>NC_135801.1:28948357-29257825 GCF_964213995.1 Mustelus asterias | reverse complement strand
CAGAGTCAATGGATGGGAGGCTGGTTTGGTGATGGACTGAACTTCGTTCACGATCCTTTGTAGCTTCTTGCGGTCTTGGACAGAGCAGGAGCCATACCAATCTTTGATACAACCAGAAAGAATGCTTTCTATGGTAAAAATTGGTGAGAGTTGTAGCAGACAATGCAGTAAGAAAGGGAATTCATTTGGAGTAGTCTGAACATGTCCCGCGATTTTGGTGAAGAAGTGGTTGCAAAGGTCAAATAACTTGGATGCTGTAAATATTCAACATGTTATCTAAATTGTCTCTCCCATGGGACCCACATTTACAGGACCCTCCATGTGAATCCAGACTTATTAGGAATAGGCTGTTGCAAAACCCACAGACAAGATTTGGAACAAGGATAGATTTCATGCTTCTAGATCCTTCCAAGCCACCCCAGGGATACCCTGCCACATCAAGAGGTCCACATTGCACACATTTATCAAGTCATTTTTGTTATTAAAAAACTTACATTATAATAACACTAGAGTATTAGCACCAGTAAAACCTCAGAACAATGGTACTTCCAATTGGATGCCATTTGATTCCATTATATACCCATGGGGACAAAACTGATGATATATTTTGCATCATGAGTTATAGTTGTACATCAAATTTATTTTTTTAAATCTTTCAAAATCCATCAAATACAGTGGATAGAGTGGATGTGAGGAAGATGTTTCTATTAGTAGGAGAGACTAGGATCCGAGAGCACAGCCGTAGAGTAAAGAAAACCCTTTAGAACCAAGATGAGGAGGAATTTCTTCAGCCAGAGGGTGGTGAAACTATGGAATTCATTGCCACAGAAGGCTATGGAGGTAAGGTCATTGAGTGTATTTAAGACATAGATAGATTCTTGATTGGTAAGGGTTCAAAGGTTACGGGGAAAGGGCAGGAGAATGGGGTTGAGAAACTTATCAGCCACTCCAAAGACGTGCGGGTTAGATGGATAAGCCATGTTAAATTGCCCCTTAGTGTCAGTTGGATTAGCTAGGGTAATTGCATGGGGTTATGGGGATAGGACCTGGGTGGGATTGTGGTCGGTGGGGACTCGATGGGCCGAATGGCCTCCTTCTGCACTGTAGGATTCTATGATTGAATGGCAGAGCAGACTCGATGAGCCAAATGGCCTAATTCTGCTCCTATATCTTATGGTCTATATTTTAAGGTCTAAAAACCTTAAGATTACCGTTTACAAGTAAAAAGTAGATTGCAAGTAGAGAAATTAGGAAGTGTTTGACATATTGGGAGTCATTTTGATCCCTAAGAATGGGTAAGTGAGTGGGATATAAAAATACTTAAATTTCAAAGCTGACCCCAACCTACACACTTCTGGTTTTAATCTGAGTTGCAAATGACAAATCAATCCACTCTCAGAAGGCAACAGCCTGATCGCTAAACTCTTTTCAAGTCAGATTCACGTTTCCAATTTAAAGGGTGTACTTGTAACTAATGTTGCCCTAGTTTCTCAAGGCTTGGCAGACCCATTGGTAACTGAGGGGTGAGAAGCATCCGATCCAGAAGGTAAGTGCATTTGCAGCAATGCTTGTGGGACAGGAGCAGCGGGAGTATTTTCCCCAGGCCCAACAAGCAAACCTCTTTACAGGTTCTGTGAGCAGCCAACACCCTGAACCCACATTCCCCATCCTCCACTCTGACCTGAATCTGAATAGCCCAAAATTGACCGCCCTGATTTCTGACCTCAGTTCCCACCCACCACGGCCCATGAACCCCACCACCCTCCCAACGCCCCACTCCCCGTTCCCCCAAACCCCACCCCCACAGGAAGTGGCCAAATCAAAGTGTGGAAACAAGGTTTTACAAGCCTGAACAAAAACTAAAATATAATTAACCATGTTTGGTTTAAGCTTATTACATTTTTCTGTTGCATTTCTTGGCACAGGGTCTAGGCAGGGGCAGAGCAGCGTAAATTTCTCAGTGGATAGATAATCAGTTTATACAAGAAGGATCTAAATATTAACATTGAAGATCTAAAAATTTACATAATGTTCAGCTGCTGAGAATTATTCTCACAAACTGAACGAGTTCCAATACATACTTCAGGACTGCAATAAATACAGAACATGCTGGATATTCAAGATGTCAGGAACCATCTGTGTGACTAAAATGGGAGCTAATGCTTCATTGGGATGTCTTCCAGGAAAGGTGGGTGTGATGACTTCAGCCAGGCTAATGAGGTTGGCTTGCTAGAGTATGAACTACCTGATGAGCCCTCGCCTTCCGTGCCCGCTGGGCACTATGCAGGGACTGGGGTGTATTATTGACCCCGATAATCACATTTTAATTTGATGTTTTGAGTTTTCTTTCTGCTTTGTTTTTTGTTTCGGGCAGTTCCCCCTCCTTTTAGGGAGCTGCCCTTTTTGAGTTGTCCCTCAGTTCATTTGATTTTGGTTATTTGGTTGGTACACAAAATGAGGTACCTGATGAGTCTTAATTGGTGATTAAATCAGGGAGCCTCATGCTTCCTTTTTAAAGCAGGTGTGTCAGACTCCCAGCCTGCATTCAGCAGGGAGCAACTGGAGAGCTGGCTGTGTTACAGCTCTGTCACAAGAAGTCGATTACTTACCTGCTGCTACAGAGAAAGAAGGAGCTGGGTGAAAGGTTCTTGCCATTGGAAGGAGAGAGGAGGAAGGCAGAACAAGAAGGGAGGAACAGCTATCGCCCCCACCTGCCACCCAGCCACTGGAAGGTGCTCTCTTCCAGAGGGAGGGAGAGAGGAAGAGGAAGAGTGCGTCCATCTGCAGGAGGGAGGACAACACTGAGCACAGCGGGACCCGGAACATCTAAGGACTGAGTTGTTGGGCTGGTGCACCCATCGTTGGGAGCCTGTGCCTGGAAAGTGAGGGTGAGAGAAAGACTAAAGAACTTTTGCTTTTTCACCATCCACAGGGGTGGGGGGTGAAGACACCCCGGACTATTTCATTGTTAGGCCTCGGGCTGAAGAGGAGAAGTCCCCCCCACCCCCGCCACCTGCTGCTGCAACCCCCTCCACCCTCCTGTCTGGGGCACCAGCCCTCCTCGGTGCCCTGTCCTTCGTCCCCCTCTCTCTCCCTCTCTGATAATCCGGGGAGAGTGCCTGAACCCTCACCCACCCCTCCCTCCCTCGTTCCCTCTCTGTCCCCCACTACCAGGGCAGAGACCCCCTCCCCTGCCCTTCCCCCTCTGTGCCTGACCATAAAGGCCAGAGAGGCCCCTTACCTGCCCCTCCCTCCCTCCCTCGTTCCATCTCTGGCCCTGCCCTGACTCCTGGGCAGAGACACCCCCCCCCCCCACCCCTCCTGCCCACCACACCCATACTCCCTTCCCTCTCTACCCCCCTCTCTGTGCCCCACATAGGCCAGAGAGGCCCCTCACCCATCCCTCCCTCCACACTCCCACCCCACGGATAAGCCACAACATACACGCCCTGCCGTACATCTGAGCAGTCTCGGGGTGGGCGTAGCACCAGTCATCAAATCATGGCGACAGCAACACCGTCGCCGGTGGCAGGGCCCTCCAGGCCCACCTACGCGGGTGTGACGGCGGCCAGAGCCCCCGCCGCTCCCAAGGCCCTGCCACCTTTTAAATTGATTACCAAACAACTCGGGGTGAAGTGCTACGCCCACCCCGACATGACCATCGAGGCGTGCGTTCGGGCAATGGCTGGGGTTGTCGGCCCCTCAGCCATTGTCGCAGCCTCTAAGATGTACGGCAAGGCCGTATTCTTTCTGAAGGCCGAGCGGGCGGTCCACCTCGCCCTGGAAAAGGGGCTCACGGTGGGCGGGACGTTCTTGGCGGTGGACCCCCTGGAGGCCACCGCCCATCGAGTCGTCATCTCGAACGTCCCGCCCTTCATCCCCGTGGAGCTCCTCCTCCCCCACCTCCATCTACTGGGGGAGGTCAGGTCCGAGGTGGCGCCAGTCCCGCTCGGTCTTCGTGACCAGGCCCTCCGGCACGTGTACTCCTTCCGGCGCCAGGTATATGTCCGCCTGGCCCGGGAGGAGTGCCTGGAAGGGGGCTTTAATGTCCCCTTCGATGGGGCTACTTACCGGGTCTTCTGGTCCGCGGACGGCGTGCGGTGCCATGCCTGTAAGGAGGCGGGGCATATTAAAAAGAACTGCCCCGTCTCCAAGGCGGCCGCCGACCCCCAATCCAAGGCGGCCGCAGCTGGCGCCGCAGCCCCCTCTCCCCCCAAGCAAGCACCACCTGGCCCCCCGCAAGGGGAGACCACGCCGGCAGCAGCCGCCACCTTGGCTGCCGGCGGGGGGGGAGTGGAGCCTCCGCGAGGCCAGAAGACCCCAAGGAAAGGGAAGAAAAAGGGGGGGAACGTGACCCCGACCCCCTCCACCCCAGTCACACCGGCTGCCGGCTCGGGGAAAACATCCACCTCCGGCCCCCCTCCCAAACCATCTCCCGGGCCCGTGGGCGCCTCAGCGTCCTGTGCTGGGCCCGGCGTCGCGGGTGCGCGTGCTCCCGGGTCCGGGTGTGGGGGGGTACGCGACCCCGAGCCGGCACAGACACCATCGGGGGACGTAATGGGGAGGATAAAGGGGCGTGGCAAGGTTAAGAGGGGCGGGGTGCGGGCAGCGTCTCCCACCCACGGGCACAACAACAAGAAGAGGCGCTGCCCCTCGGGAGTCGTGGGGTTTGAAGTTTGTGGGCCCCGCCCCCCGTTCATGTCATCGCCGGCCACGCCCCCACCTGATTTCACACCTTGTCCCCAGACCGGGGACAAGAAGAAACTTAAATTAAAACACGTGCTGCTGCAGTCCCCCGGACGGGTCTCCCCGAGGCCGGGTGTGAGCGGGGCCCTCGCGGCTCCGTTCAGCCCGGTCGAATTCGACCCGTCGTTCTTTTACAGCTTGCCGGGGGACTGGAGCGGCACCCCAATTTTCGGGTCCCTGGGCGGCGGTGGCGAGGAATTTATCTCCCCCTCTCTGTCCCAGCCTTTGATGCTGGGCACCCCCAACATGAATCCGGAGGGCTCTCCGGGCTTGGGGGGTGTCCAGGCGTTCGGGGCGGGGAGGGGGACGGAGCCGCCGCCGCCCACGGACCCACAAACCCAGGGTCGAGAGCCCGAGGGGAACCCCTCCTCCGCCGATCCTGGGGGCGGGATCGGGGGGGAGTCAGGACTAGTCGGCGGCTCCGTGCCGCCCGCCGCACGCCCTGCGGCGGGGGACTCGGAGTCGAAGGGCGACGGCCCCGAGGAGGTAAGCTGCTCGGTGGTGGGCACGGGGATCGTTTCAGGGTCCACCTGTAGCGAGGCGGGGGACTCCCCCGTGCCCCTCACCGAGTCGCCCCTCATCCCCCTTGGGGAACTCAGGGCCTTTATCAAAGACCATTCTGGTCGCCCTGACAGCGTCCGACTGGCCCTCGACCGTTGGTCGGACCTGGCGCTGCTCGTCCGGTCCACGCGGGCCTGCTCCCAGGCCGCGTCGGACCTGACTGAAAGAGAGCGGCGTCGGGTACGGGAGTTCCTCGACGGGCTCGAGGGGGAGCGGACTGGCGCGTCTTGCGCCAGCGCCCCCCACGCACTTAGATAAGTGGTGACGGTGGCACAATGCTACTGACATGAAGGTAATTATAGCCAGCCTCAACGTCAACGGCAGCAGCGAGCCACTCCGCAGGTTCCAGAACTTCTCGGTCCTCCGCGACGGGAAGTATGCGGTGTGCTTCCTGCAAGAAACCCGTACCATTCCGGGAGACGAAGCCCGATGGCTCCTGGAGTGGCGAGGGGGGGTCTACATGAGCCACCTCACTCTCGCTTCTAGCGGGGTGGCTATCTTGTTGGCCCCGACTTTTCAGCCGGAGATCTTGGGGGTCAAGGAGCCAGTGCCAGGCCGGTTGCTGCACTTGACGGTCCGTGTGGGGGGCGTGGTCATTCACTTGCTGAACGTCTACGCCCCGGGCGCCGGACCGCAGCAAACGACTTTCTACGAGAAAGTGTCCGCTCACCTCGACACCATCGCTGGGGGCGAATGCATCATCCTCGGGGGGGATTTCAACTGCACCCTCGAGGCACGGGACCGCGCCGGCTTCTGGCAGCGCACCCCGGCGATGGTGAAGTTGCGGGACCTGCTCGGGACCCACGACTTGGTGGACGCCTGGAGACATCTCCATCCTGGCTCCAGAGCTTTCAGTTTCGTGAAGCCTGGAGGCGGAGCGTCCAGAATCGACCGCCTTTACATTTCGAGGGCGCACGTGTCCGGCGTGCCGTCGGCCTCCATACGGCAGGTGCCGTGCACGGACCACCACCTGGTGTGGGCGGAGTTTGCTCCGTCTCGCGTCCGGGGGGGGTCCGCGTACTGGCACTTCAACAACACGCTGCTGGAGGACGAGCGCTTCCTGGACTCGTTCCGTCGATTCTGGGCCGGCTGGAGAAGGAAGCGGGGAGGCTTCCCCTCCTTGAGGCTATGGTGGGACGTGGGCAAGACTCACGTCCGGACCTTCTGTCAGGAGTACGCGAGGGGGTCGACGAGGAGGCGGAAATCCAGGCTCGAGGAGTTGGAGAAGGAGCTCTTCGACCTGGAGGCACGTCTCAGTCAGCCCGACGCGGACCCGGCCCTGCGGCTAGAGTACAGGGAGAAGAAGGGCGCGCTGCGGGACCTGCAACTGGTCGGGTCCCGCGGCGCGTACGTGAGGTCGCGGCTCCAGTTCCAGGTGGACCTGGACCGCGGCTCCCCCTTCTTCTACTCGCTGGAAAAAGGGCGGGCTAACCGTCAGCAGCTCCTTACGCTGCTGGCCGACGACGGTTCCCCCGTCTCGGATCCAGAGGGCATCCGGGCCATCGCCCGGGATTATTACACCTCCCTCTTCTCTCCGGATCCGTCCAGCGAGGATGCCCGCAGACTTCTGTGGGAGGACCTTCCGCAAGTCAGCCCGGAGGGCGTCGGCAGGCTCGAGGCCCCCATCGCCGTGGCCGAGCTGACCGGCGCCCTCAATGGCCTCGGTCGGGGCAAGGCCCCGGGGCTGGACGGGCTGACGGTAGAGTTCTTCAGGGCGTTCTGGGACGTCCTGGGGGGCGACTACGCGGGGGTCCTGGAGGAGAGCAACGCCACCGGGGAGATGCCCCTTTCGTGGCGCAGGGCCGTCATTGCCCTGCTGCCAAAGAAGGGGGATCTCCGGTGCCTTAAAAACTGGCGCCCGGTCTCCCTCCTCAGCACGGATTATAAAATCTTTGCCAGGGCTTTAGCCTCACGCCTTGGGTCCGTGCTGGACCACATGATCCACCCCGACCAGTCCTACACGGTCCCGGGCCGATCGATTCACGATAACCTCCATCTGGTCCGGGACCTGATCCACCATTCCCAGAGGGCTGGTCTGTCGAGCGCCTTCTTGTCCTTAGATCAGGAGAAGGCGTTCGACAGGGTGGAGCACGAGTATTTGCTCGGGACTCTGCGGGCATTCGGGTTCGGGACGCAGTTTGTCGCCCGGATCCGACTACTCTACTCTGCCGCAGAGTGTCTGATTAAGGTTAACGGGTCCCTGACGGCGCCCCTTCGCTTTGGGAGAGGAGTACGGCAGGGCTGCCCCTTGTCCGGCCAACTTTATTCTGTATGCGTGGAGCCGTTCCTGCGCCTCTTGCGGAGGAGGTTGTCGGGTTTGACTCTGCGCGGCCCGGACGTAGGGGTGGTCCTGTCTGCTTACGCCGACGACGTGCTCCTCGTGTTCACGGACCCGGCTGACCTGCGGAGGATGCGAGAATGCCAGGCGGTGTACTCCGCCGCGTCCTCCGCCAGGATCAACTGGGCCAAGTGCTCCGGACTCCTGGTCGGTCCGTGGGAGACGGACCCCCTTCCGGAGAAGCTCAGGCCTTTCACCTGGAGCAGGACCAACCTCCTCTACCTGGGGGTCCATCTCTGCCCAGCCGAGGAATCCTGGCCGGCGAACTGGCGGGAGTTGGAGGCCAAAGTCTCCGCCCGCCTGGGTCGCTGGACAGGACTGCTCCGAGTGCTGTCCTACAGGGCGCGAGTTCTCGTCATAAACCAGCTGGTCGCCTCCATGCTGTGGTACCGGCTGGTCACTTTGACCCCTCCCCCTGGCTTTGTCACCGATATGCAGAAAGCCCTCGTGCGGTTTTTCTGGGACAACCGACTGCACTGGGTCGCTGCCGAGGTGCTGCATCTCCCGATTGAGGAGGGCGGACAAGGTCTGGTGTGCCTCCGCACGCAGCTAGCGACCTTCCGCCTCCAGACCCTGCAGCGATACCTTTACGTCGAGCCTCCTCCACAATGGCGTGCGATGGCGACGTATTTTTTCCGCCACTTGCACGGCCTCAATTACGACGTGCAGCTCCTGCACATCAACCTGGGGCGTATTCCCACCTCCCTGCGGGAGTTGCCCGTCTTTTACCAGGACCTCCTCACGGTCTGGAACACGGTCGCCTCGCGACGCAGCTCTCCCCCGTCAGGAGTAGCGGCTCTCGTGCGAGAGCCGCTGCTCAGGAATCCGCACCTCCAGCCTTACGACTTCAGGTGGCTGGCGGAGAGGAGGGCCGTGGACGCCGGGGTGACCAGGATCGGGGACGTGCTGGATGGCGGAGGAGCGGGCTGGATGAGCCCCGACGTGCTGGCAGAGCGCGCGGGGGTGACCGTCTGGCGCGCGGCCAAAGCCATCCGAGACCTTAGGACGGTCGTGCTCGGCCCCGAGTGCGCACGCGGTCTAGAGGCGGCGCAGGCGTGCGGTGGGATCCCGCCCGAGCGTTCCCCTGCTCGGACGGAATTTCACATTGGCCCGAAGCCTAGACCTCCCCCCCCGGGTCAGGTGCCCCACTGCGTGTGCCGCCTCGCGGAAATGCCCTCCGTGCCCTTTTCCACCGCGCGGAGGCGTTTCCTGTACGGCCTGCTGCTGCACACCTTCCACTACCGCGTCCTCGCCCGTCGCCCGGATACACCTTGGCGGGCCTTGTTGCCGCCGGGCGGCGGAGGTCCCCAGTGGAGGTCCCTCTACGGAGGGATCTCCCCCAATTATCTCGGGGACCTGGGGTGGAGGGTGCTGCACGCAGCAGTGCCGTACAACCGTAGGTTTTTCCGGTACACGGGCTCCCGAGACTGCCCTTTCTGTGGCCTCGTGGAGTCCGTGGACCATGTCTACGTTCTGTGTTTTAGGCTGCACACCCTTTTTGGTTTCCTCAAACACCTTTTACTGATGTTTTGTTTGCACTTCAGTCCCACGCTCCTGATCTACGGGCACCTGGTGCGGAGAGGGGCGGGTCGGGATGCCGACCTCCTCGTGAACCTGCTCCTGGGCCTGGCGAGATGCGCCATCAATAGGTCCAGGCAGCGGGCGATCGACGGGGCCGTCCATCCCGACTGTCTGCCCCTCTACCGCGGCTACATTCGCGGCCAGGTGTCTCTGGAGAGGGAGCATGCGGTGTCCACGGGCGCGGTTGACGCCTTCCGCGACCGCTGGGCGCCGCAGGGGCTGGGGTGTATTATCGACCCCGATAATCACCTTTTGGTTTGACGTTTTAAGTTTCCTTTCGACTTTGATTTTGGTTCGGGCTGTTTCCCCCTTCCTTTTGGGGAGCCGCCCCTTTTACTTTGTCCCTAAGTTAATTTGAGTTCGTTTACTTGATTGGTGCCGAAAGAGCTACCTGATGAGCCCTCGCCTTCCGTGCCCGCTGGGCACTATGCAGGGACTGGGGTGTATTATTGACCCCGATAATCACATTTTAATTTGATGTTTTGAGTTTTCTTTCTGCTTTGTTTTTTGTTTCGGGCAGTTCCCCCTCCTTTTAGGGAGCTGCCCTTTTTGAGTTGTCCCTCAGTTCATTTGATTTTGGTTATTTGGTTGGTACACAAAATGAGGTACCTGATGAGTCTTAATTGGTGATTAAATCAGGGAGCCTCATGCTTCCTTTTTAAAGCAGGTGTGTCAGACTCCCAGCCTGCATTCAGCAGGGAGCAACTGGAGAGCTGGCTTTGTACAGATGTATGGTGCAAATAAAGTAACTTGGTGACGGGACTTTCGCCTTTGTGGAGTTATTACAATGGGGCCTGTACAAGAAGGACGGGTTACAGCTGAACTGGAGGGGCACCAATATCCTGGCTGGGAGGTTTTCTAATATGGTTCGGGGGGAGGGGTGGGAATCAGAACAGTAGGTCAGCAAGTGTAGAGACTGGGGTGAATATGGGACCAAGGCCAGGCTAGCTAAGAGGAAGAGCAGATTGAGGGAGGTTGAAATCAGTGGACCCGGAGGTCTGGAGTGCATCTGCTTCAATGCAAGGAGTATAACAGGTAAGACAGATGAACTTAGAGCTTTGATTCTTGCGCGGAACTTGGATGTGGTTGCAATAACGGAGACTTGGTTAAAAGAGGGACAGGACTGGCAGCTAAATATTCCAGGATATAAGTGTTTTAGGCGAGACAGAGGGGAAAGTAAAAGAGGTGAGGGAGTTGCAGTACTGGTTAGGGAACATATTACAGCTGTACAGAGGGAGGACACCATGGAAGAATCATGTAATGAGACATTGTGGGTCAAACTCAGAAACAGGAAGGGGGCAGTCACTATGATGGGGTGTACTACAGGCCTCCCAACAGCCCACAGGAAGTTGAGGAACAGATATGTAAGCAGATTCTGGTCAGATGTAGAAATAATAGGGTTGTTGTAGTGGGAGATTTTAATTTTACTCATATTGACTGGAAATCCCTTAGGGCTAGGCATCCTGATGGTGAGGAAATTGTTAACTGTGCCCAGGAAGGCTTTTTGGAACAATATGTGGATAGTCCGACTAGAGAGGGGGCTATACTGGACCTAGGGAATGACCCCTGCCAGATCATCAAAGTTGCAGTGGGGGAACATGTGGCGAACATGTGGTGACCACAATTCCATAAGCTTTCGGATACTGATGGAAAAAGATGAGTGTTGTCCTAGGGTTAAGGTGCTAATTTGGGGCAAGGCTAACTACAACCGGATTAGGCAGGACTCGGAGGCTGTTGTTTGGGAGAGACTGTTTGAGGGTAAATCCACATTTGGCATGTGGGAATCTTTTAAGGAGCAGTTGATCAGAGTGCAGGACAGGCCTATGAAAAGGCAGGACAGGAAAGGCAGGATTCAGGAACAGTGGATGACCAGGGAAGTTGTGATTCTAGTGAAAAAGAAAAAGGCTGCATACATGAGGCCGAGGCAACCAAAAACAGATGAAGCATTTGAAGAATACAGGGGAAAGTAGAAAAGAACTCAAACAGGGAGTTAGGAGGGCAAAAGGGGGTCACGAAATGTCATTGGCAGACAGGAATTTTATACTTATATTAGGAATAAGAGGGTAGCTAGAGAAAGTATTGGTCCACTTAAGGACAAAGGAGGGAACTTATGTGTAGAACAAAAGGAAGTGGGGAGATCCTTTATGAGTACTTTGCATCGGTATTCACAAAGGAGAGGGACACATCAATTGATGGTGTCTCAGAGGGATATGTAAACCCTTTAAAACAAGTCATCATTACGAGGGAGGAAGTGTGAGGTGAATTAAAAAGCATTAAGGTAGACAAATCCCCAGGGCCAGATGGTATCTATCCCATATTACTGAGGGAGACAAGAGAGGAAATTGCTGGGCCTCTAACAAACTTTTGTTTCTTCGTTGGCCACTGGTGAGGTTCCAGAGGATTGGAGGATAGCCAATGTTGTCCCATTATTTAAGAAGGGTAGCAAGGATAATCTGGGTAATTATAGGCCAGTGAGCTTGACATCAGTGATAGTGAAATTGTTGGAGAAGATTCTTAGGAATAGGATCTATATACATTTGGAACTGAATGGTCTTGTTAGCGACAGACAGCATGGTTTTGTACGTGGGAGGTCATGTCTCACTAATTTAATTGGGTTGTTTGAGGAGGTGACAAAAATGATTAATGAGGGAAGAGCTGTGGATGTTGTCTACATGGACTTCAGTAAAGCATTTGACAAGGTCCGTCATGGCAGGCTGGTGCAAAAGATTAAATTTCACAGGATCAGGGGTGAACTGGCTAGATGGATTCAGAACTGACATGACCATAGAAGACAGAGGACAGTGGTGGAATGGTGTTTTTTTGAATGGATGTCTGTAACTAGTGGTGTTCTGCAGGGATCAGTGCTGGGACCTCTGCTGTTTGTAATATATATAAATGACCTGGAAAAAACGCAGCTGGTCTGATTAGCAAGTTTGCGGATGATACTAAGATTGGCGAAATTGCAGATAGTGATGAAGATAGGCTGGAAAATTGGGCGGAGAAATGGCAGATGGAACTTAATCCGGACAAATGCGAGGTGATGAATTTTGCTAGATCCAATTCAGGTGGGAGCTATAAAATAAATGACAGAACCATCAGGAGCATAGACACACAGAGTTCTGGGAGTACAGGTCCACAGACCCTTAAAAGTGGCAGCACAGGTGGAAAAGGTGGTGAAGAAAGCATATGGCATGATTGCCTTCATCGGACAGGGCATGGAGTATAAAAATTGGCAAATTATGTTACAATTGTATAAAACGTTGGTTAGGCCACATTTGAAATGCTGCATCCAGTTTTGGTCACCACACTACCAGAAGGACGTGGAGGCTTTGGAGAGAGTACAGAAAAGGAAATAAATGACCAGGATGTTACCTGGTATGAAGAGTCTTAGCTATGAGGAGTGATTCAATAAACTGGGAATGTTCTCCCTGGAAAGACGGAGTCTGAGGGGACGACCTGATAGAAATTTATAAAACTATGAGAGGTATAGATAGAGTGAACAATTGGAAGCTTTTTCCCAGGGCAGAAATGACAATTACAAGGGTGCACAAGTTCAAGATAAGGGGGGAAAGGTTCAGTGGAGTTGTGCGGGGGAAGCTTTTTACACAGGGGGTGGTGGGGGCTTGGAATGCACTGCCAAGTGGTTGAGGCAGACACGTTAGTGACATTTAAGACTTATCTTGATAGACACATGAACAAATGGGGAATAGAGGGATATAAGCGGTTGGTCTAGATAGGTAAACGTTATTGGCTCAGGCTTGGAGGACCGAGGAGCCTCTTCCTGTGCTGTTTTTTTTTCTTTGTAGAGCAATGACCCTACAACAGAACCTTTGCTTCAGGGCTGCATACCGTTTTCTCTATGTGCCAAATATGCAAGGACTTCAGTCACTTTTGCACGTAGTAACCAGTCTGTGAGCAATAAAACCATTAAAGAAGCCACATTTCATCTGGTGTTTATATCAAGTTGAATTCACTGTATACATTTGCTAAGGATATACACGGATACTGTTCAGTGAACAAAATGCTACAGCTATGATTCACTTGAATCAACTCCAAATGCTCATGCCCAGCGGGAGAACTAGAGTGTTTCCCATTGGTGTTAGCTGCACTCAGCAGGCCCCATTCAGTCTATACTGATGGTCACCCTCCCCCCCGCCCCCCCCAGCCCCCGCCCCGCCCTCTCGACCCTGACCCTGACTCCCACCATGGGAATCTCACAGATTTTCAAGCTCCAGTGGCATTTGATTCGCTGGAGCTGGGAATCAGCACTCAGTCTAACCACTGGGGGCAGCGTTTAAGTGCTCTCTGCAGCACCCAACCTCATTCCAGCCAGCGCAATGGCTGCCAGAAGAGCTGCCCCATGATTCTTGGAAGCTGATGTGGTCCAGATGTTGGGTGCTGTGGAGGAGAGGAGGGCCACCCTTTTTCCAAGGGTTTTCAGGAGGCTACCAGCAGAAGCCTTGGGTGCGGAGGCTGAGGTGGTCAACTCCAGCAGCATCACCAGGAGGACCGAACTTCAATGCCACAGAAAGATGAACAATCTCCTCCGAGCTGCAAAGGTGAGTACCCACCTGTCTGTCCTTGGCATCGCTCCTGTCCCTAACCTCTGGCATCTCATCTTAAACCCTTACAACCTTCAGATACCTGAACTCCCTCTCTGGCCCTGCCCCAGTAATCCCTATCACAAACACTCATAGGCTTGGCGCAGTGCCCACACATGCCACCAGCTGTCAATTCACCCCATACTTGCCAGGCCACTCCCTCACAATGCCCTCATTGAGTCTCCACAAGACAGGATAGCCCACAACAGGAGGGAGTGGCAGAAGATGGCAGGGGTATGGCCAAGCTACGGGTCTTCACTCCCTTTGAGGAGAGGGCCCTGGAAATCGCGGGGGAGGCCCTGTAGCGAATGCAAGGTTGGCATGCCCCAAGGAAGTGAGAGTCCAATAAACCTTTATCCACATGACTTAACTTAAGTGAGTTTAAAATCTCCCACACCCTTGATATTCCCAAAAGCTTACCCCATGTCCTCTCTCTTCCAGGATCTTCATCAGATGAGGACAGGCCATCTGGGGTCGCAGCCCCCATATTCAATCCATCAGGGTACCCCGGCCCACACCTCCTGGGAGGGCAGTGATTTGCTGTCTCTGCTTTTGTTTGGGCCACTGATGAGTTTAAAGTTTATTTATTACTATCAAAAGTAGGTTTACATTAACACTGCAATGAAGTTACTGTGAAAATTCCCTAGTCGCCACACTCCAGCACCTGTTCGGGTACACTGAGGGAGACTTTAGCATGGCCAATGCACCTAACCAGCATTTTGGACTGTGGGAGGAAACTCAAGAAGACACGGGGAGAACGTGCAAATTCCGCACAGACAATGACTCAAGTTGGGAATCAAACCCAGGTCCTTGACGCTGAGAGGCAGCAGTGCTGACCACTGTGCCGCCCCTAGTTCATTTTACTAATGGAGTTTACTAATCCATTGATTGCCTTTCAAATTCTATGTCAGGGAGTGTGCTTTTGATCGCTTGAATAAAAGGCCTTTTGGAACCAGTTCTTGGGCCTTTGAAACCCAGTCTTCCCGAAAATAACTGCCTACCCCCAAATTATTAGTGGGAGTCAAGAGAAGGATGAACCAAGGCAACTGAAGCAGTTGAGGCTGAATTCTTCAAAGATAACTGAATGGAAATATTAGGTTAAAATGGTAAGAGCAAAATTAATAAAAACAAAATAGGGAAGCAAAAAAATGAGATAGGAAATAGAGCAATCTTACAGGATTTTAGGTCCTGATTTGTACAGACAGAATGGGCCCTAACGCCCATTTAGGGCAGCAAGCCTGGCAACAGCGAGGCACTAAAAACAGTACAGCATTGGGGGGGGGGGGGGGGGGGGGGGAGGTAAAGTTTATTATTAGTCACAAGTAAGGCTTACATTAACACTGTAATGAAGTTAGTGAAATTCCCCTAGTCGCCACAGTCCGGCATCTATTCGGGTCAATGCACCTAACCAACACGTCTTTCAGAATAAGGGGGTAGAATAAGTATTATGCAGCATTCGCCATGTTGTATTCTTTGGTGCCAGTTATGTACCTGAAAAACAGGCACTGCAAAATGTAATTTCTGGATTTTGTGCAAATTCATCAGGTATACACACTAAACAATTACATACAAGAACAGAGGACTCCAAAAAATCTCAGCAGGTCTGCCAGCATTTATTAGGAGAGTGTTGCGGGACTAGTACAATGTTTTTCTTCTTGTTGTAGTTAAAACTATTGTTCCTCTCAAATAGCCTGACAAAGTCATGGATTGGTTCAAAATGATTTACTGACAACTGTAGCACTACAGGACCCTGATCCAATTTTTACAACCAGTCAGTGTACTGAATTCAAAAATACACAAGTAATTATAGTTTCAAATTCGATTACAAGTCATTAGCATATACCAAACTATAGGAGTTATCTCTATCCACCTCACAGTTATTGATTAGGGTTATGTCATACATATATAAAGATATCCAATTATAACTTGTGCATGTCTTACTAATTATATCATCAAGCAATGATAGCTATGTCTCTGACCAATGGTATATCAACCTTCTTTTCCATTGTTCCTTGCACTAGTGGGCAAAGATAAGCTGCAGCTGCACATCATTCAATTAAATGGTCCATGACTCTTATCTGGGTCTGCTTTAATCAAGACCTATGGTTTTTCACATAGCTTTCCCTGTGTGCTGAAATACAGCTTGTATCTTAACTGATTTTTAAACTTGTGTGATTATTAATCCTTTCAGAGAGAAACAGAGTTAACGTTTTGGGTGGTTTGACTCTTTGTCAGAGCTGAAGGGAGAACGTGTTGGAACTGTTGAAACCGCAACAAAAGGTATTAACTTTAAGAGCAAAAGACAGATGGCCTTGAGTGAGAAGGGGAGGTGGGGTGTTTTGCATTAAGGCAATACATGTATGGAATATTTAAAAAAACGAAAGTGGGACATTTAAGATGGAGGAGAAAGGTTAAAATCTAAAGTTGCCAAGCTCAACATTGAATCTGGAGGGTTGTAAAGTACCCAACTGGAAGATGAGGTGCTGCTCCTCCAGCTTGCATGGACTTCACTGGAGCATAGCAGCAGGCCAAGGATGGACATGTGGGCATGAGAGCAAGATGCTGAGTTAAAATGGCATGCAACAGGAAGGTTGAGGTCATGCTCGTGGACTGAGCAAAAGTGTTCCGCAAAGTGGTCACCGGTTTATATACCCTGCACTAAGCATGAATCATTGAGAGTTTGGTGCATTACTGAGATAGCAAAGACTTCACATGTTGTCACGGTAAGAATGCCCTCTGCTGCCCTTGTCTTTTTAGATGGAAATGGCCACGGGTTTGGAAGGTGCCTACAGCCTCATTCCTTCCCCATCCACCACAGCCTGCTCTCTAACGTGGTCTGTGACCATACTACACTGACACTTGTATCTCCTCATACTCTCACACCTGCATTATTCCTTTCAACTCACACCTGATATAGTATACCATGTACTCTATCATTATGGACACTTCCTTAGAAGAAAACCTCAAGTTTCTCACAGTTACACATTCCATTCTTTGTAGAAGTGTTCCTACAGTTGAACTGTGCCAAAAGGCTGCTAATGAAGAATTAAAAGCGCATCTATACAACCCTCTACCACTCAAAAGACAGGGTGAAAGCTGTGGCCAAGGTGATTTGGCCTGGAAGAGTTGTGCAGCATTTCTTTGTACATATTTTTCTCCTTACTTTTATCTCACACTAGTGTGCATGACAAACCTCAGCTTTCAGTAACATTTCCTTCACACTAAGATCTAACCCTTATCCCTCTCTTTCATCTCATTGCTGAAGGTACAGAAGCCCATAAGGCATTGGAGGAAGAGGCCATCCTTGTGAACATGCGGCATCACCAGCCCCCATGTCACCCAACATGCACCAGCTCAGATGTTGCCACCACACGTGGTGCTTGGAGACCAATGTGGCCAAAGTGGTAAGCTCCACCAACGCCAAAGTGGCATTCCAACCCCGTTCCCCAAAATGTTGGGAGCCTTTCCTGATTGCTCTCAAAACTATCAGAGAACCTCAGACAGCTACCACCTTATTGACAGAAACTTTTGAACATCATCAGCTCACTACAACCCTCTACAAACAGATACATCGGAGTGCTGAGGCAAGATCTCAGGAAGGCTCTTCCAGGACATCAGTATGTCTGCTTTCCCGCCACCAACTCAATGTCATATAACCAGCTGGGCCAAACGGCCTTGGCTCACTGTCACCTACGCATAGACAACTGAGCCATGCGATAAAGACATTCATGTCACAAGAATGAATATTTAAAAATGACACAATTAATATTAATTATTTAGACAGCTCCTATTAAGCCAAATAATCAGCGGCAATGACCATGTATAAATTGCATTCTTGATGGGAATATAGGTTAAAATAAATAAGAAAGCAACAACTAAAATGCAGAAAGACATAAATGTCAAATGTCTGGATAATTAAAAGTGAAGCATTTTTAGTTAAGGGACACAAATGAATTCATAAATGGTGTTTATTTAAAGGGTTTGAAGGAAGTTTTTATTGAGATGTAGCTTTCAAACCAATACAAATTTGCACTGCAAGTAATCATTCATCTTACATTAACACTTCACGTGAAGGTACATTTTAAAATATAAAGTAATACACCATCCTCAATGAGTGTCCACTATGATACATCCTTACGATTCTTCATAGTCTGCGTAACCACTTGCGTAAGTTCGCCCCAGATTTAGAGCAGCAAATTCGTCTCTATAACCCTTAACGACATCGTCAGCCTCTTTGTCAGTTTTCTCTTCTGTTTCATCATCCTCCTCTTCATCGTATTCATCATCATCTTCACCATACTCATCATCATCGTCACCAGTATATGTTCCACCTCCACCAGATGCCAGATTTTTCCAGTATTCATTATAACCAGATGGACCATCATCGTCAATACCAGACTGTCTGCCAAACTTCAATGAGCGGGCTAAAACACAAAGGCAATTCGTTTGATTAACAATTTAAGATTTTTGTTATATTTTGATAAAACCAAATCATTTAAACATTACACAAGGACATGGAGTGGGATTTTAACCTCCACAAAACCATTCAGTAAGAGTTAAAATAGGCCCATGTACGTTGCAGAGCATCCTGAATTTTGTTTTTAAGTTTGATGCGTGCATTCAAATATTAAAGCAAATACTTTAGTGCCCACATTATAATAGTGGCTACATTTCAAGTGTACTGCATTGGCTGTAAAGTGCTGTGGGATGTCCTAAGGTTGGGAAGGGAGCCATATAAATTCTTACAAAAGGGCAGTTGTGACCAGATAATGTGATGCTGACTGAGGGATAAATATTGGCCAGGACACTGGGGATTGCATTGGGATGTGAAACAAGCTTCTGACTCAAAGAAAATTACAGCACAGAAACAGGCCCTTCGGCCCTCCAAGCCTGCACCGACCATGCTGCCCGTCCAGGAACCATATCCGTTTATTCCCATCTTATTCATGTATTTGTCAAGATGCCCCTGTTTGTAAATCAAATCAAATGTGTCAAGACTCAGAGGCAAGTGTGTGACCAACTGAGCTACAGCTGAGAGTTATAAGTTTGACGCACAATTGAAATATGCAAAAATAATAAAAATGGTTAATACATCCTCCCAGTACCCAGTGTTTCTATTAAATTAGCAATTTCTACCAGCATAACCAATCATAATTGTTACAACTTTTTAATTGCCTCATGTAAAATACCTGTTCTTCTTTCCTCCGTTTCCTCAGTCCCACCATCCAGTTTAGAGGTGGGATCTACATTTAAATAAAGTTACCCACAACTAGACCGTAACCATACATTTTCAGTCAACTGTGATGCTAAAATGTGAAGAATCATTTGATTGCATAATGGAAGACGAGGACAACCTGCGGTTGCAATTATTACATTGCAAATTAAATAACTCCTATCAGTGGCCTCAGATGGTTGACCCCATAATCTCAAATTTAAACCTAATGGAATAATTGTGTGGTTCAACAGAGCTTTTCTAATTGTATTTCATATGAGAAACAAACATGGCATCACATGATAACTGTGCAGTCCCTCCAAACAAGAGCTGCTTGAGGGTAAAACTAAAAATATTTGTCTTTTGAGGGGCGTTACTGCAGCGACATACCTGAATTAACTGAGTGTATTGGACATAACCCTATTCCTGGAGACTTAAATACAGGTTCAAGAATGGGCATTCTGCTAAGCTGTTATCAGGTATTCCCAAATCAAAGATGGCAAAGTCAGACACAAAACAAAACCTCTGCTTCAGCCATCAACTTGAGATACCCTGAAAAGCACATTCTCCCTACTACTGCTACACCAGTTGGTATCTTGTGTTAATTCGACAAGCCATCCTTGCAGCCTTTTTGTAAAGCTTCAAACACAATGCTAATATGTGAGCAATTTATGTGGTTGACTCAAGACGCACTACCCAGTTTAACAATATCAAAACAATTTCATGCAGAAACTATAAGTCCATAAAATATGGATGAAAAAAAAAACGTAATCCCATCAATCTAGGATGAAATTGAACCCAAATCTCTTGAAGAGCTATATTTGGCACGGTGGTTAGCACTGCTGCCTCACAGCCCCAGGGATCCGGGTTCGACTCTCGGCTTGGGTCACTATCTGTGTGGAGTTTGCACGTTCTCCCGTGTCTACGCGGGTTTCCTCCAGGGTGCCCCAGTTTCCTCCCACAGTCTGAAAGATGTGCTGGTTAGGTGCAGTGACCCGACAGGCGTCGGAGTGTGGTGACATGGGGAATTTCACAGTAACTTCATTGCAGTGTTAATGTAAGCTTTACTTGTGACTAATAAATAAACTTGTAACTTTTTTCAAGTGATAGAACTGCTTCAAGTAGGTATCATCAGAATGACATGTATTATGCACATTTTTTTCCACATCCTTTAATATACTAAATAGGAAAAAAACACATTCAAATGGCAACCTTTTATTTCAGTTGCTTTATATTTTGTTCTGAACTGTTCAATGAAGATATCACATGCAGAAGCATCCAAAAGGCACATTGCAGACTAAATGCCAAGCAAGGGAAAATGTTTGAGGGTAGGAAGTGTCAAAGGTTTTCAAGAGGCTCTTGAAGGTAGGTAACAATATAAAAAGGCAAAAGGGAATTCCACAGTGAGGAACTGGAGGCTCTGTCACTGATGGACAAGCTGAGGAAATTGACTGATACGTAGGGTGAGGAGAAGCCCGGCAGACATTTGCAAACGGGGATGGAGATTTTGAACACTGCAATGCGGGACAGATATGTGAGATAAACTGTCCCATGACAGTAAATATTACCCTACAGCCATTTAATAATAAAATGCCCTCATGGTTTATGAGATCTTCTTCTAAGCAATGTTAAATATTGCAAACCTTTGACAAAAATAGACCAATCCAATATCTGACAAGTGGAGAGAGCACTGAGTGCATACTTCTGCCCCACTGCGTTAACTCAGCACTATTACAGCTCTTCATCGAGAGTTTCCCTGCCTGGTTGATGCTCTGTAACTACAAAGTTGGGAAAAAAATATTTTTCTTAAGAGCTTCCATCTCACTGAGGAAGGTTCAAGCCAATCCACATCCAACAATCTGCCCTGAAAGCTCTGCTCATATTTTTACTCTGATAAATACCACCACATCAGCAGACAATCCACGAAATTCTAAATAAACAAGCCAATTTGCCCCAATGTTAATGGACCCTATAAAGAAATTCCAAGATCTAGACCCATATCCTCGCCATAAACTAATCAGTTATTCCTTGGGTCGTATTGTGTACCAAGTTTCATTGGAATCCATGTATTAATTTTTGAGATATATTGGCCCATAAGTTCCCACTTAAGAGTTTACCTGGCAATTGCCCAGAAGGGCTAACTTCCTCTAGACAATTGCGCTGGGCTAGGAACCATCCAATAGAAACAATTTAAATCCCTAGCTTCGGACGGTTCTGCCAGTTTTACCTAGATAGTTACACTGAAAGAGTTAAAAGGAAAAAATCATTTCCAACTCCAGAGTAACTATTTAAACACCCAGACCCAGCCTCTCACATGCCTCCCAGTGGATCCCCCTCAACCCCGCACCCCCCTCCTGCCCTCACCCCATCCCTCTGACCTAACCCCCCCTGCATCTGAGGAAGTTGAGAGTCATTGTTTAAAGACACACAGATTGATAAACAGGTGAAACCATCACAATCAAACTTACTGGACATGCATAAATCTTTCGTCTCCTGTGTTTCATGACCACATTTAGGACAAGGTGGCACTTTCCCCTTTTCCTGTTTGAAGATCTTGCTGCGAACATGATCGTC
Source organism: Mustelus asterias (assembly GCF_964213995.1). Classification (NCBI taxonomy): domain Eukaryota; kingdom Metazoa; phylum Chordata; class Chondrichthyes; order Carcharhiniformes; family Triakidae; genus Mustelus; species Mustelus asterias. The sequence continues at coordinate 29,236,212 of NC_135801.1, read as the reverse complement.
ACAAAAGCAGGCCTGCAGGGATGGGGAAGAGAGGAGAATAAAAAAAGTGCAACTGTCATTCAACAGAAGTCACTAATGAAAGTGTAGCATTAAAATTAGAAGGATTTGTATTTCAGTTGAACTTTCCACTTGGAAAACACAATCGGCATGCCCACTTATTACAGAGCATGAATTTAATTAGCATATTTTGTGGAGTCCAAATCTCAAAAATGGAATAGAGAAAACTTGTTTAAGGGCAGTTAGTTTCACCTTACAACGTAGGCAGGAATGTTGTCCCAGGCGATTACAGGAGATGCCTGCAAAGAAATTATGTTCTCATCAGTAAGGTAGAAACATAGTAATAAACAAATCATCAATTGAACCAGTAACTGATCTAGTCACAGTGTACAGTGGTTAGCACTGCTGCCTCACAGCGCTAGGGACCAGGGTTCGATTCCTGGCTTAGATCACTATCTGTGCGGAGTCTGCACGTTCTCCCCATGACTGCGTGAGTTTCCTCCGGGTGCTCTGGTTCCCTCCCACAGTCCAAAAGGTGTGCTGGTTAGGTGCACTAACCATGCTAAATTCTCCCTCAATGTACCCGGACAGGTACCGGAGTGTGGCGATTAAGGGATTTTCACAGTAACTTGATTGTAGTATTAATGTAAGCCTACTTGTGACACTAATAAATAAACTTTAAACTTAGTCCTCTCTGGTTTCACATAAATCATTTTACAATTTCATAGCCAATTTCATGCTCACTCTCCACCATGTTTAGTTTGCTGGGTGACTATGGTGACCAAGGCAAGCAATGTTGATGCTGGGAAATGGAAGACTTCCTGCACCATGATGTAGCGCTTCCATAGAATAAATTGAGAGAAACATTTTTTGGAGTTGCAAATGTATACGTGTGTTCTGCAGGAGCACCCCTAGGTAGGGGATGCCCCAAAATCATTTGATTACGGCCAGGCAACAATCAATCAATCCCTGCAGGACTCTAATCCTATTCCAAATGTTAAATTGATACTATAGTACTTTGGATACATGCTGTCAAAACATGTCATTGGACAGCCACTAATTTTTTTTATTCGTTCAGGGAATGTGGGCATCATTAACTAGGCCATCATTTATGGCCCATCCCCAATTGCCTTTGAACTGGGTGATTTGCTAGTCCATTTAAGTGTCAACCACCTTGCTGTGGGTCTGGAGTCGCATGCATGTCAGCCCAGGTAAGGGTGGCAGATTTCCTTCCCTATAATGACATTAATGAACCAAATGGGTGATTACAACAATTGACAATGGTTTCATGGTCATTAGACTCTTAATTCCAGATTTATTTTTACTGAATTCAAATTTCACCATCTGCCATGGTGGGATTCAAACCCAGGTCTCCAGAGTATTACCCTGGGTCTCTGGATTACTAGTCCAGTGGCAATACCACCACACCAGCGCCAAGTGCAAATAAAGAGCAACTTTAAGAAAAACAACAAATTCATAGTTAAATCTTGGGGTTTTATAAGAAAAGTCTGCATCAGATACATCAAAAGTGACTCACACTTATAAGTTTCAGAATCCAAGACTTGGCAGCTGGCTTGGTGTTCAAACTGATCATCTTCACACAGGAAGTTGTGGCAGAAAGAACATCGGAACAGCCTCCCTCCTGTAAAGACAACAATAAATTGAGATACAGGAAATGTCCCTGTCAATAGAGCAACTTCCTCGGAAACATTACAATATTTAACCTAGGCAGAGAACAATGATTTTATGGTGCATTGATTTTCACAACTGTTGCGAGAGACAACTTCAAGGAATTCAGTTGAAACCCATTTCAGGTGTAAAATTAAAATCTCAGGCCAAGATTTGGACAATCTGGAAATGTTTTTGTTTACTATTTTTAAAAAACTTTTATTTTTAAAAACTTTTATTTTTAAAAGCTTTAATGCTTAGTCCTCTCTGGTCTCACATAAATCATTTTACAATTTCATAGCCAATTTCATGCTCACTCTCCACCATGTTTAGTTTGCTGGGTGACTATGGTGACCAAGGCAAGCAATGTTGATGCTGGGAAATTGAAGACTTCCTGCACCATGATATAGCGCTTCCATAGAATAAATTGAGGGAAACATTTTTCGGAGTTGCAAATGTATACGTGTGATCTGCAGGAGCACCCCTAGGTGCTCTTCATTACAATTTGTAATGGGATAGAAAAATCAGCCAGGGTTTCTACTCCTAATCACTATCTAGGCACTCATCCAGTAAAGTATTTGTGTGTAGACTTTGGGTGAGTAAAGGGTTACAGTCAGGCTGCATGGTCACGTCCTCCACAGTTGAATTGTAAACTCTTTTGTGCATTGGCAGCTGAACTGCCTGACTGGCAGAGGTAACTTGCCTAAGCAGCTATTACTGAGACAAGAATTAGCAAACAAGACCTTCCACTTCATCTGGCTAGGCACAATATCAATTCATGCACTAAGCAATTAGTATAACCCACATAATATTACTTGATGTACTTATTATGTTAATTAATGTATCCCTTAAAACGGAACAAAACCACCTACTTTACTGCAGTTGATTAAATAGGTGCCAGCCAACAGTTTGTGAAACAAATAGCAACATGTATGGATGTGTACAGAACTCATTAAATGTACAGGAGAAAAATATGCTCAATGATAGTAAACTAATCAGCTAAGTATAAGGAGCATGCTGCAAGACAATCTACTTCATACAACATCATTCAAGCTTTTGCAGCTCAACCTTTTATTACATCAAAGGCACTACACAAATAAGTGTCCCAAAGTGCTTCACCAGAACATTATAAAACAAAGTATAACACCAAGCCACAGGAGATGATATTAGGGTAAATGACCAGCAGCTTGGTCAAAGAGGTAGGTCTTAAAGGAAGAAAGAAAAGTAGATAGGTGCCGAGGTATAGGGAAGGTATTCTACGGTTTAGGGTCTGGAAAACTGAAGGCACAGCCACCAATTGTGGAGCACAAGAGGCCAGAATTAGAGGAGCGCTAATTTTGCCCATTCCTAATTGCCTTTGAACTGGATGCTTTGCTGCTCCATTTAAGTGTCAACCACTTGGAGGGTTGTGGGGCTGAAAGAGATTGGAAACAGGAAGCGGGAAAGGCCATGGGATGTGGGGGTCTGAAAACAAGGATGAGAATTGTAAAATCAGGTCTTTGTTTGACTGGGTGGCAATATAGGTCAGCAAGGACAGGGAAATGGGATTTGGTGCCGGTCAAGACATGGGCAGAGTTTTGGACGACCTCAAGTTTACGTAGGGTAGAATTGGGAGACCAGCCAGGACCAGCCATAGCCAAATCTAGAGGTAATGAAGCTGAGAATGAGCGTTTCAGCACCAGATAAGCAGAGACCGGAGTGAAGTTGCAGAGGTTATAAAAGGCAATCCTAGTGGACAGCACTGCTGCCTCACAGTGCTAGGGACACGAGTTCAATTCTGGCCTCGGGCGAGTGTGTGGAGTTTGTAGTAGTGGTTTCCTGATGCAGGAGGCTGCTATTTGTATTAAAATGTTATCCTGCTGTAGATTGTTAATACAGTCAATAGATGGCACTGTGGATTAATAGTCTGGTGTTATACAAGACCAGTTTGTCACAAGTATTATTTAATCAAAAGAACGAACTATTGCACGTAAAATGTTACAGAAGATCTAACCTGCAAATGCTACACATATACCATGAAAACAATTTTAAAATGTTGCCGCAATGCTCATTTGTGAAGAATTAGTTTCGCAATGGAAGCAACAAAAGTCTTGCACCTCAATACAACATAATTCCCATCAACATTTTGGGGTGCCCAGCCCCTTCACAGCAACTTATAAAGGGGCCAATCTTTGCTTAACATGCTTGGGGAGCTTTGGGTTGCTGCTCCATTTAAGTGTCAACCACTTGGAGGGTTGTGGGGCTGAAAGAGATTGGAGACAGGAAGCGGGAAAGGCCATGGGATGTGGGGGTTTGAAAACAAGGATGAGAATTGTAAAATCAGATCTTTGACTGGGTGGCAATATAGGTCAGCAAGGACAGGACCCTTCACAGAAACAAGTTCCTCACAGATTTCCCAGGCATTCCACAGCAACCCAGAAGCTCAGACATCAATGGCACAATACACTGCTGTAGTTTTGTACATTTATAAATTGAACCCACGCTGTTGGCATTGCTTCACATTATGAACCAGCCGTCCAGCCAACTGAGTCGGCTGACCCCACATTTATAAATAGTGCTACGGTGTATTTAGTGGTGCATTATACTAATTATTTCTAGGGGGTTTTATATGTATGGTATATATTTGATTTGATTTATTATTGTCACATGTATTAGCATACAGTGAAAAGTATCGTTTCTTGCTATACAAAGCATACCGTTCATAGAGAAGAAAACAAGAGAGTGCAGAACGTAGTGTTACAGTCATAGCTAGGTTGTAGAGAAAGATCAACTTAATGCAAGGTATGTCCATTCAAAAGTCTGATGGCAGCAGGGAAGAAGCTCTTCTTGAGTCGATTAGAACGTAACCTCAGACTTTTGTATCTTTTTCCTGACGGAGGAAGGTGAAAGAGAGAATGTCCGGGGTGGGTGGGGTCCTTAATTATGCTGACGGCTTTTCCGAGGCAGTGGGAAAGGTAGACAGAGTCAATGAATGGGAGGCTGGTTTGCGTGATGGATTGGGCTACATTCACGACCTTTTATAGTTTATTGCGGTCTTGGGCAGAGCAGGAACCGTACCAAGCTGTGATACAACCAGACAGAATGCTTTCTATGGTGCATCTGTAAAAGTTGGCGAGAGTCGTAGCTGATATGCCGGTATAGACATGTTGTTTTCTTGTCGATATTCAACTCGGTTGAATCCAAATCAAGTCTGGTTTTCAGGATAAGGGTTAAAGGGCTGGAGGATAACTGGGCCAAAGACCAGGGGGAGGGGTAGGGGTGCTGGAAAGATGTGGGGTCACCCATTCTCTGCCAATGTCCTCAAAGAGGAAGTGGAACCAAGAAAACACATGGGCAGAGTCAAATTTGCTCTTAAGATTGTTAAGAACAGCCCGTGAGTTTTTAAATGCAATTGGCAGAGAATCTGTTGTAGAGTCCATAAGGGAGCTGGGATTGTTTTTTAAAGGAATGGGAATGACTGTAAGAAAATGGGGCCAAAAGATTCCAAGGACCCATTTGTAAAATATCAGTGACAATAAAACTGGGCAAAAGTCAATGGAAGCACAAACAAATGTGGAAGTTCAGAAAGAAAGGGAAACCAGCAGAAAACTATGCCAGCAGCAGGGCCCAATTTATCTTTGCTTTAGCCGGAGACAGTGGAGAGCAGATAGACCGCAGTCAACTGAGGCTGGGCTACAAGGATGGGAGGGGCAGGTTTGGATGGCTGCAAGACACATTAAAGTTTCGCAATGGCAGTAAAATAAAGGCCTTGTGACTTCCAGCTGATGTTTCAGGGAACATCCGCATGAAAGTTTTTTGTAGCTGAAAGATTTTACTTGCATTTAATATTGGTTGGAGGCAGAGACATTACAACAGGTTCTGCAGGAGAACAAGGAGTGGGACAGGCTGAACTGCATCCCCCTTACAATGTGGCAGGCAAGTGTTAACGAGCATTCCTTTCGCTAGTGTTTCCAGAGCTATTTAACAGTATAGCTGTTGTTAAAAATGATAGAGAAAATTACGACTTATATAGTAAGAGTAATGTGGGCAGAAAATAGGCCAGTTAGATTGAACAGATCACTGGTAACACCTTGGTAAATAAAACAGCTATGAAACATCAGAATGTATCCTGTTGCTTAATTCAATAAATGTTTATTCACCTGAAATACAGTCAATAGACTGCACCAATTTAATTTCCATTTCAATTTAATATTAACTTTTATTTTTTAAAGAACTACCTGAATTGTAATCGAGATAGATAGGGAGACATGGAATACAATTTACATCATACTCTTGTTGGTTACTATCAATCTTAACTTTATTACCATCAAGCCATATTGCAAAATCATATTGCATGACTATGTCATCAATTGTGTATACTGATTGTCCAGTATAAAATTCTTTAGTCTTCCTGAAAGAGGTAATTCAAGATAATCCTTACCATGGTCCCATACACCTCGCTCACATTCAATACAATCAACGTCAGCAAGGGGACAGCTACAGGCATGTGTGCTCAGACACTTCCTCCCATGACACACCCAAGCCTCACAAAAGTCACAAACTGCTCCCTAAGAGAAGAAAGGAAAAAAAAGATTTTCTTCCTGGCTACTCACATTTTAAGCAGATTAAACTTTAGTTTCATGTACCTGGTGTTTATAGTTCACAAATACTAGCAAAGAACGTTTTAAAAAATACATTTTTCAATATTGTTCTCATCAGGCACAATAAGACAAATTTCTACAGGTTATCACAATGTGAGAAACAAAACTTGTAATTAGCAGCAATAATACGCACACACAAACAATCTTGCCCAACTATTTCTGAAACTGAACTAGATTCTTTTTCCTGGCAATCTTTAACATTGGACTAATTTAAAGCCTGCACTGTAAATTCAATAAGTGATTCATAGCAAACTGGTTAAACTTAAATGATGAAAATAATTGTGTCAAGATGTACTCCAAATTTCTGATGCTCAAGAAAAGTACAAAATACAAGCAAAGTAGGTGCACTGCGAGTGAGTGTCAAATCCCAGCCACAAAAATGCCCTAAAGGAAAATTCCACCAATTACACAGATGCAGAAAAGCCAAGTAAATACTCACCACCATGGCAAGCCCTGTACTGTAGACACCAGGGTGCTTAACAACACAGTCGGAGCTCTTCAGCATACATTTTGTTTTACCTAGAGGACAGAAATATGCAACTTACAAAAAGGAAACACATCGTTCCTGTATGAAGTAACTGCAACAGACTAAACTAAATCACAGAATCATAGAATCCCTACAGTGCAGGAGGCCGCCATTTGGCCCATCGAGCCTGCATTGACAACAATCCCACCCAGGCCCTATCCCTGTAACCCCACGTATTTACTATGTTAATCCCCCTGATACTAAGGGGCAACAGCATGGACAATCAATCTAACCCTCACATCTTTGGACTGTGGGAAGAAACCGGAGCATCCAGACACAGGGAGAATGTACAGACTGTACAGTCCCGAGGCCAGGATTGAACCCTGGCACTGTGACGCAGCAGTGCTAACCACTGTCCCACCATGCTGCTGGTGGGCCTTCAAGGTTTGCAGCCAAACCAAACTCATATGCTCACTCCACAGATGCTAACAAATCTGTATCTCCACCATTTTCTGTTTTAGTCACACATTTTTAGCATCTACAGTATTTTGCTAAAAACTAAGCTACTAGCAATGTTCTCTTACATTGCTCGTTAAATACTCTGGGTCTGGGCTGAGGCACCTTCTCCATGGTATCTCTCCTGATCCATCTCATTCCAGATCATATTGCCTCCTCCATGCCGCTGGGCCCCGAAGTGCCTCGCACCAGTTTGAAGACAATAGCCATGTCCATGGGTAGTTCCGACGAATGTGTCACCTTAGAGCATCACCATATACTATGCTTGGTCATCAATAGATTACCATGGGGAACAGGTCACATGGTGGCATAGTGGTCAGCATTACTGCCTCACCACGTCAAGGATCCAGATTCATTTCCGGCCTTGGATGATTGTCTGTGTGGAGTTTGCACATTCTCCCCATGTCTGTGTGGGTTTCCACCAGATGCTCCGGTTTCCTCCCACACACCTGAGATGTGCAGTTAGGTGGATTGGCCGTGGGAAATTGCCCCTTGGTATCCAAAGATGTAGGTTAGGGGGATTAGTATGCTAAATGCACAAGGTTACGGGGATAGGGTGCGGGCTTGAGAAAGATGTTCTGTCAGAGAATCGATACAAACCGAATGGCCTCCTTCAGCACCGTAGGGATCCTATGTCATGACAAACAGGTTCTATTTTTGTGCATGTCTTCCATATATATTGTACCCGCTGGCTGTCAACAATGTCCTCCGAGCAGTGACCTAATCTCTCCCCCCCAGCCAATCCTTTTGTTTTGAATCATATACTTTTTCCATCTTACCTCAACCTAATCCCCAGCATTCTACACAGAAAACATACAAAAAAGAGCAGCAATTTATCTTATTTGCCATTTCCTGTCCAGCTTTTCCCCCACTCATTTTTTTTAAAAAACCAGCTTCCCAATTATTGGGCTTCCCCCTCTCTAGCCTTGGACGGCTGATTTCCCTCTTCATGCCTTTCTCCTATGATCTGCTACACTTGGCTTTCTAGAGCCTCTTTTTCAACCAGGGCCTGCAGTTTCCCGAGAATTGATTCCCCATCAAATTAAAAGACTTCATGCAGCACTCATATCCAATTGGAGCCCGAAAGGTCACAGGGACCTGCAGCGGGCAGAGGTGGGAAAAGGAGGTGCTCTTGGAGACTTCAAGGATCTCACAACCAGAGAGGGGAGCACATAAATGCAGCCTGGTGCTAGAGAAACTCAATAAGGAGCTGGATAGGTCAATGGGCTCTTGGAACTGAGTCCAGCATCTGATCTGTCCCTGCTTACAGGCCAAACCAATCCAATTAATAGTCCCATGCTAACCAGAAAAGAGACCATTCAAGATTCATGAAGTAGGACTTTGAAATGGATTTGTTTCACAGGAAGCTTGATGCACCACAGCACACTAGGTTTAATCTGGTGATTATCCATCTTCATAGAATCTGGATTTAATTTAAATGAAGTTTTTTTAATGTAATGGTTACATTGTAGTTTCTAATCTCAAAAGCAACAGCCCAGTTTAAGGAACTGTATTTCGCTTTTTAAATAATCTGGCATCATATTATTCTTACTACCGGAGTTATTTTTAAATATCTGTCAGAATGTGTGGTTTTCTTGTATTTCATCAAGTGAAATTTTAACTTCAATCTCTATTCCATATTGATAAATAACTCAGGTGCTCAAAATTGTCAATTTTGATGACTTATTAGTGTCAATGTTGTCAGTTATTAATTTGTGTTAATGTTGATGTTTATTTTAATTTTACAATAACTATTCGGATTGATCAAGCTGAGACTAGATGGAACCAATCCATAAGGGATATTGAGGGGGAAATAAGTTAGGAATCTCAATCCTTCTGCACCTAATTCACTCTTTAAACTCCTCACTGTCAAGGTAACTTCCCTCCTAACATCCATTAGCTTTTACCCAGAGATTCCTCATCCTCTGATTTCAACCTTGATCATGCCTCCCCTTGCCATCAATTAATTATTCTTGTCCTCAATGATCCTGTTTCACCAAACAGGTTCTTCTACCCATCCACATCACCACAACACTTGACATTTCTTGTGGCTTTTTAACCCCATAATGGTGGTTATCAATATGGCCATTTCCTATCTATGTGCTATTCACATACTTTTTTTTATTCATTCGTGGGACATGGGTGTTGCTGGCTGGCCAACATTTATTGCCCATCCCTAGTTGCCCTTGATCAGAGGGCATTTGAGAGTCAACCACATTGCTGTGGCTCTAAAGTCACACGTAGGCCAGACCAGGTAAAGACAGCAGATTTCCTTCCCATCAGGACATTAGTGCATCAGATAGGTTTTTTCGACAATTGACAATGGTTTCATGGTCATCAGTTGATGCTTAATTCCATATTTTTTTTAAAAGAGTTCAAATTCCACCATCTGCTGTGGCGGGATTCAAACCCGGGTCCCCAGAACATTAGCTGAGTTTCTGGATTAATAGTCTAGTAATAATACCACTAGGCCATCACCTCCCCTCCACTTGTAACCCTCATATCCCCTTACCCTTTCCTAATCTCACTTCATTCTGTGACATTTAAAAAATAGAACATGCCCCACACTTACAATATCCAAACTCCCAACAGCCTTGCCTTTGGCCTTCAATTTACTACAACACCAATGGAACAGTCAATGTACCCAACACTCTCATCTGATTAGATTGAGGTCATTGATCTAATTGGCCTCTTCTGTCTGTGCACACCAAATAGGATCTCAGTATCGCTAAGCACTTTAAAACAAAGTATGATAAAACAGTTAAATATATGGCGTGGCAAGTGTGCTCTGCCTTAAGCCACTAATTCAAGAACTTACTAAATCCTACTCACCACACTGTGCGCAAATAGGTAACTTTTGTAGTGAACTGCAGAAGTAACAAAATGCTCGATTCTTTTGCCGTCTTGTCCAACGATGGGGAGTGAACATGGGAAAGAAATGTAAAGTTAGATCCTGGGGATCACGTGGTAAGCATCTATTGCACTCGAATTCATATGGCAGTGTAACACAAAGCTGGTGGGAGGGTGAGCTGAGAGGAGAATGCAGAGATCCTTGGGCGCGATTTGGACAGGTTGAGTGAGTGGGTAAATGAATGGCAGATGCAGTATAATTTGGATAAATGTGAGATTATCCACTTTGGTAGCAAAAATGGGAAGGCAGATTACTATCTAAATGGCCATAAATTACGAGGAAAATGTGCAACGGGACCTGGGTGTCCTCGTACACCAGTCACCAAAGATAAACATGCAGGTGCAACAGGCAGTAAAAAAGGCAAATGGTATGTTGGCCTTCATAGCGAGAGGATTCAAGTGCAGGAATAGGGATGTCATTCTGCAATTATATATAGTCTTGGTGAGGCCACACCTGGAAGACCATAAGACATACAAGCAGAATTAGGCCACTCGGCCCATCGAGTCAACTCCACCAGTCAATCATAGCTGATATTTTTCTCATCCCCATTCTCCTGCCTTTTCCCTATAACCCCTGATCCACACTATGGAATAGTGCGCACAGTTTTGGTCTTCTTATCTGAGGAAGGATGTTCTTGCTATAGTGCAGAGAAGGTTTACCAAACAGATTCCGGGGAAGGCAGAATTGACGTATGAGGAGAGATTTAGTTGGTTAGGATTGGATTTGCTAGTGTTCAGAAGAATGAGGGGGATCTCATAGAAACCTGTAAAATTTTAACAGGACTAGACAGGATAGATGGAAGAAGGATGTTCCCAATGGTGGGGGCGTCCAGAACCAGGGGTCACAGTTTGAGGATAGCACTGGTAATCTGACCATTTAGAACAGAGATGAAGAGAAATTTCTTCACTTAGAATGTGGTCAACCTGTGAAATTCGCTACCACAGGGAGCAGCTGAGGCCAAAACATTTCCTATTTTTTTCAAAAAGCACTTGGGGTGAAGGGGATCAAAGGATATGGAGGGGATGGCGGGATAAGGCTATTGAGTTGGGTGATCAGCCATGATTACAATAAATGGCAGAACAGGCTTGAAAGGTCAAATGCTCTCCTCCTGTTCCTATTTTCTATGTTTCTACATCTGTATTATAAATGTAAACAATTAAAGATTCCAGATTTAGGAGGTTACTGAAGTTTTCTTTTTAAACGGGAAAGCTAACAGAAACAGAGATTTAAAAGTTCCTTGACAGCAGGTTAATTTTCTATATATGTGGTTGCGAATTTTCAATATAGTATCATAGCGCACACACAACAGGCTAATATGATAATAGTATTGCATTGTCATTGTCTATGACTAAAGAGGTCGAGTGTTAAATCAACAAACATTGAACAAGCAAAGTATTAAGTTCTGGTATATTTTACCTTTGGCATTTATCACATTCCTGTTTTTATTGGAAACAAAAGAGAAAACTTTATTAGAGCAGAATTTAAAAATCTCTCAGAAATTTTAATAATGAACTTTTTTTCCATTCTCAAGAGAAACGATGGTTGACTCTTAACTACCTCCTGAACTGGGTAGCAAACCACTCAGTTTTATTAAACCCTGGAAACTAGGAACAAGCAATAAATGCTGGCTGTGCCAATAACAGCCAGGCCTTGAGAATGAGTTTCTAAAAAGCATTGAATCTGTCTGTCACAATTTTCTGCATTACCAAATACTTTTTAAAAAACCTGTGGTTAAAGTAATTCGTTTCTCAAAAAACTCTAATATTTGTAGGTTCAACGACAACTGCTCTTGAACTGTGCACTCATATTCAACAGTGAATTAAGACATTTCCTACAAGAGATAGGATTTCACTTTCAAAACCTGGGTTCAGTTCAGACAAGCCTGGTTGCATCAGTCTTCACTGACCATAAGGCTCCTATATGAAGTGGGTTCAAGATTTCCCAATACATCCTAGTGGGCAAAGGTCTATAGCATTAAATTGTCAATAATGAGCAACCTCACTCCCAGACCACATGATAGCCAATGTGGGAACTGGAAAAAATGCCATGCTGGTGCAGTAGGGGGTGCTCTGTTCACATGATTTGATCAGTGAATAGATTGCATCGCTCAGTGCTATCCACTAACTTCTATTTAATGATTAGGACATTTTAAAAGGTGCAGACACAATTCCTAGTCATATTTGATAGCCATGCACAGCATCTGATACATCTTTACAAAGCTCTAAAAGATCCACGGTGACTTTTATAAATCTGATGTTTGCAACATGATCAAAGCCTAGTGGCTACATAAAAACCATGTCTTGTGACAATATGACAATAGCCCAGAATTCACTGGGAAGTCCCTAAATGACATATGCAATGATTTCCATGTTCCTGGAGAGCTCCTAAGTGACTTGTACAATTTCCAAATTCTTGGAGAATTTCTAAGTGATTTGTGCTATAATTTCCTGGACCATTTGCATCCCTGCACTAACACTCTCGCCAAAACAGTGAGAAATTTATCATCATAGCACTGCCCCCACAAAAAACAACAGAGATTGCAAATTTCCTTAATTGCCACTTGCTTCTCACTAATGTCACTCACACTGAAAAATAATAGCACTGGTAATCTGACAACAGTGAGATTTATCAAGTTTATTATAAATAATTATTTGAATTTTAACATCTTATCTTGCAAGCGGCTCCTTGAATAATTTACAACTAATTGGTTACTAAGTTGTGAACCCAAGTTGTGGTTCACATAGGCACTCAAGACATAGGTAGGAAAAGGGATGGGAATGTAAGGCAGAGCAGGGACAGGAATGGTTGTTGCAGGTTCCGGGGTTTAGATGTTTCAGTAAGTGCAGGGAAGGTGGTAAAAGAGGGGGAGGTGTGGCATTGTTAGTCAAGGACAGTATTACGGTGGCAGAAAGGACGTTTGATGAGGACTCATCTACTGAGGTAGTTTGGGCTGAGGTTAGAAACAGGAAAGGAGAGGTCACCCTGTTGGAGTTTTTTATAGACCTCCGAAAAGTTCCAGAGATGTAGAGGAAAAGATTGCAAAGATGATTCTGGATAGGAGTGAAAGTAACAGGGTAGTTGTACTGGGGGACTTTAACTTTACAAATATTGACTGGAAAGGCTATAGTTTGAGTACTTTAGAGGGGTCGGTTTTTGTCCAGTGTGTGCAGGAAGGCTTCCTGACGCAGTATGTAGATAGATCAACAAGAGGCGAGGCCACATTGGATTTGGTACTGGGTAATGAACCAGGCCAGGTGTTAGACTTGGAGGTAGGTGAGTACTTTGGTGACAGTGACCACAATTCGATTACGTTTACTTTAGCAATGGAAAAGGATAGGTATATACCAAAGGGCAAGAGTTATAGCTGGGGGAAAGGAAATTATGATGCGATTAGGCGAGATTTAGCTGGCATAGGTTGGGGAAGGAAACTGCAGGGAATGGGCACAATTGTAATGTGGAACTTGTTCAAGGAACAGCTACTACGCGTCCTTGATAAATATGTACCTGTCAGGCAGGGAGGAAGCAGACGTGTGAGGGAACCGTGGTTTACTAAGGAGGTTGAATCTCTTGTGAAGAGGAAGAAGGAGACTTATATTAAGATGAGACGTGAAGGCTCAGTTAGGGCGTTTGAGAGTTACAAGTTAGCCAAGAAGGACCTAAAGAAAGAGTTAAGAAGAGCCAGGAGGGGACATGAGAAGTCTTTGGCGGGTAGGATCAAGGAAAACCCTAAAGCTTTCTATAGGTACGTCAGGAGTAAAAGAATGACTAGGGTAAGATTAGGGCCAGTCAAGGACAGGAGTGGGAAGTTGTGCGTGGAGTCTGAAGAGATAGGAGAGGCACTAAATGAATATTTTTCGTCGGTATTCACACTGGAGAGGGACAGTGTTGTTGAGAGGAGTACTGAGATGCAGGCTGTTGGACTGGATGGGATTGACGTTCATAAGGAGGAGGTGTTAGCAATTCTGGAAAGGGTAAAAATAGATAAGTCCCCTGGGCCGGATGGGATTTATCCTAGGATTCTCTGGGAGGCTAGAGAGGAGATTGCAGAGCCTTTGGCTTTGATCTTTGTGTCGTCATTGTCTACAGGAACAGTGCCAGAAGACTGGAGGATAGCAAATGTTGTCCCCTTGTTCAAGAAGGGGAGTAGGGACAACCCTGGTAATTATAGACCGGTGAGCCTTACTTCTGTTGTGGGCAAAGTATTGGAAAGGATTATAAGAGATAGGATTTATAATCACCTAGAAAGGAATAATTTGATTAGGGATAGTCAGCACGGTTTTGTGAAGGGTAGGTCGTGCCTCACAAACCTTATTGAGTTCTTTGAGAAGGTGACCAAAGAGGTGGATGAGGGTAATGCGGTTGATGTGGTGTATATGGATTTCAGCAAAGTGTTTGATAAGGTTCCCCATGGTAAGCTTTTGCAGAAAATACGGACACATGGGATTGAGGGTGATTTAGTGGTTTGGATCAGGAATTGGCTAGCTGTAAGAAAACAAAGGGTGGTGGTTGATGGAAAATATTCATCCTGGAGTTCAGTTACTAGTGGTGTACCGCAAGGATCTGTTTTGGGGCCACTGCTGTTTGTCATTTTTATTAATGACTTGGATGAGGGCGTGGAAGGATGGATTAATAAATTTGCGGATGACACTAAAGTCGGTGGAGTTGTAGACAGTGCGGAGGGAAGTGGCAGGTTACAGAGGGACACAGATAAGCTGCAGAGCTGGGCTGAGAGGTGGCAAATGGAGTTTAATGCGGAAAAGTGTGAGGTGATTCACTTTGGAAGGAGTAACAGGAATACAGAGTACTGGGCTAATGGTAAGATACTTGGTAGTGTGGATGAACAGAGGGATCTGGGTGTCCACGTGCATAGATCCCTGAAAGTTGGCACCCAGGTTGATAGGGTTGTTAAGAAGGCGTACGGTGTGTTAGCTTTTATTGGTAGAGGGATTGAGTTTCGGAGCCAGGAGGTCATGCTGCAACTGTACAAAACTCTGGTGCGGCCGCATTTGTAGTATTGCGTACAGTTCTGGTCGCCGTATTATAGGAAAGATGTGGAAGTGTTGGAAAGGGTGCAGAGGAGATTTACCAGAATGTTGCCTGGTATGGTGGGAAAATCGTATGAGGAAAGGCTGAGGGGCTTGAGGTTGTTTTCATTAGAGAGAAGGTTAAGAGGTGACTTAATAGAGGCATACAAGATAATCAGAGGATTAGATAGGGTGGATAGTGAGAGTCTTTTTCCTCGGATGGTGTTGGCTAGCACGAGGGGACATAGCTTTAAATTGAGGGGTGAGAGATATAGGACAGATGTTAGAGGTAGGTTCTTTACTCAGAGAGTAGTAAGGGCGTGGAATGCCCTGCCTGCAGCAGTGGTGGACTCGTCAACGTTGAGAGCGTTCAAGTGGTTATTGGACAAAAATATGGATGATATTGGAATAGTGTAGATTAGAGGGGCTTTAGATTGGTACCACTGATCGGCGCATCATCGAGGGCCGAAGGGCCTGTACTGCGCTGTAATGTTCTATGTTCTAAGTGAAGCCTTCTCTTTCTAAAAGGAGGCAGTCCTTCGATAGTATTTGATTTTGATGCCTCTCCAATAGGAGTACATAACTTCTTTCCATCCTCCTGCCTCTTTTTCAGGTCCTCATCTACTGAATGAGACACTATCCAGAGCCAACCCAGAGAAGTAACAACTTGTTTAAGAGAGAAGCAGAAGACATTGGGATTACCCAATCACATGGAGATCAGATGGTGGAAACTGTGCCTGGCAAGAAAAAAAGTGTTTGATTTCCAAAATAATAAATCAACACACTCATTGAGGACAGCAAGGCACCTGGCACTGTAACACATTTTAGAAACGTATGGACAGTTAATTCCAACAATCAAGTGCCACAAATCTGCTCCAGCTGGAATCTGAATGCTAATCATTATTGTTTTAAGGCATTCAGAATCCAGCAATATTAAAACAAGAGATTTATGGATGTGAATTATATATAGTCCAGGCTGATGAAAGAATAACAATTTAACATGTACCTGCAGTGCCCTTTGGAAACTGTCCTTGTCAGTTTAAAACATCAAAAGTAATTGGCTTTTGGCTGCATTGCTTTGGATTCAGTGCTATGTTCACTGTGGCATAGTGTAATTAGAAATCCAGGAAATTGAGTATTAAGTTTGTAATTGTAAGATCTGTTTGTAAAACAACAACATTCATGGCATATGCTTTTGGATCTCACTATTGCAGAAGATTCTAGGCCAATATAAAAGTCAGTACCCCTGACTTGGAACTATACCATCATTCCTTCACTAGCGTTGGGTCAAAATGCTGGAACTCCCTTCCTACAGCTCTACAGGGTTCCAACATGAAATGAACTGCAGCAGTTCACGACCTTAAGGGCATAGAATCCCTACAGTGCAGCAGGAGGCGATTCAGCCCAATGAGTCTGCACCGACTCACTGACAGAGTATCTCACCAGGGCCCACTACGCCGCCCTATCCCTGTTACCCCACTCGTGTACCATGGCGAACCCATCTAACCTACATATCTTTGGATACTAAGTGGCAATTTACCGTGGCCAACGCACCTATCCTGCACACCTTTGGACTGTGGGAAGAAACTGGAGCACCAAGAGGAAACCCATGAAGACACAGGGAGAACTTGCAACTCCATACAGACAGTCACCAAGACCGGAATTGAACCCAGGTCCCTGGCATTGTGAGGCAATAGTGCTAACCACTCTGCCACCATGCCTCCGCAATTAGGATGGGCAACAAATGCTGGTAAGCCAGCAATGCTCACATCCCACTAACAAATAAAAAAGCATCCTCTAATAAAATTACAAACATAAAAGTGATAACAGAAAATCAGCAGGTTTCTATCCCAGCAGCAGTCAACTGTTTCACATAGTTGGTCCTTTGTTGTCAACCTGTATATCTTGCAATCTCCAAATTTATTTTCTGACAACTTACCTATATAAAACACTTTTTACATTGTAAAACATTCTAAGACACAACATTAGCAAACATGATTTGACAACGTAAGAAGATATATGGCTGTGTGACCAAAAGAATGGTAAAAGGTGCTTCAAGGGGAGAGGTGGAAATTTAGGGGCAGTACAGTGGCAATGGTTAGCACTGCTGCCTCACAGTGCCAGAAACCCAGGTTCAATTCCTGGCTTGGGTCACTGTCAGTGTGGAGTTTGCACTTTCTCTCCGTGGGTTTCCTCTGGGTGCTCGGGTTTCCTCCCACAGTCGAAAGATATGGAGGTTAGGTTGAATGACCATGCTAAATTGACCCGTGTCACGAGGTTAGCAGAGTAAACGAGGTTTATGGGAATATGGTCTGGGTGGGATTGTGGTCAGTACAGACTCAATGGACCAAATGGCCTCCTTCTGTACTGTAGGGATTCTAAGGGCAGTCCAGTGGCACAGTGGTTAGCACTGCTGCCTCACAGCACCAGGGACCCGGGTTCAATTCCGGCCTCGGGTGACTGTGCGGAGTCTGCATGTTCTCACCGTGTCTGATGGGTTTTCTCCGGACGCTCTGGTTTCCTCCCACAGTTCAAAAGGTGTGCAAGTCAGATGGATTGGTCGTGCTAAATTGACCCTTGATGTCAGGGAGATTAGCAGGGTAAAAACGTGGGGTTACGGGGATAGGGGCTGGGTGGGATTGTTGTCGGTGCAGGCTTGATGGGCCAAATGGCTTCTTTCTGCACTGTAGGGATTCTATGTGAAATCCAGAGCTTAGGGCCTAGGTACCTGAAAACACAGTTGTCAATAGTGGCAGGATGAAAATTAGGAACGTACAAGAGGGTGGAATTGGAGGAGCACAGAGCTCTCAGAGGATGTTAGAGAGCGAGAGACAAGGGCATGGACAGATTTGAAAACAAGGATAAGAATCTTGTAAATCGAGACATTGCTGGAACAGGGGCAAATGTATGTCAAAAAGCACAGTCAAAAAGCTCCTCCATTTGGCAGATATCCACTCCATCTGACGAAGGAGCAGTGCTCCGAAAGCTAATGGTATTTGCTACCAAATAAACCCGTTGGACTTTAACCTGGTGTTAAAACTCTTACGGTGTTAAAAAGCACAGGGGCAGAGGTTGATGAACAGGACTTGGTGCAACTTAGGATCCAGGTAGCAATGCTCTAGTGAGCTCAAGTTGAGAGAGGGAGTAAGGTGGGAGGCTGGCCAGAATTATAAGAGTAGGAGTATGACTGTGGCAACACTGGAGGTAACTGTCCACGTATAACGGTGGCAATCACTGCCGATACTAATTAACACAGGCCAACACTCAGGAAGGCCCAGTGAAAGGGAAATTAATCCCACCAGTCAAATCAATGGAAACACTCCGATGGTCCGGGAATGGGTTTTGGTCCAAAATCTCGAGTCAGAGTAAGTGACTGCGAGGTTGGAATGAAGGGAGTGGGGGGCAGTGTGTGAGGCTGTGCGAAGCCTGGGCCCTGCTGCAGCTCACTGAGCCAGGGCAGGTGGACAACCCCCCCTGCCCGCTGCTCTTTACCCACCATGGAGGCATTGCAGGGGTGCTTGGCCACATCCACGACATCTCTGGCCGCCCGGGTCAACTTCTCCCGTTCTTTGCGACTCTCGGCCTTCTTGCGGGCCCCGGTCTTCTTCTTGGGCATCGCGAGCAGCCCGGTGCGGAGGGAGCGGAAAAGGAGCAGCGGACCAACCAAACCCGGGGGGTGGGGGGAGTGTAAGGGTTTGAGGGAGATACAGGAAACTGCGAGTCATCACCGGGCGCCGCACTTCCGGCGCGCTTGTTGCACGTCACTGAACTCCCTCCAATCACGATAGGAGCCTGCTCCTCCATTTGGATGATGCTGGGCTGGTCCCTCACTGACCTGCTGCTCCTCCATTTGGATGATGCTGGGCTGGTCCCTCACTGACCTGCTGCTCCTCCATTTGGATGATGCTGGGCTGGTCCCTCACTGACCTGCTGCTCCTCCATTTGGATGATGCTGGGCTGGTCCCTCACTGACCTGCTGCTCCTCCATTTGGATGATGCTGGGCTGGTCCTTCACTGACCTGCTGCTCCTCCATTTGGATGATGCTGGACTGGTCCCTCACTGACCTGCTGCTCCTCCATTTGGATAATGCTGATTGATCTGAAATAGTGGCCGGAATCTTCCATTCTGGAGTCATTTTCACTGGTGGGCGGGGAAGGAGGAGCAATTTGTCCTGGGAAGGGGGGCACGGTGAGGGGACAGCTAACCAAGTGTGACCTTGCGCTGTTCAGCTCATTAAATATGCTCACCAATTCTGATAGTGAGCCAGACAGAAAGTAGCTGACTCCACCATTACATTACTGAATGGGGCTCATATGTAAAGAACACCTGTAAACCTGCACTATACCTTCCTCCTTTGATTCATAGAATCCCTGCAGTGCAGAAGAAGGCCATTCGGCCTATTGAGCCTGCATTGGCAACAATCCCACCCAGACTCTATCACTGTAACCCCACTAATCCCCCTGATACTTTGGGTTAATTTAGCATAGCCAATCCACCTAACCTGGATTGTAGGAGGAAACGCATGCAGACACAGGGAGAACGTGCAAACTCCGCACAGGCAGTCACCCGAGGCCAGAATTGAACCCAGGTCCCTAACACTGTGAGGCAGCAGTGGTAACCACTGTTCTGCCCAGCCACTGCTCCACTTCCTTTCTCTCTTTGCGCCCCCCCCCCCCCTTTAATGAGCATGTATGACACTGAAATGCATGCAGAAGGGCTTCCCAGCATTGTTCATTGGGAAATACAACCTGTCTTTAAAGTCCCAAGTAGAGGTGGCACAGTGGTTAGCAGTGCTGCCTCACAGCGCCAGGGACCCTGGTTTGATTCCTGGCTTGGGTCATTGTGTGGAGTTTGCATGTTCTCCTTGTGTCTGCGTGGGTTTCCTCCGGATGCTCCGGTTTCCTCCCACAGTCTGAAAGACATGCTGGTTAGGTGCATTGGCCATGCTAAATTCTTCTTAGTGTACCTGAACAGGCACCAGAGTGTGGCAACTAGGGGATTTTCACAGTAACTTCATTGCAGTGTTAGTGTAAGTCTACTTGTGACACTAATAAAATAAATAATAGTATTTCAGTACTTTTTAAATTTCATATTTCCAGCATCTGCTGTATTTTTCTATATAAATGCATGTCTTCCTTCCATTTTCCCTCTGTTCCTTTTCTTCATTTCTTTCCTTTCTTACTGAAAATATTAACAGGTTCTGAAGATTTAATAGCAGTATAAATGACATGAGCAACCAAGTATGCTTTCTCAGCAGAGTTAAATCTTTCCACACCAAACTCTCCTCAGTATAATTAAAACACGATAACCTCCCATTTTACAAATACATGGTGGTACAGTGGTTAGCACTGCTGCCTCACAGTGCTAGGGACCCGGGTTCAATTCCCGGCTTGGGTCACTGTCTGTGTGGAGTCTGCATGTTCTCCCTGTGTCTGCGTGGGTTTCCTCCGGGTGCTCTGCTTTCCTCCCACAGTCTGAAAGATATGCTGGTTAGGTGCATTGACCTGCACAGGCACTGGAGAGTGTGACAACTAGGGGAATTTTACAGTAACCTCACAGCAAAATATTATAAACCAAACCTAGAGTGACAACACAGCAATGCAGAGATGTTGCTTCTGTATATGTTTATACTTCTGTACAGCAAAAATCCATTTCCCTGATGTGTGAAATAGCAGAGTGACCGATCTTATTCAATGTGACCTGGGAGAAATTCCAAAATTGAATTGAAGGTTTGTAACGCTAAAACAAATGCATTGCAAAAACAAACATAATTTTAGAGCCATCAGCTAATATTTGAATATAAAAATAACAAGTGCACTACTAATTTCAGATTACACTTTCATAGCTTGAACTATTGATATATTATTAATTTTTCTTGTTATCAGTTAAATTACTCACCATTACTATTATTCCTTGTTCGCAATTTATTTGCTTTTCATTGTGTTTTTATCAGTCTGTAAGCTATCCATTTCTTTCCATTTTTTGTCTCTTTGATTTATTATTGTAACATGAATTAACATACAGTGAAAAGTATTGTTTCTTGCGCGCTGTACAGACAAAACATACCATTCAAAGAGAAGGAAATGAGAGAGTGCAGAATGTAGTGTTACAGTCATGGCTGGGGTGTGGAGAAAGATCAACTTAATGTTTCCCAGCATCATTCATTGGGAAATACAACCTTGTCTTGTCTTTTTTTTCCCTCTGTTAAGGATTTTGTTTTCTTATTATTTGGAGGTCAAAACTAATACACTAACCATAGTAATCAATGAAGCAGCAGGTAGCATTATTGACTTCAATGGACATATACTAACATACGAAATAGGGACAGGAAAGGCCATTCGGCCCCTCAAGCTTGCTCCGCCATTCAATAAGATTGATGGCTGACCTGTTTGTACTTAGAATTCCACATTCCCATCTACCTCCCTGATAGTCTTTGATTCCCTCGCCTAACAAGAATTTCTCTACCTCTGCCTCAAAAATATTCAATGACCCCCCACCTTCACTGCCTTCTGAGTCAGAGTTCCAAAGTCGCACAACCCTCTGAGAGAAAAAATTCTCCTTGTCTCTGTCCTAAAAGGGCGACCTCTAATGTTAAAACAATGCTCCCTAGTTCTGGACTCACCCACAAGCAGAAAGACCCTATTCATGTCCACCTTGTCAAGACCATTCAGGATCCTAAATACCTCAATCAAGTTACTCTTAAAAACTCCAACGTAAACAAGCTCAATCTCATAGAAGCCCTACAGTGCAGAAGGAGGCCATTCGGCCCAACGTGTCTGCACTGACTCTCTGACAGAGAATCTTACCCAGACCATATCCCGTAACCCCTTGTACTTGACCTGCTAATTCTCCTCACCTACACATCTTGGGACACTAAGCGGCAGTTTAGCATCAACTATTCACATAGCCCGCACATCTTTGGACTGTGCAAGAAAACCAAAGCACCCGGAGGAAACCTACGCAGACATGGGGTGAATGTGCAAACTCCACACAGACAGTCACCCGGGGCTGGAATCGAACCCGGGTCCCTGCCACTGTGAGGCAGCAGTGTTAACCACTGTGCCACCATGCCACCCAACCTTTCCTCATAAGACAACCATTCATTCCAGGTATCAATCCAGTAAACCTCTGAATTGCATCCAATGTATTTAAATCTTTCCTTAAATGAGACCAAAACTGCACACGATATTCGGGATGTGGTTTGTATGATGGAAAAATAACATTCTTACTTTTACGTTCAATTCCTCTTGTAATAAAGGATAGCATTCCATTAGCCTTCTTAATTACTCACTGTACCTGTATACTAACTTGTGATGCAAAGATTAGAACACCTAGATCCCTCTGCATCTCGAAATTCTTCAGTTTTAAGTCATAGTCTGCTTTTTTATTCTTCCAGCCAAGGTGAGCAACTTCACATTTTCCCACATTATACTTTATCTACCAGATGTTTGCCCACTCACTCAACCTATCTATAACAGTCTTCAACCATCTTATGTCTTCTTCATAACGCACTTTCCTACCTATCTTTGTGTCATCTGCAAATTAAGTTACCATGTCTACTTTCCAGGAAACAGCAAATAACTAACTGGTAACCGTAAGAAACTACAAAACAAAAAGGAATTAATTGCCAACATTGCAAACAACAATGCAGTGAGCAACTTAGTATCAAGACTACCCAATTAACAAGGTCTCTCACAACTGCCTCCTCTAATTTTGCTTTCTGGATGTCATAATAGGAAGGACCTTGTTGGAAGCTAAGATTAGAGCTTTTTCCTGCAGCCCCACAGGCCTCTCAGGCTTACAGCAACTTCTGTTGGGTGCAAGGTCCATCTATGTATCTGGAGATCCCCTAGTCTTTGGAAAAAGCAGGTAGGAAAGGAAAACCAGAGACAGATGTTTCTTCTCAGACGTAGCGCACCTCCATAACAATTCCATTTCTACAATGTCTCATCAAATATGAAATCCGTACATTTGGGTCCACGATGAATGCAGTTTTTATATGCTCTGCTCAGCATGATGTGTGTCCCTCGGGAAAGTTCTCCTGAATCATTCAAACATCGATTTTCACATTCATTTGCTGTGTTCTCCAAAGTGAGAAAAAAGTAAAGCTTAAAGAAAACAGCACCATCTAAAGTAATTTCTACACCTACTCATGGGGGTGTATTGTTAACTTTAAGGTGGGCTGCCTTCAAAGGGGATCAAAGTCCAAAACAAGTTGGAGCAAAGGTTCTGGGACATTAATTAATCATTGAAGCTTGTTTTATACTACAGACATTTTTCATCTTTGATGTCTTTCATGGTAACTTGAAAAGGAAATTAACCTTCAGGCATCTCTGTTGCGACCTCACAACATATGCTGATCATTCGCCAGTTTACTTTGTCATAAGCCACCTTTCTGTACCATGTGTTCTTGAATCTACATCCTTGAAGTGTGAAAGGGGAATAAAATGGATTTTTCCCATTGGCAAATATGAGTATTTGCCAACACCTCTTTTATTTTTCTTTTGAAACATTTAACTCATCACACCTCAGATGCAAGAAGTTACATTAGGCCAGCATTTCCTTGATCACTCTTACACAGAAACTACATGGAAATTTATCCAGTTTCTGAAACCGACTTGCCGATAGAGGTTTCGCTGAAATTTTCTGCGGAGCTTATTTACTTATGCTGGAATGTAAAAAAAACAAATCAAGAAAATCCATCAGGAACTTGGGGCCCCCAAACCCACGCCTTCATTTGGTTAAATTGCCCCTTAGTGTCCAAAGATGTGTAGCCGTGGTGAATGTGCGGCATTACGGGAATAAGGCAGGGGAGAGGGCCTGGGCATGACACTCTGTCAGAGTGTCGGTGCAGAGTCAATGGGCCAAATGGCCTCCTGCACTGCAGGGACTCTGAATTTACATGCGGTAGATGGAGAAGGGGTGACCAGTGGCAGTCCACTCGAGGGCTAGGAGAGACTATAGGCCTGACGTCCTCATGTTTCTGGCATTTTGCCATGATTGTATTGTAGTTTGGAAAGAGGTAACTAAAATTGTTAACAAGATGAACAATTTTAAAAATACTAATTTACTAATTTTGTAACCATGCAGAGTAACGAAGCAGCCTGTACTGAACACACCTTGTTAATAAAGCTTCTTTAGTTTGTCAACCTCCTGCAGAGACAACACTGCCCGGGGTCGTTCTGCGGTCGATCCACTGATTCTCCAGACAGAATGAGGGGGTTTGGTGTTAGTGTGCCAACATAGCACCGGGGAAGTCAGAATGATTAAAATGAGATGTACACATTCCCTCCATCAACTGACTGGCAGAAATGACTTATTTTGGAGTGTGCCGTCTGAAGAGATGTCAAGTAGTGTTTACTGGACTTACAAAAGAGTTTTGAAGTATTTATTATTTGACCTTGCATTTTGTTACAGCTGGGCTTGCTTCTGACAGCCTGAAGTGCCGTGAGATGACATATTTGCCTTCACTCATATGAGGAGATTCTGAGTCCCACGAGGCAATCCATGCACTTTCAATGGTGAAAGTGGAGAAGTATTTCAGGTTGGAAGAAAATGAGACAACATACAACAACAATTTGTATTTATATGGCATCTTTAATGTAGTTAAATGTCCCAAGGTGTCTTCACAGAAGCTTGATCAAGCAAGTTTTGACATCAAACCCCACATAAGGAAATTTCAGGGCAGCTGATCAAAATCTTGGTTAGAGGTAGATTTGAAAGAGCGTGTTAAAGGAAAAGAAAGAGAGGCATAGAGCAGAGGTTAAAGATGCAAATTCCGAGACCTAAGGCCTAGTCAGTTGAAGAAAGGGCTGCCAGTATTGGAGCAATCAAAATATGGGATGTGCAGGAGGTCAGCGTTCAAGAAATGCAGATATCTCAGAAGGCTGGGAGTGATTACAGGGATGGGCGGAGGAAGGTGAGACCATGGAGGGATTTGAAAATAAAGATGAATAGATTTAAATATGAGTGTTATGGGGCCAGAAGCCAATTTGATCAGTGAGCACAGGGGAGATAGATGAACAGGACTTAGCACAAGATATATATATGGTTGACAGAGTTTTACATGAGCTACAGTTTATGGACAGTAGACTACAAGAGGACGGTCAGGAAACTATTGGAATTGCCACGTCTCGGCGATTTGAGCTGGCACCAAAGACAATGGTCGTTTTTTTCCGTCAGCAGAGTCACCTCACCATTGTCAGCTGACGGGATTCCTGCAGATATCCACGGCATTTTGCAAGGCTCGCCTGTATCCCCCCCTCCCCCGGGGGAGGGGTCGCCTTCAGCCGGACCGGAAGACCCTGCAGGGGGAAGGGCCAGAAAACTCTGCACAATGTCTTCAGTCTTCCCAATATTTAGTTGGAGGAAATTTCTGCTCATCCAGTACTAGATGTTGGGTAAAAAGCATGACAAATCTCAGCCAATTGAGTGGTGCTGGCAAGGTAGAGCTGGGTGTTGTCAGTGAACATGGGAAACTTGACTTTATGGGTGGGATTTTATGGCCTCACTTGTCCCAAAACTAAAATCCTGCCCGAGGTCAACAAACCTTTCCATTGTCTGCCCCCTCGCCCGCCACAATTCCCGTGGCGGGCAGGACGGTAAAATTCCGGCCTGTTTTTGGATGATACCGCTGAAGGGAAATGGGAGAGGAACAACTATACACCTTGGGAAACTTCAGAAGTGGCAGGTATTACGTATGCCCCTATGGGCTAAGGGTGCAAAAGAGTCACAAGGTAGGCTTGGTAACTTGAAAACTGGGAGCTCTTTATTAGAGATCTGATCTGAGATTGCCCGACTGGTTCCCACACTGGGAGGAGGTAATGGCACAGTGGTCACCTGACCCACACTCTTAAAGGGGCAGTCTTCACCCTAAACCCCAACATACCATATATACATACATCACAGCAAGAGGGGGAAATAAGCTAATGCAGATGATTCTCTGACTATAACTGAATAGTTAGGAAGGGAACCAGGAGAGAACAGCTGCACCGAGCTTGATGACAGAGGAGAGGTTTTGGAGGAAAATGAGGTTAGCAGCTACATCAAAGGCTGCAGACAGAATGAGAAGGATAATTTACCACCGTCAAGAGGATGTGCCTTTGGGATATTATTCCTTGCCAAGGAATAGGGGACTATACCGGCTGCTGCATGAATACCTGCAGCCAAGACCATCTCCGTGGATTACCCCAGCTGTGAAAATGATTCCGTTTTTGTACTGTAGCCATGAGTGAATTGCAATGTCATATCCAGAGTGCCACTTAGGCATACATCAATCAAGTTGTTGACTAATCTTTTATGAGGACAGGAGAATTCATTCAGTTTGGTACCATAGCAAAATAACAGTATCATTGGACCAGCTCATATTGCTGTGTTCCCCAAAGTGCAGGGTGCAGGTAACATGCAGGTAAGCTCCTACTAATCACTTCAATTTTGTGAATAGGAAAGGGTGCCACTCTCAAGGCATTGGTGAGTCCACACCTGGAATATTGTGCACAGTTTTGGTCCCCTTATTTGAGGAAAGTGTAGTGGCACTGGAGGCAGTTCAGAGGAGGTTCACTAGATTGATTCCAGAGATGAGGGTTTGTCGTATGAAGAGAGGTTGAACAGTTGAGGCCTATACTTTCTGGAATTTAGAAAAATGAGGGGAGATCAAATTGAGGTATACAAGATGATAAAAGGTATGGATAAAGTAGATGTGGAGCGGATGCTTCCACTGGTGGGGCATTATAGGATGAGAGGTCATATTCTTAGGATAAGGGTGTGGTGAACCATTGTTGGTTCCCACTGGATAGTGCTGAGCCAGGGGCTGGCCAGGACTACAAGGATGTACATATGTTACTGTTGGGTTGTGCTATTGTTGCTGTTGGGTTAGGGTGGGGTTGTTACACCTTTGTACTGTAGTGTTGTGGCACATCCCAGTCGGGCTCCGCCTCCTGGGAGAGGTATAAGAGTCCCTGCTCTGGCCGGGACCCCTTCAGTCTGGGATAGTGTATAAAAGTTCTGGTAGCTTCGTTAACAGTAAATAAAAGCCTTTCATTTACTGAGCTTCAAGCCTCGTGTCTGAATAGCGCATCAATGGGGTAGCAAATTTAAAACAGAGCTGAGGAGAAACTACTTCTCTCAAAGGGTTGTGAATCTGTGGAATTCGCTACCCCAAAGTGCGGTGGATGCTGGGACAGCGAGTAAATTTAAGGAGGAGTTAGACAGATTTTTAATTTGTAATGGGTTGAAGGGTTATGGGAAGAAGGCAGGAAAATGGGGATGAGGAGCATATCAGCCATGATCGAACGGCAGAGCAGACTCGATGAGCCGAATGATCTAATTTTGCTCCTATATCTTACGAACTTATGAGTGCCTACATTCTGTTACCAGATACAAATATTCCTTTACGCCAATGCATCATTTGCTGGAATTTGTCATGAGGCATCATCCTCAGGAATTATGTTCTCCTTAAGCTTGTCCAGGGAGACAGTCAATTGAACAAATGGTTTGTGCGTAACAATGTGGACCCCTTGCCAGAATAGATAATGGCCTTTCTAAGAAGTACATGAATAACAGTGGGGGAATCTACAAAGCTCAGCCAGATATGTCATTGTGAGGACTGAAGAGATTCTTAAAGGGGCAATCAGTTACTGTGATAGGTGAGGAAAGACTCACAATATATATTCGGAAGAACTTGCCCCATATAATTATAGCTTGATCCAAAGATAGGCATGTGCAAACTCTTATGGAGGTGCTCCTAGCTGCTTTAGAAGCAAACAAGTATGGAATGGTGACCGAACCGCAAAAAAGGCTGCTTAACAATATTCTGGCTCATGGAATATCAGGCTCAGTGTCAAAAATTGATATAAGGACAGAAACTGTAAGCCATGGTAAATGGTTATTTTTCAGACTGGAAGATGGTAGATCATGATATTGCCTTGAGGAATATTATGATCCATCACTAGGACCACTGTGTTTCTGCTATACAATATAGACTTGGGTGGCATGGTGACACAGTGGTTAGCACTGCTGCATCACAGCGCCAGGGACTCCAGTTTGATTCCCTGCTTGGGTCACTGTCTGTGTGGAGTTTGCATATCCTCCCCGTGTCTGTGTGGGTTTCCTTCGGGTGCTCTGGTTTTCTCCCACAGTCCAAAGGACGTGCTGCTTAGGTGGATTGGCCATGCTAAATTCTTCCTCAGTGTACCCGAACAGGCATTGGAGTGTGGCGATTAGGGGATTTTCACAGTTACTTCATTGCAGTGTTAATGTAAACCTACTTGTGACTAATAAATAAAAATAGACTTGAAAGTTGAAATACAGAGTAAAATTTGGAGGTAAGGCAGACAGTGAGGATGATATCATTGGATTCAGAATCTCCCCCTGTGAGTGGAGACAAATATAGATATGCTAGCAGGCAAGTGGCAGATGAAATTTAATAGAGAAGTACGAGGTGATGCATCTTTGCAGAAGGAATAGGGAGAGGCAATATACTGAATGGCACAGTTCTAAAGAGTGTACAGGGGCAGACGAACCTAGGGGTTCATGTGCACAGATTTCTGAAGGATATATTGGGAGAGTAGTTAGCAAAGCATGTGGGATACTTTCATTAATGGAGATCTCCATGTCAACATGGAGTACAAAAGCAGGGTAAGATGCTCTTTCGGAGAGTTGGTGCAGACTCAATGGGGTGAATGGACTCCTTCTGCACTATAGGGATTCTATGGTTCTGATAGGTGTATCAGATTCTGACAGGGTTAGATAATGTAGACAAAGTAAAGCTGTTCCTATTAGTTGATAGTGCAAGGACTAGAAGGGGGTGGCTTGTGGAGAAGACGTTTTTTTACACAACATGTGGAAATGACTTGAGCTTTGTGCCTAAAAGGGTGATGGAAAGCAGAGGCAATCAATGATTTCAGAAGGAAATTGGATGTGCACCTGAGGGAAAATAAACTTACAGGACTATGGGACAGAGCGAGAGAATGAGATTGACATGAATTTAATGGGCCAAATGGTCTCTTCCTGTGCCAGATGATTTATGACTTGATGACCCTAGGTTAAAAGATCTATCAGTTACAGAACTTCTAAATGATGTCTGCAAGGGGCAGCAGGACTGAATTGGTGTTCTCCTCTGTTTTAGACTCAAGATCAGTTTCTTTCCTGCTGCCATGAGACTTTTGAATGGTCCTATCACATATTAAGCTGATCTTTCTCTTCACCCTTCTGGTAATTGCAACACTATATCCTGCACCCTACCCTTTCCTTCTCCCTTAAGTATTCTATGTATGGTGTGTCTTGTCTGTATAACTCACACGAAACAATACTTTTCACTGTATCCCAATACATGCGACAATAATAAATCAATTCAACCAATTCAATTTTTTAAAAAGCTTAACAGTATCCCTTGGCCAGCACTGTCAGAACTGTATATGCCTTGGTTTCACCTGATATACAACTCCTTCAATCTAGTACCATCCTAGAACATCACACCACACTTCTTTATCTGTCTATGCTTGACTACATAATACGAATGAATATACGAGCATGGGATTAAGGCACACTTCCCTGTCTCCATAAATAGTTTAGTGTGAATAAGGCTGTATAAGGCTCTGGTCAGACCCCATTTCTAATATTGTGAGCGGTTTTGGGCCCCGTATCTAAGGAAGGATGTGCTGGACTTGGAAAGGGTCCAGAGGAGGTTCACAAGAATGATCTTTGGAATGAAGAGTTTGTCGTATGAGGAACGGTTGAGGACTCTGGGTCTGTATTCGTTGGAGTTTAGAAGGATGAGGGGGATCTTATTAAAATTTACAGGATACTGCAAGGCCTGGATAGAGTGGACATGGAGAGGATGTTTCCACTAGTAGGAAAAACTAGAACCAGAGGGCATAACCTCAGGCTAAAGGGATGATCCTTTAAAACAGAGATGAGGGGGAATTTCTTCAGCCAGAGAGTGGTGAATCTGTGGAACTCTTTGCCGCCGAAGGTTGTGGAGGCCAGGTCATTGAGAGTCTTTAGGACAGAGATAGATAGGTTCTTGATTAATAAGGGGATCAGGGGTTATGGGGAAAAGGCAGGAGAATGGGGATGAGAAAAGTATCTGCCATGATTGAATGGTGGAGCAGACTTGATGGGCCGAGTGGCCT
This sequence comes from Mustelus asterias, assembly GCF_964213995.1. Lineage (NCBI taxonomy): Eukaryota > Metazoa > Chordata > Chondrichthyes > Carcharhiniformes > Triakidae > Mustelus > Mustelus asterias. The sequence continues at coordinate 29,205,858 of NC_135801.1, read as the reverse complement.
AATTCTGCTCCTATGTCTTATGATCTTATGGTGAAACGAGTGTGCATTCTTTACTAAACGTGCTATTTTTCTCCTTTTCTACCGTTTTCCCAAAGTGCAAACCTGTGGACCAGTATCAGGGAATGAGATTGGTTTCTCTTGTGATACCAAAATAGTAGAGATCTAGGAAGGAGGAAGAGCATATCAGAAGGCTTATTATAGTCTAGAAGCAAAGAAGAGGTTAGTTCAGTGAGGCATTTGTCAGCTAAATAGAGAGAGACAACAAAGGTGGAGACAGGAAATGGTTGGAGGCTAGAAATGGGAAAGGAATCACTGCTCAATGATAAACTTAGGGCCCTATTTTATCATTTTGATTCTAAGTCCTGGGTGGACTTGAAACTGAGAGTGTTTCAGATCCAACTTTTAGACCCGTTCTCAGGCACCCCTATAGGCCCTCTGCCTGAAAAAATATCAGCAATTCTGAATCCCGCTGCAGAAGCCTGTGGGCGGGGCTTTACACGCCTGAAACACTGCAGCTCTGATCAGCGCCCTCAACTGCGCATGGGCAGAAAAAGAAAGATAGAATGTGGCTCCCCTGCCACATCGCTCCCAGGCCAGAAAATGCCTCCCCCTGGTCCCCTCAGACATTGCCCCACCCCCACAATATTACTGACCCTCTTATCTCCCCACCCCCACCACCCAGACCAATTGAGGGCCCCTCCACCCCTTCCCCCTCACTGTTTACAGGCAGAGTGGTAGCAGACTCCCCCTTCCCCCTCACTGATCACAGGCAGAGTGGCAGGGGGAAGTGCTGGTAAGGTTGGGTATGAAGGCCATTAAGTCAATTTAAATACATGCAAATATCGTACCCGTTTGGGGGTGGGCCCGATCGCGGCCATTTTCAGGCCTTGGTAAAGGGGGAACTGGCACGGAGGCGGGCACGGATCGCGCTACTCGCCTTTACCAAGTTTTTGCGCCTGAAAATGGGCGCAACTTGATGGTAAAATCGGGTCCTTAGTCTTTTTTTTTGTCCAGCAGTGTAATAAGGGATGCTCGTTTATGATGGTATTGCAGTTTTGAGTTTGATCAAATTTCTCGGTTGTAATATTCTGAGTATATTGTCTCATCAATCCTATTGTGGATGCAGAAAGAGAACATGTTATTCCTTGTGCTGTTTCTTTATAACAATATGTTCCCTGGTTAATGTTCCATTTCTTGGCAATGTTGCACAGATTTAACATGCTGCCATGTCCTCTCAAGTCTCTTGGGTTATGATGTCCATTGCCTAGCCTGGCCTTGCCCTGTTGTTCGTATACATTTGATTTGATTTGATTTGGTTTATTATTGTCACATGTATTAGTATACAGTGAAGAGTATTGTTTCTTGCGTGCTATACAGACAAAGCATATCGTTCATAGAGAAGGAAATGAGAGAGTGCAGAATGTAGTGTTACAGTCATAGCTAGGGTGCAGAGAAAGATCAACTTAATGCGAGGTAAGTCCATTCAAAAGTCTGACAGCAGCAGTGAAGAAGCTGTTCTTGAGTCGGTTGGTACATGACCTCAGACTTTTGTATCTTTTTCCTGAAGGAAGAAGATGGGGTGCGTGGGGTCCTTAATTCTGCTGGCTGCTTTGCCAAGGTAGCGGGAAGTGTAGACAGTGTCAATGGATGGGAGGCTGGTTTGCGTGATGGATTGGGCTACATTCACGACCTTTTATAGTTCCTTGCGGTCTTGGGCAGAGCAGGAGCCACACCAAGCTGTGATACAACCAGAAAGAATGCTTTCTATGGTGCATCTGCAAAAGTTGATGAGAGTCATAGCTGACATGCCAAATTTTCTTAGTTTTCTGAGAAAGTAGAGGCTTTGGTGGGCTTTGTTAACTATAGTGTCGGCATGGGGGGACCAGGACAGGTTGTTGGTGATCTGGACACCTAAAAACTTGAAGCTCTCGACCCTTTCTACTTTGTCCCCATTGATGTAGACAGGGGCATGTTCTCCTTTATGCTTCCTGAAGTCGATGACAATCTCCTTCGTTTTGTTGAGATTGAGGGAGAGATTATTGTTGCCGCACCAGTTCACCAGATTATCTCATTCCTGTACTCTGTCTCGTCATTGTTTGAGATCCGACCCACTACGGTGGTGTCGTCAGCAAACTTGAAAATCGAATTGGAGGAGAATTTGGCCACACAGTCATAGGTGTATAAGGAGTATAGTAGGGGGCTGCTCTTCGCAATTGAATACCACCTTTGCTAGGTGTCCTAGCCAATATTTATCCCTCAACCAGTATCATTAAAAGATCACTACCTCATTGCTGTTCTTGGGAGCAAATTGGCTGCTGTGTTACCTACATTACCAACATTTCAAAAGTATTTCATTGACTGGAGTGCTTTGGGACACCCTGAGATTGTGAAAGATGCTGCAGGCTTATCCTTTGAAGAAAGAATAATATGCATTGTTTAATTAAGCATATTCCACAGGCGATACAAATGTGCTGCTAAGTGTTTCTGGCATTGTGCACAGTGAAGATAGAATTGCATTCAACTGCTAACTGCGCTTGCAGGTCTATAATAGAACTGTCTGCTTTTGCTTTGCTTTCACATTTCACAATCATTATTCCTTTGGCAAAATATGTTTCTGAGCATTTCTCACAAAGGAAACAAATTTCAAGTTCAGCTTCTTCAGCACTATTAAATTTCTTTGTGGAGTATGTGCCGTATTCCTTTGTATATAAGGGCTATAACTAAAAGCTCAACTGGCAAATCTCTTCTCACTTGCTAGGTTGTCCTAGCTCATAAATGACATGTATATATCAGTCAGATTAATATTTGGTATTTTGTGGATTTCTTCAGGTGGTAATATATTTCTTCCCATGCCTGTTGGGTACATGGCCCCTGCATGGATTTATTTAGTAATATCATCCACATTGGCCTAACATGTTCATCAGTGGTAAAAGGGGCAGATTTCTTGCCGTCTGTTCCAACAGTTACTCTATATCCAAAGATGTGTGGGTTAGGTTGTTTGGCCATGCTAAAATGCCCTTTACTGTCAGGGGGATTAGGAGGGGTTATGAGGAAAGGGCCTGGGTGGGATTGTTGTCATTGCAGGCTCAATGGGCCGAATGGCCTCCTCCTGTACTGTAGGGACTCTATGATTCTATGATGATTCTATATCATAAGTTAGTTAAGAGCTTTGAAGCTATCATTACTGAAACTTACATTCTGCTGTCTCCTTTTATCCACATGCCCTCAAATTATATATTAAATGTATAGGATTAACTGATACTTATCTTGTTAAAGAATGCCTGTGAGCATCATTGCAGGTATTATTTGATTGACCACTGGTCAAAAAGAATTCCATTAGCTGAGTTCAAACTCATGGAAATGAGAAGAAATCTACCATTTAATCATATCTGTATTCTAGCTACAGAACTGTAGATAAATGTCATCTTCTTAACCTTTGCTGATGTCCTTCTGTGAGGTGTGGCACACGATAGGCGTTCAATCACCTGCAGACTTCCATCTTTGGTTCTGTGAAAGCAGCACTTCCTCTGGCCAACTGAGATCAAGATTTTATCATATGGGGAACCACACAGTGAAATACACATCCGGTCGTGTTAGCTGGGCAGGCTGCCAGATCTGAGTGCATTTGAAATGCCCTTTTTCTTGTGGGCTGCACAGCAATCCAAGTAGGTCTAGTTATGTTAAACCTATAATACCTATTATTTATATTTGTTCCCATTTTTTGTGAGATTGGAAAGGATTCCCAGCTTCATAACCTTCATCAGCTTCTACATGTGCGCACATTGTGATTTTAAGACACATAGCCGCTCCATTATTTCAATTACATTCATCATAAATCTGCCGTAAAGCATTAGCTCACTCTGACATTGGGAAATAAATTGAACTACATTTTCTAGCACACTGTCAGGATGTTTTAACTAGATATTTGAGTGTACTCATTTTCAGGCATGCAGGTAGACCAGGGACAAATTCCCACATCTGAATGGAGAGTTTTATTTATTAGTCACAAGTAGTCTTACATTAACACTGCAATGAAGTTACTGTGAAAATCTCCTAGTCGCCACAGTCCAGCGCCTGTTCGGGTACACTGAGGGAGAATTTAGCATGGCCAGTGCACCTAATCAGTATGGCTTTGGACTGTGGGAGGAAACCGGAGCACCCAGAGGAAACCCACGCAGACACAGGGAGAACGTGCAGGCTCCACACAGACAGTGACCCAAGCTGGGAATTGAACCTGAGTCCCTGATGCTGTGAGGCAGCAGTGCTAACCACTGTGCCACCCCAGTATGGTCCAGAGGTCCAGTGTGCACATGATATTGAGCCTCATGTTCTGTTAACATCAAGCTAGTGAGCGTGGGCAACGAAGCGACATCCCAGGATTGCTCAATGACTAAGTGGAATCGGCTTCTGAGATGTCAATCCCAAATACGTGGTGAAAGGGGAATTGGGAAAGATCAGTCCAGATCTCATTGAATGGCGGAGCAGACTTGATGGGCCGAATGGCCTCCTTCTGCTCCTGCGACTTAAGGTCTTTTAAAACAATTGTATCGGGAAAGAGGCCTCTTAGGTTAGGAGAGGGAGCAAAGGGAGGTGGGAAGCCTATTAATTTGGAAAAGGGAACAAGAAAAAAGGAAAATTGGGGATTGTGGTAGCAGTAGCCAGGAGGGTAACAGGCAAAGATCAAGTCAGTGGCAGAAATCTGGGAAAACAATAGTGATTGAGGTTGGCATTGTCCTATATAGTTCAGATGGGGTCGGAGGTGAAGTGGGGAAAAACATAAAGATGGGTACCTAACACATAAAATGGCTGCCTGACACACAAAAGTTACCTGGGAGAGAGACATTAAGCAGGCACTGACTTTTAGCGCAGACAGCTACTTGAAATTAAAACATGCAGGGCAGACAGTTATTTACATTCAGGGAACAAATACTGCAGGAAGCCAGGGCTTGAGGCACTTTTAAGATAAGGACAGACCCGGGACAATAGGGTCTGATCAAGAGATTAGCCACAAATGGGAACGGGAATACATAAATGCAGGAAAACCAATTACTGTATGTATAGACTGAAACTAAGTCATTGGTAAATCACTGAAAGAGGAAATGTATCCATTCTATGAAACAATGCGATGTTAAAAGCCAATGTCTGTATAGGTCTGATTTTAACGATGTGTTAACTATCTATCCTACTCAACTATAACGATGTGTTAAATGGCTAATGTCCGGACTATCCATTGTCTGAAAAGTATAAAAATGAACCACTCCTACTGTATCATTGGGAGAAGGTAGCTGCCTAAAGTACTGCGGAGTGCCAGTACCTTTTCTCCATGAAGCTTCGTTAAATAAAGCTGTATTGTTGAACCTCCAGTCTGACTCCGGTGGCAATTTTCCCACAACAGGGGTGAGATGTTGGTGGTACAATGGTTTATTGCGTCTTATTGGTTCACATTTGACCAGGTGCTAGAGGGCTGAGTCTGTGGGCATTTCGATCATGGTGTGGTTTCACATTTAGGCTGCAGCAGAGCCTTGACAGTGGGTAGATATGCTGCCTCCACCCTCCTCCCCGGCAACAAAAATGAAAACCAGGTGTGATAACCATGCCAGGGGCACAGATGAGTCCAAGGGTTCCATTGCCCAAGGATTCCATTGAGGAGTTACCCTTCTTCAATGGGGGTTGGGGGGCATGTGATTGGTGGGGATTCTCCTTCTGCATCTGGGAAGTGGTGGGTGGTCTCCTTATCCCCTGGAGGGGTCCCAATGTCCTTGTTAAGGGGTGGGGGGGGGGGGGGTGCGGCTGGAGAGAGGTCCTTTCACTATACTTTGAGATCAGGCTGTCTTTTAAAAATGGCACCCCAATCTAAGATTCCCGGTGCTGCTGGCTTCTATAGGCCCTGTCCTTCCAGTTGTCTGTATGAATCACACCAGCTCTTTGAAATTGAACAGAGTTCCGTTAGATCTGGTGAGAAAAACTAGCTGTGAAACCTACGAGGTTCACATGGGTTTTCTTGCTGCCTCAAACACTTTGAAGATAGCTTTGAAGTCTGCAGAGGTCTCTTCTGCACCCTGTCTCAGGAGAACATCTTCGGAAACAGGTCCCATTGTGTGGAAGAATTAACCAACCTGGTGCCTCTGCTTTTTGGAATACAAACTCAACACTGCTCGATACCTCAAAAAGTATTTTTTCCACATCTCCCAACGTTGGCCTGCCTATGGACCTTCAAGATTTTCAAACAGCTGCGAAAGGGACAGCAATTGCTCAACTGGTGCTGACATCACTACCTTCTCAGTCTGCCTCTCACCAAGGCAAGTCTTCTGATTCTTCCTTTGAAGAATTCTTCTTCTGATTTCTCCCAATGGATTTTTTGTCAATGGCACCAAATCATTGTTAGATTGCAGACACCACCGCTGCCACCATGTCTTGTTAATTGGCACTGGATGACCATGTGCCATGAGGATGGTTGCTTTGGGCAACAATGATAGGAGAATGGGGTGGGTTATGTGATGAAATCTCCAAGAATATATTCAACCCGCGTTGGCAACCGTAATTATGGGACTTCATTGCTTTAGGTTCTTCCGATTTTCTGTTGTAGGATCTCATATTAGAATCTTATCTAATCTATCCATCATTCATCAAGTCCCTTGCGACACTCCCTCCCTTCACAAGCAAGCAAGTAAGGTTCCACTTCTACAAACCTGACTCCACATATCTGACTTCACAGTACTGCTGGTGTTCACCATTACCCATTGGGTGGCAGCATTGCTTTCACATATCGCAATGTGGCTGAAGGAAATTCAGTATCATATCAGAAAAAGTTTCACATGATAGGAGGGGATAAAATCAAACTGGAGTAAGCCCAGCAACATTATGTGATTTGATATAATTTGAAAAGGAGACCATGGAGATTCAAGGGTATACTATTCCTTAGCAGGTCAGAGAGGGTGTAGTAGGAGGACATGTTCCTGCACAGGGCCTGTACAAAGCTGACTGTATTTGGCCATTATTTTGATCAGAGGCATTGCTACACATGTTAAAAACCATTGAAGCTGCAGAGCTGCTAACTTCCCTGAATAATTGTCTACACAATCTGACAGGGTTCTCTGCTATTACCTTTTTATGTATTTGACAGTAGTTTAAGATAGTCTCCCTTAAAGATACGTGTACTTCACATCACAGCACAGGCAACTAATCAGCTTTTAATCCCCCTGAATATTCAAACTTATTGTGATGATGGAGAAATACCCTGGAATTATACACAGAAATATTGGACTTTAAAAAAGACCTGAGTTGAATATTTTAAAAATTGAACATAGATACTGAAGATGGCTGAGAATGTACAACGGCAGCACGGTGACGCAGTGGTTAGCACTGCTGCTTCACAGCGTCAGGGACCTAAGTTCGATTCCCGGCTTGGGTCACTGAGTTTGCACATTCTCCCTGTGTCTGAGTGGGTTTCCTTCGGATGCTCCGGTTTCCTCCCACAGTCCAAAGATGTGCAGGTTAGGTGGATTGGCCATGCTAAATTGCCCCTTAGTGTCAGGGGTACTAGCTAGAGTAAATGCATAGGGTTATGGGGATAGGGCCTGGGTGGGATTGTGGTTGGCGCAGACTCGATGGGCCGAATGGCCTCCTTCTGCACTGTAGGATTCTATGATTCTATGAAAGTGTGTGTATGTGTGCTGTGAGAACCACACTGAAGAGAATACAGTAACCAAGACAGGGCCCGTGCAAAGGTAGCCAGCTTTTGCAAAAACACCTAAAACTCTCTATCGTTCTGTGAAAGCAGATCAGCCAGTAGAAGGATCGCAGCTGGAAAAGAACTGAAATCTCTACCTAACTACCAAACCTGAACCAAAGAATCTACTGTCCGCCAGCAGAAGCCAACCTTAGTGGAAACACTCGTAACGGCTGCAACGCATCATCATCACCCACACCTCTACTTTCTCAGGAGGTTAAGGAAATTTGGCATGTCCGCTATGACTTTCACCAACTTTTATAGATGTACCATTGAAAGCATCCTTTCCAGATGCATCACAGCTTGGTATGGCTTCTGCTCTGTCCAAGACCGCAAAAAACTACAAAGGGTTATGAACAAAGCCCAGTCCACCTCACAGACCAGCTTCCCATCCATTGACTCTGTCTACACTTCCTGCTGTCTCGGAAAAGCAGTCAGCATCATCAAGCACCCTGGACATACTCTCTTCCACCTTCTTCCTTCGGGAAAAAGATACAAAAGTCTGAGGACATGTACCAACCATTTCAAGAACAGCTTCTTCCCTGCTGCCATCAGACTTTTGAATGGAGGTACCTCGTATTAAGTTGATCTTTCAGCTATGACTGTAACACTAAATTCTGCACTCTCTCCTTTCCTTCTCTATGTACAGTATGCTTTGTCTATATAGCACACAAGATACAATACTTTTCACTGTAAACTAATACATGTGACAATAATAAATCAAATCAAATCAAAATCATCTACTCCTCTCAACTCTCAAGGATTAGTCCGTATAACATTTTTAAACATTTACTTACTATTGGACTCAATTCTTTCCTCCAATCCATATTACTGTAGATGCATGTGTTTTACCATTTCTCCTTACTCTTTTAGTAATTAATAAACTTACTCTATCTTAACTCAGGATAGCCTGGTTAATAGGTTCCTTTTTAAACATCACTATTGGCTCTGGAAAAAGGACCCAAGGGAGAGGGAACCTTGGTAGATTGAACTTTTGTTGCTAGCAGCAGAGGGTGGGTGGAGCCAGTCAACCCTCCTCACTCAGATTTGTGACACTTGGGGGGGTATCCCAGTTGGACGGTGACAAATCAAGGAGTCTTGCCCGGTTCAATAACTTTTGGGGAACCCCCCCCCGGGACTGGCCATAACAAACTGAAACCATAAAGCACTTGGGTCACTTATATAGTCACTTCCTTCAATAGCTTATGAAGTCAGCATGGTAGTGTGAAAGAAGCTGTAGGTGTTTAATGAAGCCATTGCTGCAAAGGGTTCTGTCTCCACACAAATCACAATGCACAGTGACTCAGCATTTCCAGCACGGCCTATAATGTTGGAAACGTCACTACTGCAGTTCCTGTCCCTACATCTGATAACTTCACTACATCCAATAAATAGACAGGGCCAGGCTGAAGAAGCATCACTGAACATTCACAACCTGACAGTTCCTGGCTGAATCTCCTCTTAAGAGCTCCTTGTGTAAATGCAGTTGCATCTTCTTATCACCCAAAAGGTCTTCCCCCTTTTAGTATAAATAAGCAGAATCCAGCAAAATTCCAGAAATGATTCCTGTTCAAAATAACAAAGGCAATGCTTTCCCAAGAGGTTATTTCAATTTCCTTTCAGGAAGACCCCTTTGGCCACAGCAATAATTTCTGTGCATTAAGCAGTTGCATAAAAAATATTGATAATTTTTAGAACAAGCTCCTGTAACTTTCTTAACTGCGGGAACACAACAACCTAAACACCTGCTGGTTAGCTCAGTTGGTGGATGGCTGGTTGTGATGCAGAGTGGTGCCAAAAGCGCAGGTTCAATTCCGGTAGCAGCTGAGGTTATTCATGAAGGTCAGCATTCTCAACCCTGCACCTTGCGTAAGGTGTGGTGATCCTCAGGTTAATCACCACCAGTCAGCTCTTCCCCTCAAAGAGGAAAGCAGCCTTTGGTCATTGAGTAGCACAATGGCACAGTGGTTAGCAATGCTGCCTCACAGCACCAGGGATCGGGGTTTGATTCCTGGCTTGGGTCACTGTCTGTGCGGAGTCTGCACATTCTTGTTGTGTCTGCGTGGGTTTCCTCTGGGTGCTCCGGTTTCCTCCCACACTCCAAAAGACGTGCTGTTTAGGTGCATTGGCCATGCTACATTCCTCAGTGTACCCGAACAGGCGCCAGAGTGTGGCGACTAGGGAATTTTCACCGTAACTTCATTACAGTGTTAATGTAAGCCTACTTCTGATACTACTAAATAAATCTTTAAATCTGGGACTATGGTGACTTTACCTTTATTCTCTACTTTATACCAGGTTGGGAGGATATAGTTCTAGCGAATAATTTGGGGGTAAAAACTAGTAATTGGAGAAGAAAAGCTTGATAGAAGTCTTCAAAATTATGAAACAGAGGATAAACAAAGAAAGATATTGTTGGTGAATCTATACCAAGAAGAATGTGAAAATTGGATTAATATTGGAAACATATAGTGGGAAGTTTTAGAAGGGTTGTCAGGGAATAATACATTTTCACAAGTGGTTGAGGAATATAGGAACCTTTTTCCCAACCTTTATCCATATCCATTGATGCTGTTACCTAACAGAGATCTATCAGTCTCAATTTTCAAAGCTCAAGTTATGAAACTAAGCCAATCATGACACTTAAGAGGTAATAAACTAAACATCTGAGGAAATATATCAAAAGCTATGGAAAATGCAAAGGGAAATAGGATTACGTTAAACAATGCCTACATGTGACTACCATTGGCATAGACAGGATAGGCCAAAATGCCTCCTCCTGTGCTGAGGTTCCAATCAGCCGAGAAATATTGACAAGATTACAACCGGTATATTTAATTCTCCACCTAGCAGCTATGATGGCAACATTACCAGTATTCCTAGAAGTATATTTTCCATACTAACTGCTAAAGAGATTGCAAGATGGGTGGGATTTTCTGGAAATTCTCGCCCGAGGTAAACGGATTTTTAAATGGTCTGTCCTGCCCACAACGATTCCCGTGGTGGACGGGACTGGAATATTTACCCCACATGTTTTTCAAACCATGTTGCAAACAAAAGATTTAGGAGAACATAATGTTCCGAGCACCATTGATAATATTAGGGGACAAAAGCAGAAATTAATAACAATTTAAGAAGTGATCCACCAAAGCTTCAACTCAGCCAATGTTTAAATGTAATCTGATGCTATTGTGTTCTGTGATATGTCTTTTCCATTGGAATAGGCCAGTGCTCAAAATCCTGAAATCAATTAACCCTGTTTGAAGAGACTAAAACAAATCTGAATCAATTTCATTTCTAATTGACTGAATTTAATGTGAGAATGCCCAGATGACAGAACAGAATACAATGCATTGATGTCACAAAGGTAACACAGGCATGATTTTGTAATTTCTTGGAAGCAGAAGCCAGGCTACATTTAAGAGAGATTATATTCAGCATTCAATATTTCCAACAGTCTCTCCATGAAAATCAAAACACCATCAATAGTAAGAAATCATCAGATCCAATGCAAAAATCTATTTAATTACAGCATTAAAATCCAGGTAAAATGTCCACCGTCCATCCTGCTTTTCATTATATATGAGGGTCATGATGCATTGTAAATTAGTGATTTCTGGGAAGCACAGTGGCACTTTGGTTAGCACTGCTGCCTCACAGTGCCAGGGACTTGGGTTCGATTCCCAGCTTCGGTCACTGTCTATGCAGAGTCTGCTCCCCATGTCTGCCTGGGTTTCCTCCGGGTGCTCCGGTTTCCTCCCACAGTCCAAAGATGTACGGGTTAGGTTGATTGGCCATGCTAAATTGCTCATTAGTGTCAAGGGCCTAGTGGGGTAACGGGGATAGGGCCTGGGTGGGATTGACGTCAGTGCAGGCTCGACAGCCTCCTTCTGCACTGTAGGGATTCTGTGATTCTGTCAGTCAGTCTGACAATAACGAGAAACAATTGATGCCCTTAAATTCAATACTTAGAAATCTTACCTGAATTTAATATCAGGGCAATTCTGATTATGTAAGTATATCCCACAAATCAATTTAAAAATAACATTTATTATTGATCTAGTTGTACATAATTTGGGTTTTGTAACCAATTGAATGCAGTGTCCTCTTAAAATAAATCTACTATTAGCTTTCCTAATTGCTTGCTGTAGTTGCGTGTGAGCTTTCAGTGACATATTGACGAGATACCCAGGTCCCTTTGTACATCTACACATTCTAATCTCTTACCATTTAGGAAATACTCTGCACTGTTCCTCCTACCAAAGTGAATAACCTCACATTTTTCCTCATTATATTTCATCTGCCATGTTCTTGCCTAAGTCTGCCCAAATCCTCCTGTAGCCACTTTGCATCTTCCTCACAATGCACATCCCACCTAGTTTTGTGTCATCTGAAAACTCGGGAATATTACATTTGATCCCTAAATCATTGATATATATTGTGAACAGCTGGCTCTCCAAGTATTGATCCTTGCAGTACCCCATTAGTCACAGTCTGCCAACACAAGAATGGCCTGTTTATTCCCACTGCCTGTTAACCAATCCTTAATCTATGCCAGTAATTACCTCCTACCCCATGTGCTTTAATTTTTCTCACCAACCTCCTGCTTTATCAAAAGCCTTCTGAAAATCCAAGTAGACTACATCCACCAAATCCCCTTTTGTTACAGGCCTAGTGCAATCTTTCTCTTGTTGTTATAGTTAAAACTATCTTTCACCTCATGTAACCAGACAAAGTAACAGAGTGGTTCAAAATGATTTATTTACAACTGTGGCACTACAGAACATCAACTAAGCCATTCAGACGAGTCAGAGTGCAGATTTCAGAAATACAGAAGCAATTACAGTTTCAAATTTGATTACAAGTAATTAGCATATATCAATAAAAGCGTAGGAGTTATCTTTATCCACTCACAGTTATTAAGGTTACATCATGCATACATAAAGGTATAGTGTCCAATTATAGCTTGTGCCTGTTATATCATCAAGAAATGATAGTTATATCTCTGACGAATGATATGTCAACCTCCATTTCCATTGTTCCTTGTTGTAGTGGGGAAACATGGGCTGCAGCTGCACATCATTCAATTAAATGGTCCTTGACTCTTATCTGGGTCTGCTTTAATCAAGACCTGTGGTTTTCATATAGCTTTCCCTGTGTACTGAGATTTTTAAACTTGTGTGATTATTAACCCTTTCACCTTTATCAATTCTGTTAATAACATCCTCAAAAAAGCCTAAGTGCCCATAACCTTTTCTATTTGACATTATTCCTCATTCTAAGCTCAGTTGATGCTCGCCTTTGTTTCGCCTATCTTCTCATTTTGTTTGCTACTTTTCTGCTTCCCATTACCAGCTTTACTTCCTTCCTATCTGACCTACACCTCAAATTCCCACCTTCCTAACAAAACCAGTTTAAAACCTCCCCAACAGCAGTGCCATATCTGCCTGAGAGGATATTAGTCCTAATGCTTCACAAATCTGATGTTCTCCTCCCTCCATACCAATTCTCCAGCCAGGTATTCAATCAATTAATTCTTCTATTCCTATTCTCATTAGCACATGGCACTGGGAATAATCTTGAGCTTTTTTTTATGCATTCATGGGATGTGGACTTCAGTCACTGGGCCAGCATTTATTGCCCATCCACAATTGCCCTTGACTGAGTGGCTTGCTAGACCATTTCAGAGGGCACTTGAGAGTCAACCACATTGCTGTGGATCTGGAGTCACATGTGGACCAGACCACGTAAGGATTGCAAATTTCCTTCCTTAAAGGGCACTAGTGAACCAGATGGGGTTTTCTTTTTACAACGATTAACAATGCTTTCATGGTCATCACTAGACTTATACTTCCAGATTTTTATGGGATTTAAATTTCACCATCTTCCATGGTGGGAATTGAACCCAGTCGCCAGAGTATTGCTCTAATTCTCTAGATCACTAGTCCAGTGACAATACCACTACGCCATCTCTGTTAGAGGCAGAAGCACCACCTTGAGCCAATTAATGACCCCAAGGACACAAAGGGATCAACTGGCTATTGAGTGAGCAGGCGACCCAATGTCTTCTTGCCGTGGGTAAAATATCCAAGGGGATGGGTAGGTGATAGCCAATGTTGTGCTGTCATGACGTCTGATTTTATGCTGCCTTATAGCTGCCAACCCTCTCAGAAAATATTCCAGCATATATTATTACATCGCTCTGATACCTTGTCAAATCATTTGGTACGTGTGCAACAACGAAATGGTAACATTGAGCTGTATTATCACCCTGGGTATTAAACCCAAATGGGAAATAGTGTAACATACAGCACGGCATCCATGGATAAGGTTAGTTTTTACTTTACTCTTGTTATTAGAAATGATTACGCAAATTATACTTCTGACGATTGTCTATTTGAGAAAGGAAACTTTAAGATAAAGATATTTTAACAGGAGAAATAATATATAATGGAAATGTTTGCACTGACCAAAGGTTAAGTATTGAGATTACAAAAGGAAAATTTGTTTTAAGCCTTGAGGTGAGAAATGTCAACAGAGGCAAGTCAGATGAGAGTTTGACCCCAATAACTTTCATGACTTTATTAAAAATGTCTTTACATTAAATATTAAAGACACATGCACATATTAAAACTACCAATCTGCAATATAAGCAAGTTCTGAGAGGTCATATTCAGGACAAGATTAGAACCTGTGAACAAACATTAATGGACTTGTAATCTACAAAGACTAATGCGTTATATTCTAGGCACTGAGCCAGACAGTCAGGAGTTGAACTGAACATAGTCATTAAGACCATTAGAAAAGAGGAGGCAGAAAGGTACTGATAAACAATGATAGTGCCATACAGAACCACTGAAGAGGATTGCATGCGAGATGGGTTAAAATGTTACATGTAAATTAAAATGACCAGAACATGTTGACATGTTTTCATCATGTTAGCAAGTCTATAAAAGGTATGACATATAAAAAGCTCAGAGGAACTTTCAGCCTTGACCAGCATAAGCTGATTAGAACTACGTGCATACAACTCTTCCTGATGAGTCCTCATATCATAGCCTGTATGCAATGGTTGTGTAAAATGAATATAAAGTATTAGACCAACATCTCATTACTCCTTAATTTTTGTTTCTTTAAGAGTCTTGATATAAGTTACCCTGTAAAAAAACACACTGTATATTTAGCCTATATGGGGGTCAAAAATCTAATGAATGGTGCCGTAATTTAGTGACAAGACTGCTGAAAAGCTGATACTGGAAGTTAAGCAGAGAAGGATACCCTATTTCCTTGTCATGAAGGTTGTGGTGTGGAGGGTATGACATGAGATGGCTGAGACCAGAAACATCAGCAGCATTGTTCCAATGACATGGGTGCAAAGCTGAAAGAAGATTAATTTTAAAATAACAATGTTATTAGTTGCCCTGGTAAACAAGGTGTTAATGATCTGGTGGATGCACCTAAGCTTCACCTAACAGTTGAATTATACAATGGGCTGAATTATCCCATCTGGGACTATGTCCTTTGATGGGGGCTGGGATAGGGAGTATTTGCAGAGGCCAACAGGAAACCACACTATATCTTCTGGCCCTGAACTAATTAACATTGCATCCAAGGCTTTAGTGCCTTATTCTGTAGTGGGGCAGACTTGGTTGCGCATGTCCTGCCATCATATTTCGCTGCCATATTGAAAAGCCGCCCAACATCACTGACCCGCCATTGAAGGAAGAAGATGGACCTCCAGGAACACTCTGAAGGCTGGAAGATGGACCTCTTTGATGATACAGAAGCTGGAAGATCCACCTGATAGGCGTTCCCCTCACCCACTGCTGTGGTATTCCAGGCTGCAGGATTGCTGGCAGCCTCCATCCCGAACTCTGGAGGCACCCCCAGATTTTCTTCAGGTAAGTCCTGACTTCTGCATGCTACATCGTTCCAGACGTGTTCTGGACTGTCATGTTTTCCCGTTGGAGTGGCAGAGATTCAGGCATGGGGGGGGGATGATTCCAGTCGAGCCTACATCTGCATTCCATTAGCAGGAGGCAAATCAGTTCTATGTTGGCCACCAGTGGGTTTCCTGATCCGCTGTGCAGAAGATCCTGTGGGAAATCCATGCCTGCGTAAAGCCAATTTCTGGGCCTCTTGCTGAATTCTCCCTGCCCATCTACCATTGAACCTGTCAGCAGTAGCATGGGAGAATTCTTCCTGAATCACCTGTAGCCCCCTGAAGCTCTCTAACAGCAAAATAGTTGCCATTGTTACTTTAGATCATATTGAAAGAACTGTGAAAACTTGGGAGTGTCGCTTCAGGTGTTTTTCTAGACTGTGATAGGGATCTTCTACTAATTCCCTATCAAACAATACTGCTCTGTGAGGCCCAGGTATGAATCATAGAAGCATAAAATATCTACAGAGCAGAAGGAGACCATTCAGCCCACCGAGTCTATACCGATTTTCTGTCAGTGTATCCTGGCCAGGCCCTATCCCCATAGCCCCATATATTTACCCTGCTAATCCCCTAACCTACATATTTTAGCATGGCCAATCCATCTAACCTGCACATCTTTTTTCAAAGTTTAAAGTTTATTTATTAGTGTCACAAGTAGGCTTACATTAACACTGCTGTGAAGTTAGTGAAATTTCCCTATTCACCGAAATCCAGCGTTTGTTTGGGTCAGTGCGCCTAACCGACACATCTTTCAAATGTTGGAGGAACCTGGAGCACCTGGAGGAAACCCACGCAGACATGGGGACAACATGCAAACTCAGTCAGTGACCCAAGCCGGGTATTGAACCCGAGTCCCTGGCGCTTTGAGGCAACAGTACTAACCACTATGCCACTGTGCCACCCTTTGGTCTGTGGGAGGAAACTGGGGGTGCATCCAGGTCAGCATATGGGGTTGGCTCATCATTTTGAAATCCAACAGTGCTCCCTGTTCCTTTTTCCTCTTCTCTATGCAACACATACACAAAGAGATCTCAAAGGGTACTCCTGCCAGACAGGAATGGCGGCCCCTGTTGGGGCTGAAGGTAGACCAAGGTAGGCTAAGTATACATTGTATTTTTAAAGGGTAACTTATATCAGGACCCTTACTTTCAGGTGCAGCTGAGATATTGGTGGGGACAGGTTGACAGGCTGCAGAGAGCAAGGCTGGGGACATGTTGGACAGAGCAGGGGGGAGGGTGAATGTGGAAAGGCAAAACTGTGGGAAGTGGGCCTCTGATTAACACAAAGGGAACAAGTAGAAGGCATCCACCCCCACCCCCACTTCACTGACCAATAGCCTGCGGGCTAATCTTACTGGGCTACACGTTGGGCACAGGATTCTCATGCTGTCCATTATATTCTTTTGGGTTGAACCACTTAAACTAAGTCAAATAAATTGAGGGACAAATTAAAAGAGCAGCCCCTTAAAGGGACACTGCATCAAACTAAACCAAATTGCAAAGGAAACGTAAAACATTAAATCAAAATGTGATTAAAGGCGTCAATAAAACACCACAGTCCATGCGGTACCTATTGGACATGGAAGGCCTTGATCGTGCCAATGGACACTGTATGCTCCCGCTCCAGGTACACCCAGCTGCAAATATAGCCACGGTAGAGGGGCAGACAGTTGGGCTGGGTGACCCCCTTGATCACCTGCTGCCTGGACCTGTTCTGTCCATTAAAAGATTTGGGCCCATTTACGAGCCCTCCTGCCTATTTTCCCACTTGCGGGTGGCCCATAAAATTCAGTCCAAAGATTCTCTATTAGATTACTTGGCCTACTTAAGAAATCTGCTGAGGCAGCTCTCACAGCTCCTTATCCTTTCTTGTGGGAAGCTTGACGTAGCTGTCTAAATAGCATACACGTATGTGGGTTTGCATTGCTTAACTCCCATGAGATTAATTAACGTTTGTATTGAAATTGCTATATTTAGAATGTGTGCAAATGTCACAAAATCAACTGCAAATAACTCATTCCTGTGCACACAGAGGGGATATCTATTAAAAATTAGAATAATGTTAATGCCTATTAATTCATTGCTTGAGAGAATTGGAATTCTACCACATACTCAAATAGACCTTCAAGTTTTCTAAAGGCTAAAAGTTAACACTTGCCCGATGTGCAGTGAACAATTATGTTACCAGCTCTGTTTAGATGTATACCTGGAGGGTTTCACCACATGACATTCTGTCTCCAAATGCTCTATCCCACATTCCCACTATGGATTATCTTAGAATTATGTAGTATAAAGGTCTGGCGTATTTGGGTTAATGGAGGACTAAGTACAGCCCCTCCCATAAATTGATGTAAGGGACCCGAACCTAGGGATCGGTCTAGTGTTGAACAGAGGCATGTGGGTGAACCTGTTGTAACCTGTTGAAATTGAGCCTCAGGCTCAATGTATGGTAAGGGGGTGCTTCGTAATATGTTAATGTTTTAAAATGTATTGAAATCAGAATGGCCGTGAACCTATTCACCTGCCGTTAAATGGGGTGGCGAAAATCAGAAAGTGCGATCTTGCTAATGAGATTCGCGACTTCTGGGTTTCACCGGATCTTGAGCCCCTGCTGTCATTCCTGCAGATGGTGAGTGCAGGCTCAACATCGTCCCCTTTATTTTACAGCTTCCATTGCGGTGGGGGCAGGACTGGAAAATGCAGCAAGCCATTCAAAGATCGATTGATTTTGGTGAACCAGAAAATCCCACCGGTGGGAGGAGCTGTAAAATTCCACCTGTAGTAACCAAAGTAGAGGTCTCTTGACTGCCAGTCAAACAAATATGTTTGCTGAGTCTAATATTCTAATAACTAATAAGTAAGAGTGCTCAAAAGAAAATTTTAAAAACACACAAGTTTGAATGTCCATGTGATTTTTCATCCAAGCTGATTGCAGCAGTACCTGGAAGTTTAACTTTTAGTTTCTGTACTGTCCAGGATAATTCCAGAGGATTGACTACCCAATAAACATTTCACATTGAAGTTGTTGCCCTAGTAATGGTTTCCTGCTCATTTCCGTGAAAACTTCTGTCTCCCAGCAGAAATGATGAAAACAGAAGATAATACCAGACAAGAAGAAATGGTGATTACCACAAAACAAGCACTATGTTCTAACTGCATGTTCTCAATCGGGGGCTATATTGTCCTGCAGTTTTAGCAGTTCAACATCAAAGTAGTAATACTTAAGGTATTTTAACCAAGTTTACACAATGGGCTGGGTATGGAGAGAGTGGAGGAGAGGAGGAAGTAGGATTGAGATAAGGAAATCCTGAAGAATGGGTTTCCCTCACGTTTTGCCAAATTTAATGGCAGGTCATGACTAGGTTGTTTTTTTTCTCTATTATATGTGGGGCGTAGCCCCTTTAAGAGGAAGCGTTAGGTGACCGGGGCATGGGGGTGACCTACTGGGGCAAACCGCCCCTACAGCACCTGAGGGCTGGAGTACAAGAAGTACAGTTCTTCAATAAACCCTATTGTCGCTGTGGCTTGTCTGTCCGTGTGACCTCTTTTGGAGCTACCTCCCCGGTAGTCTCAGACTTAACAATTTCCTGCCTACAGCCAGCCAGATTGAGCAGCAACCAGGCAGCAGAGAGGAGAGAGGGTTGAATCAGAGGCTGGGAGATGGGTATGATCTGAGACCAGTGGCTGGGGTAGATGAGGGGCAGGGCACGTAAAGGTAAGTGTGGTGGAAAATTGGAGACACGGGATGTGGGGGCATTGGGAGGTCAGAGGGGGTTGGTTGGACGATGGTGAGGGAGCGCATTGAAGGAGACTGGAGATTTTGTAGCAATTGGGCAGAGTGTCGGTGAGGCCTCACCTGCAGTACTGCATACAGTTTTGGTCCCCTTACCTAAAAAAAATATAATAACATTGGAGACAGTCCAAAGGAGATTCACCAGGCTAATTCTTGGGATGAGAGGATTGTTCCATCAAAAGAGACTAAGACAGTTTGGGTCTGTATTCCTTGGAATTTAGAAGTGTGCGGGGTGACGCTATTCAAACATATAAGATCCTGAGGCAACTTGACAGGATAGATGGTGAGACGTTTTCACTAGTGGGAGAGTCTCGAGCAAGGGGACATTTACAAGATAAAGGGCCGGTCATTTAAAACTGAGGTGCGTAGAAATTTCTTGTTGCAGAAGGTGGTGAATCTCTGGAATTTTCTGCCCTAAAGGGTGGTGAAGGTTGGATCATTAGAAGTTTAGAGGTATTCAAAATGGAGGGGAAAAATATTTGATAGATTGAGGAATAGGGGGAAAGGCGCAGAAAACTAGTTGAAACTGACATAGATCAGCCATGATCATATTGAACGACAGGACATGCTTAATGGGCCTGGTGGCCTATCCTGCTTCTATTATTTGTGTGTTCTTGTGATCAAAGGCCTCGAGGATGAGATCATTGGCATTAGGGTGAGAACAGAGGTCTAATGTGGGAGATCAAAGGGTAGAAAGGGTTGTCTGGTAAGGGGCATGCTGAGGCAGGTAAGCTGGATTCTGGAGGTAAGTACAAAAGCAATTATCTCCTCAACTAAGCAGTTCTCACCTTTTAGCTGACATGTTTCCTGAGGCACAGGAAACCTGGCCAGCCGGCATTAAGTTTTAAATTGTGGATCAAAATTGTGGAGCCGGCTATAGAGGATTATAACATTTAAATTGTCAACACCCTGAGTGGGTTGGAGGTGGTTAGGAGTTGGAATTTATATTTTTTAACACTTCAACCTCCCACCGTACCAAATTCCACCCATTCTTTGTGAATAGTAATTGAAGGCTGATGAATGCGATTTGTCAAGAAATATTGAACAAAAATAGGAATTTCTCGAAGTAGTCAGTTTGCAAAGCCTTGTGCCACGATCTACTTAATTGACCATTCAGCAACAAATCAGCAAAAACAGTTGATAAATACATCTCCAATAAATAATTAAACTTCTAAAATTTGCTGCTTGCATTCGAAATATATTTTGCTGTGAATCTACATATCAAGGCTTGTGTTTTCCTCCTGCTGTGTGCCAAGCCAAAAATAAGCAGAGAATAAAAGTGCAAATGACCTTGCACATCTCCCCTGCAGAGGGGAAATACTGCTGTAACAAAAATGTAGAGCTTGAAAATGCACTTGATTATTCATTTAAGCAGTGCACGTAAGAGGAATGAATGCATGAGTCCCACATTATGGGATGAGCATCATTCTCTTGATCTATTTTTCCATGCAGATAATTTCCTTCACAAAGGAATTGGCATCATGTATCCCTTTGCAGGCATTTAGTTAGAAAAGGTCATCCTGTCATAGTTCTATAATTCTCCTGTCACCATCTTACTTAAAGCATTGACACCTATGTTACACAATGTAGGAATACTGGAAACCTCAGTAACAAGGAAGGTTGGTAACTAATTCATAGAAACCAGCTTTACAGAATGTTTATGCTTGGGTCAGGATTTTGCTTTTAAATGCTTAGAGAATTAATTTCAGAAAGATATTTCATGCGGAAACTCAAGGAGCTGTCCATTCATGATCAGAACATCCATGCTTGCTTTTTTCTTAACTTCCATGTTAAGGATCTTGTCTTGCAATTGATTCTCATTATTCATCATGGGCAACCCGCCAAGACTCTGGTGTAAGCGTGGGTGATGTTGCATCTCGACTCTTGTGCTTCAGCCATGCAATATTGACATTAGCCATAACTATGGTGGATATCTTTGGTCTCCCACAGTTATTCCTTACCTTATAACTGCTTAAGTATGAAGAAATCAAGGGAATTGTCATTATTATGGGCTTTGCTGTCCATAATTCTGTCCCTGTGGTGAAAGACCATTCACATTCAGACGAGCAACCTCCTGCAAATGATTAAATTAGCATGGCAAGTAGGACCATGTATATACCACCGGATGGCCTGCTGTATGGTAAAAGTGAGGGCTTTTAACTGCTACTGGCAACTTTACAAAGGAAATTTAATGAAATTATTGACCCTGAAAAATAATGTATTGGTAACTGTGGCAGATGGAGTTCGATCTTTGGATCTGAGTAATCAAAAAGGCTAATGCGATGTTTTTTTTATCTCAAGGGAGCTGGAGAAAGTGATGCTTCAGTTATACTGAGCCTTGGTTAGACTCCATCTAAATCACTGCATTCAGTTTTGGAAAAGTTAGCACAGGTATACTGGCCTTAGAAGCCGTACAGTGTAGATTCACCAGAATTAAACAAGTGCTTAATGGATTAAATCATGGGGCATAAACCTGGCTTATATTCCCCTGAATTTAGAATTTTGATAGGTGATCTAATCAAGGTGTTTGAAATATCTGAGGGCTTCAATAGGGTAAAAAAGAGAAACTGTTTTATTTGGTGTGAAATCCAGAACAAGGGGGCATAATCTTAAATATTAGACGCAGGCTGTTTGGAAGTGAAATCAAGTAGTATTTTCTTCACACAAAAAGCAGTGGACGTGTGGAATACAAACAGAAAATACTCACCGTATCAGGCAACATCCATGAAGAGACAAATATTTAATGTCTTAGACCAATAATCTTTCATCAGAATGAGAACTGCTTAGAGATATAACAGGTTTTAGTTAAGAGATAGGAAAGGGCAGGGGGAAAAATATTGAGGCACTGACTAATAATAGCAATAGGACTTTACTTAGACAAATACAGCTGAGTTTATTCCTGATAAGTTATCAAATAGGCAATATTTAAAAAATTGAATTGGCAACACTTGACAGATTACGCAATCACACTAAATGAGTGAGATTTGCCCATTCAAAACCAGAGGAATGAGAGAAAATCTGCACTTTAAACCATGGCTATGTCATCCCAAAATTGTGCTATCTGGCTGACGTGAAGGGGTGCAGCCCGAGAAGGGGAGCATTACCCTTATTGTGATATCCTTGTACATGGATCAGCAACCTTAATAACAATTTAGACAGGTTTTTCAACTACAAGGGAGTCAAAGGGAGGGCAGGCAGAAGAGTGGAGTTAAGGCCGCAATCAGATCTACCATGATCTCATTGGATGGTAGAGCAGGCTCGAGGGTCCAATTGGCCCATACTCCTGCTCTTCCATCTGATTTAAATTTCTAAAAAAGTCAAAAACACAATTCCTTTAGAGAAGATAAAAGCAAAATACCGCAGATGCTGGAATCCGAGACATAAACAGAAAATGGTGGGAAAAATCTCAACAGGTCTGACAGCACCTGTAGAGAGAGAACAGAGCTAATGTTTGAAGTCTGAATGACCCTTCATTAGAGTTAAGAGAAGATTATTGCTCTATCACTCAATGTTGGGCCGAAGGGGTCTCTGTTTGTGCTGCAAAACTCTATGAGGGGAACATTTTAAAAGCTTATTTTCTGGACAAGAGAAAGTTGCAAATTGAATGATCACATTGCACTCTCGTGAGGAAGTAAGAAAAGGCAACACAAGCCAAAATGTTTTGTTTAGTTAGCATCAAAAGGGATTGTTTGAATCCAGGAAGCTGTAGATGAATGAATAAGCCGCAGTCTGCACATTCCTTTTTAAAGTTTTAATACACATTTTATTGAAAACATCATCCACCGGTCTTCAGAACAACCATCTAGATTTAAATCCACTCCAAAAATAAAGTTATACAAGCAATGATTTTGTCCTGCATTGAAAACATTGCAAGAGGTCTCTGTTAAAAGAGGAACTAGGAAATGTCTCCGGGTTACTAGATACAGTTCCACCATTGAAAGTATGATCACAGATTTGGCTTTCCCAGACCAGCGCACGTGGAAGTGAGATTGTTGAATTTACTTTAAAAATAAACCCCTCCCGCCACTTCACCTGAATACTGTTGAGATAAAAAAAGATTTTTCTCTGAAATCAAATTTTCAGAAGTCCAGTGTCTTCCCAGTCACATCCTCCAAACATTCTACAATTTGGGTGGTGGAGGTGGCACAGTTGTTGGCACTGCTGCCTCACAGCACCAGGGATCTGGGTTCAATTCCAGCCTGAGGTGACTGTGTGAAGTTTGCATGTTCTCCCCATGTCTGCATGGGTTTCTTCTGGGTGCTCCAGTTTCCTCCCACAGTCCAAAGGTGTGCAGGTTAGGTGGATTAGTCGTGCTAAATTGCCCCTTAGTGTGTAGGTTAGGAGGATTAGTGGGGAAATATGTGGGGATAGGGTCTAGATGGGATGCTGTATTGGAGAGTTGGTTCAGACTCGATGGGCCAAATGGCCTCCACTGCACTGTAGGGATTCTATGAGTTAATTAATTGGAGATTTAAAAAAACTTTTTCACTTCATCCTTAAAGTTACAAAGCCAATGCATAGTAGAGTGGACCAGGTAGGTCTGAATCGATTTCCTTGCTTGCTCCAAAAAATAAACTCAAATTGAATCCAATTCATGGTCCTTACAAGAGAGACAAATAAGATCCAAGCTGACAAGATAAGGCATTGTAGCACACATTGATTTGATTTATTATCAGATGTATTGGTATACAGTGAAAAGTATTGTTTCTTGCACTCTATAAAAAGCATACTGTTCATAGAGTCCATAGGGGAGAAGGAAAGGAGAGGGAGCAGAATGTAGTGTTAAAGTCATAGCTAGGGTGTAGAGAAAGATCAACTAACATAAGGTAGGTCCATTCAAAAATTTGATGGCAGCAACAAAAGCTGTTCTTGAGTCAGTGTTGGATTTTGTTCACTGTTGACTGATGTTTGTGCTGTGTTGGGTTTTGTTCACTGTTGACTGATGTTTGGTTGTGTTGCATTGTGTTCACTAGTTGATCAATGTTTGATTGTGTTCACTGTTGACTGATGTTGGGTTGTGTTGCATTGTGTTCACTGTTGATCGATGTTTGGTTGTGTTTACTATTGACTGATGTTTGTGCTTGTGGGTTTTGTTCACTGTTGACTGATGTTGGGTTGTGTTCACTGTTGACTGATGTTGGGTTGTGTTCACTGTTGACTGATGTTGGGTTGTGTTCACTGTTGACTGATGTTGTGATGTTGGGTTATGTTCACTAATATTGGGTTGTTCTGGATTGTGTTCACTGATGACTGATGTTTGGCTGATGTTGGGTTTTGTTCACTATTTGATGTTGTGGTGTTGGGTTGTGTTCAATGATACTTGGTTGTGTTGTTGGGTTTTGTTCACTGTTTGCTGTTGTGATGTTAGGTTGTGTTCACTGGTTGGCTGACATTGGGTTGTGTTCACTGATATTTGGTTGGGTTATGTTCACTGTTTGATGTTGGTTTGTGTTCAGTGATATTGGGTTGTTCTGGGTTGTTTTCACTGTTTGGTGTTGGGTTGTGTTCAGTGATATTGTGTTATAGAACAAAGAACAAAGAACAATACAGCACAGGAACAGGCCCTTCGGCCCTCCAAGCCCGTGCCGCTCCCTGGTCCAAACTACACCATTCTTTTGTATCCCTCCATTCCCACTCCGTTCATATGGCTATCTAGATAAGTCTTAAACGTTCCCAGTGTGTCCGCCTCCACCACCTTGCCTGGCAGCGCATTCCAGGCCCCCACCACCCTCTGTGTAAAATATGTCCTTCTGATATCTGTGTTAAACCTCCCCCCCTTCACTTTGAACCTATGACCCCTCGTGAACGTCACCACCGACCTGGGGAAAAGCTTCCCACCGTTCACCCTATCTATGCCTTTCATAATTTTATACACCTCTATTAAGTCTCCCCTCATCCTCCGTCTTTCCAGGGAGAACAACCCCAGTTTACCCAATCTCTCCTCATAACTAAGCCCCTCCATACCAGGCAACATCCTGGTAAACCTCCTCTGTACTCTCTCCAAAGCCTCCACGTCCTTCTGGTAGTGTGGTGACCAGAACTGGACGCAGTATTCCAAATGCGGCCGAACCAACGTTCTATACGTCTGCAACATCAGACGCCAACTTTTATACTCTATGCCCCGTCCTATAAAGGCAAGCATGCCATATGCCTTCTTCACCACTTTCTCCACCTGTGACGTCACCTTCAAGGATCTGTGGACTTGCACACCCAGGTCCCTCTGCGTATCTACACCCTTTATGGTTCTGCCATTTATCGTATAGCTCCTCCCTACATTATTTCTACCAAAATGCATCACTTCGCATTTATCAGGATTGAACTCCATCTGCCATTTCTTTGCCCAAATTTCCAGCCTATCTATATCCTTCTGTACCTTCTGACAATGCTCCTCACTATCTGCAAGTCCTGCCAATTTTGTGTCATCTGCAAACTTACTGATCACCCCACTTACACCTTCTTCCAGATCGTTTATATAAATCACAAACAGCAGAGGTCCCAACACAGAGCCCTGCGGAACACCACTAATCACAGGCCTCCAGCCGGAAAAAGACCCTTCCACTACCACCCTCTGTCTTCTGTGACCAAGATGTGGAGATGCCGGCGTTGGACTGGGTTAAGCACAGTAAGAAGTCTCACAACACCAGGTTAAAGTCCAACAGGTTTATTTGGTAGCAAATACCATTTGCTACCAAATAAATCTGTTGGACTTTAACCTGGTGTTGTGAGACTTCTTACTGTTCTGTGACCAAGCCAGTTCTCCACCCATCTAGCCACCTCCCCCTTTATCCCATGAGATCCAACCTTTTTCACCAGCCTACCATGAGGGACTTTGTCAAACGCTTTACTAAAGTTCATATAGACGACATCCATGGCCCTTCCCTCGTCAACCATTCTGGTCACTTCTTCAAAAAACTCCACCAGGTTAGTGAGGCATGACCTCCCTCTCACAAAACCATGCTGTCTATCGTTAATGAGTTTATTCCTTTCTAAATGCGCATACATCCTAACTCTAAGAATCTTCTCCAACAACTTCCCCACCACGAATGTCAAGCTCACAGGCCTGTAATTACCCAGGTTATCCTTCCTACCCTTCTTAAATAACAGGACCACATTAGCTATCCTCCAATCCTCTGGGACCTCACCTGCGTCCAGTGACGAGACAAAGATTTGCGTCAGAGGCCCAACGATTTCATCTCTCGTCTTCCTGTGCAGCCTTGGATAGATTCCATCAGGCCCTGGGGATCTGTCAGTCTTTATATTCTCTAACAAACCTAACACTTCCTCCCTTGTAATGGAGATTTTCTCCAACGATTCAACACTCCCCTCCGAGACACTCCCAGTCAACACATCCCTCTCCTTTGTGAATACCGACGCTACGTTCACTGTTTGATGTTGGGTTGTGTTCAGTGATATTAGGTTGTGTTCACGGTTTGATGTTGGTTTGTGTTCAGTGATACTGGATTGTTCTGGGTTGTGTTCACTGTTTGATGTTGTGGTGTTGGGTTGTGTTCAGTGATATTGGGTTGTGTTCACTGTTTAATGTTGGGTTGTGTTCACTGTTTGATGTTGGGTTGTGTTCAGTGATATTGGGTTGTTCTGGGTTGTTTTCACTGTTTGATGTTGTGGTGTTGGGTTGTGTTCAGTGATATTGGGTTGTGTTTACTGTTTGATGTTGGGTTGTGTTCAGTGATATTGGGTTGTGTTTACTGTTTGATGTTGGGTTGTGTTCAGTAATATTGAGTTGTTCTTGGTTGTGTTCAGTGATACTGGGTTGTTCTGGATTGTGTTCACTGTTTTGATGTTGGGTTGTGTTCAGTGATACTGGGTTGTTCTGGGTTGTTTTCACTATTTGATGTTGTGGTGTTAGGTTGTGTTCAATGATATTGGGTTGTGTTCAGTGATATTGGGTTGTGTTTACGGTTTGATGTTGGGTTGCGTTCAGTAATACTGGGTTGTTCAGGGTTGTGTTCACTTTGATGTTGGGTTGTGTTCAGTAATACTGGGTTGTGTTCACTGTTTGATGTTGTGGTGTTGGGTTGTGTTCAGTGATATTGGGTTGTGTTCAC
Source organism: Mustelus asterias (assembly GCF_964213995.1). Classification (NCBI taxonomy): domain Eukaryota; kingdom Metazoa; phylum Chordata; class Chondrichthyes; order Carcharhiniformes; family Triakidae; genus Mustelus; species Mustelus asterias. Next base: position 29,178,326 of record NC_135801.1, on the reverse strand, counting down.
TGTTTGATGTTGGATTGCGTTCAGTGATATTGGGTAGTTCTGGGTTGTGTTCACTGTTTGATATTGGGTTGTGTTCAGTGATACTGGATTGTTCTGGGTTGTTTTTACTGTTTGATGTTGTGGTGTTGGGTTGTGTTCACTGTTTAATGTTGGGTTGTGTTCAGTGATATTGGGTTGTGTTCAGTGTTTGATGTTGGATTGCGTTGTGTTTTGATGTTGGGTTGTGTTCAGTGTTTTGATGTTGGGTTGTGTTCAGTGTTTGAATTTGGGTTGTGTTCAGTGATATTGGGTTGTGTTTAGTGTTTGATGTTGGATTGTGTTCAGTGTTTGATATTGGGTTGTGTTCAGTGTTTGATGTTGGATTGCGTTCAGTGTTTTGATGTTGGGTTGTGTTCAGTGTTTTGATGTTGGGTTGTGTTCAGTGTTTGAATTTGGGTTGTGTTCAGTGATATTGGGTTGTGTTCAGTGTTTGATGTTGGATTGTGTTCAGTGTTTGATATTGGGTTGTGTTCAGTGTTTGATGTTGGATTGTGTTCAGTGTTTGATATTGGGTTGTGTTCAGTGATGTTGGGTTGTGTTCAGTGTTTTGATATTGGGTTGTGTTCAGTGTTTGATGTTGGGTTGTGTTCAGTGATGTTGGGTTGTGTTCAGTGTTTTGATATTGGGTTGTGTTCAGTGTTTGATGTTGGGTTGTGTTCAGTGATGTTGGGTTGTGTTCAGTGTTTGATGTTGGGTTGTGTTCAGTGATACTGGGTTGTTTTCACTGTTTGATGTTGTGATGTTGGGTTGTGTTCAGTGTTTGATGTTGGGTTGTGTTCAGTGATGTTGGGTTGTGTTCAGTGTTTGATGTTGGGTTGTGTTCAGTAATACTGGGTTGTGTTCACTGTTGACTCTCACACCTTTGGGCTGGCTGCGCGAATGCGTCAAACTCCGCGTGGAGGAGCTCAGCGCGTCCGTCTGCACAGCGGCGGGAGCCGGCTGCCCGGGGACAGACAGACACACACACACACAGAGGGAGAGAAAGAGGCACAGATAGGCAGAGGCCTTGGTGCTGGCGGGGTGGAAATGTCTGCTGGCCCGTGGCAGCCCGCTCCCTGCTCATTTTTAACAGAATAATCGGCGGGTTGTACACTGCTATCGGAGAGGGACTTTCCCCCCCTTCCCTCTCCCCCTTCCCTCAGGCGGCGGTTGGAGCGACTATGAGCCGCCTCCTGCAGCACGGAGCCGGGCAGCAGCTGGACAGGCCCGGACAACTGTAAATATTAACCGTTTAACACACAAATGTGCGGGTATATGTGTCCGGGAGTACAACAAAAGTGAGGAGGAGGATTCATCCGGGTTGGCATCCTTCAGCGGGGAGAGATAAAAATATAATTTTGAAAGTGTATTAGTGTCGTGAGAGGGTTGTCCCGCTGCTGTGGAAGGCGATAGTGATCGAGTGAGGGGGGGCTGTGAGCCGCGGATCCTGTCAGTGATGCCGGTGTGTGTGGTGCAGACCTGCCGCAGTCTGGCGCTCTCAACATGGCTGCTGTCCTTCTGCTTCGTGCATCTGCTGTGCCTGGACTTCACGGTGGCGGAGAAGGAGGAATGGTACACGGCCTTCGTCAACATCACCTACGAGCGGCGCTCCGAGAGGAGCGAGTGCGGCCGCTACGGGCAGCACTCCCTCAAGCAGGACGCCCGCGGCTGGCTGGCGCCGCCCGCCCCGCACGACAGGCTGGCCTGCGACCCCCAGGCCCGCTTCCAGCTGCCCCCCGACCCCGGCGCCCGCGGCTGGATCGCCCTCATCCCCAAGGGGAACTGCACCTACAGCGACAAGATCCTGCACGCCGCCCGCCAGAACGCATCGGCCGTGGTCATCTACAACGTGGGGGCCAGCAATGTCAACGAGACCATCACCATGACACATCAAGGTGAGCTGGTCTGACAGGCTTTCTTGATCATCATGCATTAAATGTGGGATTGGATGTATTAAATATAGGATTAACTGATTAACAAAAGTAGAAAATAGGTGCAGGGGAAAGCCATTCGGTCCTTCGAATCTGCACCACCCATTCATAGAGTCGTAGAACCCCTACAGTGCGGAAGGAGGCCATTCGGCCCCTGGAGTCTGCACCCACCACAATCCTACCCAGGTCCTATCCCCATAACCCCTTGCATTTACCCTAGCTAGTCCCCCTGACAGTAAGGGTCAATTTTGCATGGCCATTCCACCTAACTTGCTCATCTTTGGACTGTGGAAGGAAATCGGAGCACCTGGAGGATACCTACTCAGAATGTGCAAACTCCACACAGTGACCCAAGCTGGGAATCGAACCCGGGTCCCTGGCGCTGTGAAGCAGCAGTGCTAATCACTGTTCCACTAACCACCATTCAATATGATCATGGCTGATCATGCACTTTCAGTATTGCACTCAGGCTTTCTCTGCATACCCCTTGATCCTTTTAGTCGCAAGGGCCACGTTCAGCTTCCTCCTAGAACATATCTAACGAACTGGGCCCAACAGCTTTCTGTGGTAGAAAATTCCACAGGTTCACAACTCTCTGATTGAAGAAGTTCTTCCTCATCTCAGTTTGAATGGCTTACCCCTTATTCTCAGACTGTGATCCCTAGTTCTGGACTTCCCCAACATCAGGAACATTCTTTCTACACCTAGCCTGTCCAATCCCATCACGATTTTATGTTTCTATGAGATCCCCTCTCATTCTTCTAAATTCCAGTGGGTACAAGCCCAGTCAATCCAGTCTTTCTTCATATGTCAGTCCTGCCATTCTTGTTAAAAATTTGATTTATTGTCATATGTATTGGGATACAATGAAAAGTATTGTTTTTTGTGCGCTATGCAGACAAAACATACCATTCACGGAGAAGGAAAGGAGAGGGTGCAGAATGTAGTGTTACAGTCATAGTTAGGGTGCAGAGAAAGATCAACTTGTTTTATTATTGTCACATGTATCGGCATAGTGAAAAGTATTGTTTCTTGCACACTGTACAGACAAAACATACCATTCATAGAGAAGGAAAGGAGAGGGTGCAGAATGTAGTGTTACAGTCATAGTTAAGGTTTAGAGAAAGATCAAATTAATATAAGGTAGGTCCATTCAAAAGTCTGATGGCAACAGCAGGATTTGAGGATGGGGATGGGTTTATCTCTTGGGTACAGCTAGCAGTTACACATAAGTAACTAGCAACACTTGCTACATGCCGCTTCCCAACGTAAGAGAGAATTTCAAACATCAGTTTTGTTTGATGTTGCATAATATATTCTGTCTCTCATTCCCCCATACAATTGTGGTGACACAGAAAAACGAACTTGTCGTGGTAGTACTTCCAAGCTTTCTATAGTTGTAGTCCTACTGCAAACTCCCTGTTGTGCCACCTCTCTAACCTTAACATTGTTTGCTGTAATCCCGCTCTGATCCTAATCCTAAAGTAAATACCATCCATTATCATTGAATTCATTTGGTTCTGTTATAATAGTATTGGAGTAATAGGATTGCAGTTAGCCTGACGGTTGTTGCTGCCGAATTTGTAGTCTTAGAGCAAACACTTTCAGTGCCACTTCAATGGAAATATGTTGTATTTGAATTTTATGATCAGATTGGTACTGGCGGATGGTGTCACTTTTAATTATGCAATGGGTTTAGCATTAAATTGGATTGCATAGTCATTAATTTTTTTGACTGATTTAAAGACCATGTTAAATTTTGTGATTTTAAATAATGGTCAGAATGCTATCACTGGTAATGCGAGGCATTAATTAATTTAAGATTCTTAGAACAAATTTTAATTTACCTTTTGAGATATTATGCTCGCAAAGCTTTAAAATCTTGTATGAATAAGGGAAGTAAGGAGAATCAAATGATGTTTATGGAGTGGAACTCGCTCTGTTATCTCTTTTAGAAAGTTTATGAGACAACCTTGCTGACACGAGATTTACACATTACACAATCCTTCTGCATTTCATTTTTGCATAATGTTTCCTTTATTCCTATTTAATGTTCCTTTGATCCTGTGTTGAGGGCAATACTGCGCTCTCTATCTGTGTAAAACCTAAATTTGGGGACTTTCTGTCCAATTTATATTAGACCTAGCAGGTCCTTCCATTATGGTTAAGATTAGATGTCCCACTCTATTGCATATGTATTTTTCCTGATTGGATAGTTATACTCTCATGCATTTTTGAGTTTTATCATGATTGTGTTTTCTGATTTTAAATTAATATCTGTCTGTTCAGGGAACTTTGTATGGCTTTATTATAATGTGGCAACAATTGTTTGCAATATTTTAGTTGCCAATTGATCCTTTGAATCATGAATTAATGCAACATATTTGAGAAAATAAATCTGTTTGGCATATTTTTGCTGAATGTTTTTGAAAAATGTAGTCACTTGACTCTTGCCATGACACTGCAATCCATTTCCGATCAAACCATTGCTAAAATGTACCTTGATTTATCAAGCTGGAGCTTCGAAGAATATTTTGAAGGAAAAATATGAGACTTTTGGAAAGATGTTCTACAATAATTGAGATGTGTGCATTTGATCCTAAAGTGAATCGACTGCTTTGGGGAGCAAAATAGAACTTTTTTTTTGCACAGATATACAGTAATCATAGAATTCCTATAGTGCAGAAGGAGTCATTTAGCCCATTGAGTATGTACCAATTCTACAACAGAGTATTTTACCTCTATCAATCCACCACTTTATCCCTGTAACCTCACACATATAATCCCACTAATCCCCTAACCTATACATAAGGGGAGGAAACTGGAGCACCCAGAGGAAACCCACTCAGACACTGGGAGAACGTGCAAAATCCACACAGTCACCCAAGGCTGAAATCGAACCCAGGCAGCAGTGCCAACTACTGTGCTGCCCAGTTAAATGTACTTGCAAAATAAGATCTGGTTAGGTACTGCACAAGTAAAATCTTATTTATGATTCAACACAAAAACGAATATTATGTGTTTTTTAAAACAATGTGTGGAGATATTGATTGAAGGTCTGATGACATTGAAATACCAGTAAATGACCATTACGCCCCTCAAACCTGCTTCCCATTTGATTTCTATGCCTCAACTCCTCTTTTCTGCTGAAAATCTGTCTCCCTCAGCTTTTAGTAGCTCAACGATGGATCTCCCACAACTCTCTGTAGTAGATAATTCCAAAAATTCAAAACCTTCTTAGTGAAGAAGTATGTCCTCATCACAGCCCTAAATAATCACCCTTTTTTAGAGGAAACAACCTCTATTTGCCTTGTCAAGTCCCTTCGGAGTCTTATTTATTAATTCAGAATCTTCGTATCTTGGTAATATTGTTCCAAGGACATTCAGTGCCTTCAGTTTTTGTAGCAAAATATATATTTTCTATATTGACAAGGATGGGCATCTTTTATTGAAGGTAAGCCAATTTCTAAATCACTGGCTATAGATATTTTGCTGAAAGCTCATTGCACACAGCATATACATTTAAAAATACAATTAGTGAGCAACAATAGTGATTTCTGTGCTCCAAGTATTTACAATTGAAACCAAAAAATGTAAATTGGCTAAAATTTCTTAAAAGATTGACATCTGTCACTTGAGAGAGATCAAATGCCCAAGGCTAGTTTCTCTGATTAATAATACTATCCCTTCCATTCTGCAAGTCTTTTTCTGCAATACTCTCACATGAAATATCATACAGAACCCTCTTTCTACCAGTGGATTGAGAAACCACAGTTGCTTTGTTAAAGGATTGTTTGACAATGTTCAGGATTTTGTTTGTGTTATCAACAAGGCCAAATGTGATGCTTGAATCATGGCCGAGACTTAATTGGTCAAATATATCCATTAATGCAGGTTTAAGCTGGTTAGGGACTTAAATCCATCAGTCTGCAGAATTATTGACAGTTCAGAGGTCTTTAAACGGAATGTCCTTGGTGTGTTTTTCTGATACTACTTAAATGCAGGAGCTTCAGGGCATCTGTACATTGTTTTGCTAAGTAAATTGAGACTTGTTGATCTAGAAAAAAACGAATTGTCTATTTGGCCAGCTGAATGAGACAGTTACGAAGACACCTGACAGCGCATGAGTCTCCAAATTGAGCTACAGTGATTCAATTAGAATTTTCATTTGCCTGATATGGAGTCCATCCTCATTCCCTTGGCAAACACATTACATTTACCTAAACCTGGAGAACTGGGATGCAGATCCGCAAGAGACCAGGATTAGGGAGTCCATTAGAGAGCTTGAATCCAGCCTATCTCAGGAAATAGGTTATCTGGAGCTGAATGAGAAAACTCCTTCTTCTAATGACATTTGCACCCTTGTGTCTTATCAAATGAACTATGTTCATTAGCCAATCAGCATTAATGGTCTATAGTACTGTGGACATGTATGACTCAAGAATTGAATCACTGCTCTTGGCACAACCAACCCATACAGTAGTAATTTCCTATCACCCATTGTGTTAACTTGACCTCGTCCCTCCCAATCCCATTAGAACTTATTGATAAAATTCCAATTAAACTGATCATATTTCCTTCTCCTACCCTCCCAAAATAAATCAGCAGAGAAGATATTTTAAGATTCTTAACTTTTGCCTGAGGATTCCAACTCTGTAGAATTTATACGCTTACCACTTGTGCTCCTACACATGTATATCACCTGAAGTGTACCGGGCAATACTTATCCAACATTCTGTAGAACAGTCTCCATGGATTGAAAAGTATTGTAACCCCACTATTCAAGAAAGGAGAGGGCAAAAACAAACAATTATAAACCAGCTAACCAACATCAATAATAGGGAAAATGTTAGAATCTTTTATTAAGGACATTAGAACAGCAATTAGAATCATAATTAGGGAGGATGCAGACAAAAATCATGAGAATGGTTCCAAGGATGAAGAGCTTCAGTAATGTATAAAGATTGGAAAAGTTGAGAGTTCCTTGGAGGAGGAGATTTGATGGAGGCACGGCTTTCAAAATCATGCAAGGTCTGGACAGAGTAGATAGGGAGAAACAGTTCCCGTTGGTAGAAGAATTGAGAACCGGGGGCACAGATTTAAGGTACTTGGCAAAAGAAGCAGCGGCAACATGAAGAACTTCTTCACACAGCAAGTGGTGAGGATCTGGAATGCACTGCCTGAGGCTGTGCTGGATGGGTGCAATTGAAACATTCAAGAGGGAATTGAATTATCTAAAAAGGAAGAATGTGCAGGGCTATGGGGAGAAGGCAGAGAGTGGCATGAGGTGAATTGCTCCTTCATAGAGCCAGCGCAGACATGATGGGCTGAATATCAAGATTCTCTTAAGGTTAACATGCAGGTTCTGTCGGCAGTTGGGAAGGCAAATGCAATGTTAGCATTCATGTTGAGAGGGCTAGAATACAAGAGCAGGGATGTACTTATGAGGTTGTATAAGGCTCTGGTCAGACCCCATTTGGAGTATTGTGAGCAGTTTTGGGCCCCGTATCTAAGGAAGGATGTACTGGCCTTGGAAAGGATCCAGAGGAGGTTCACAAGAATGATCCCTGGAATGGAGAGCTTGTTATATGAAAAACGGTCGAGAATTCTGGGTCTGTACTTGTTGGAGTTTAGAAGGATGAGGGGGGATCTTATTGAAACTTACAGGCTACTGCAAGGCCTGGATAGAATGGACGTGGAGGGGATGTTTCCACTAGTAGGAAAAACTAGAGCCAGAGGGCACAACCTTAGACTAAAGGGACGATCCTTTAAAACAGAGATGAGGAAGAATTTCTTCAGCCAGAGAGTGGCGAATCTGTGGAACTCTTTGCTGCAGAAGGCTTTGGAGGCCAGTTCATTGAGTGTCTTTAAGACAGAGATAGATAGGTTCTTGATTGATAAGGGGATCAGGGGTTATGGGGAAAAGGCAGGAGAATGGGGATGAGAAAAATATCAGCCATGATTGAATGGTGGAGCAGACTCGATGGACCAAGTGGCCTAATTCTGCTCCTATGTCTTATGAATGACTGCCCTGTGCTATAGCCATTCTATTATATCATTAGGCACAGTCAACATTGTTTTATGAAATCTTCTTAGCATCCACCCTGTCAAGTCCCAATAGGATCTCGCTCTTTTCAATAAGAGCACCTCCCTTCTATGCTTGAATGAGTATAGACTCAATCTGCTCAATCTTTCAATCTCTATATATATCACTGACTTGGATTAGAGGACCAAGAGTAATGTATACCATGTTTGCTGATGATACAAACTTAGGTGGGAAAGTAAGCAGTGAGGGGGACACAGAGAGTCTGTAAAGAGATACCTACGGGATCCAGGGTGAGGTATCTAAATGGATACAAAATTGGCTTTTTGACAGAAGCCAGAGGGTGGTTGTAGAGAGTTGTTTTTCAAACTGGAGGCCTGTGACCAGCGGTGTGCCTCAGGGATCAGTGCTGGGTCCACTGTTATTTGTCATTTATATTAATGATTTGGATGAGAATGTAGGAGGCATGGTTAGTAAGTTTGCAGATGACACCAAGATTGTTGGCATAGTGGACAGTGAAGAAAGTTATCTTCAATTGCAACGGGATCTTGATCAATTGGGCCAGTGGGCTGACAAATGGCAGATGGAGTTTAATTTAGACAAATGCGAGGTGATGCATTTTGGTAGATTGAACCAGGGCAGGACTTACTCAGTTAATGGTAGGGCGTTGGGGAGAGTTACAGAACAAAGAGATCTAGGGGTATATGTTCATAGCTCCTTGAAAGTGGAATCACAGGTGGACAGAGTGGTGAAGAAGGCATTCGGCATGCTTGGTTTCATCAGTCAGAACGTTGAATACAGAAGTTGGAATGTCTTGTTGAAGTTGTACAAGACATTGGTAAGGCCACACTTGGAATACTGTCTGCAATTCTGGGCACCCTATTATAGAAAGGATATTAGTAAATTAGAAAGAGTGCAGAAAACATTTACTAGGATGCTACCGGGACTTGATGGGATTGAGTTATAAGGAGAGGCGGGATAGACATGGACTTTTTTCTCTGGAGCTTAGGAGGCTGAGGGGTGATCTTCTAGAGGCCTATAAAATAATGAGGGGCACAGATCAGCTAGATAGTCAATATCTTTTCCCAAAGGTAGGGGAATCTAAAACTAGAGGGCATAGGTTTAAGGTGAGAGGGGAGAGGTACAAAAGTGCCCAGACGGGCAATTTTTTCACACACAGGGTGGTGAGTATCTGGAACAAGCTGCCAGAGGTAGTAGTAGAGGCGGGTCCAATTTTGTCTTTTAAAAAGCATTTAGATAGTTACATGGGTACGATGGGTATAGAGGGATATGGGCCAAATGCGGGCAATTGGGATTAGCTTAGGGGTTTTAAAAACAAAGAGCGGCATGGACAAGTTGGACCGAAGGGCCTGTTTCCATGCTGTAAACCTATATGACTCTATATAGACAAGTAAGTGGGCAAGAGAATGGCAGATGCAATATAATGTGGGAGAGTCCACCTTGGAGTATAAGAGTAAAAAAGTCTTACAACAATTTTAAAGGGGTTGCTGAGATCACACCTAGAGCTTTGGTCTCCTTCCCTATGAAAGGATGTTTTTGCTTGGAGGAAGTGCAATAAAGGTTCATCAGATGGTTCCTGGGATGAAGTAATTGATGTATGAGGAGAGATTGAGTAGACTGCGTTCAAATTCCCTAGAATTTAGAAGAATGAGAGATGATCTCATTGAAGCGTCCAAAGCTGTTAAGGAACTTGATGGTATAGATGTTGAGAGGCTGTTTCCCCTGGCTGGTGAATCTAGAATTAGAGGATGCAAGAATAAGGGGTCCGTAATATAGGATTGAGTTGAGAAGAAATTTGTTAACTCAAAGGGTTGTTTATCTTTGGAATTCTCTACTTTTAGATATTTGTTGCTGTTCAGTTGTTGAATATTTCCTTTACGATCAGGTGAGGCAAGGTGAATGATTCTTGCTTTCCCCACTCCTTGTCTGACCACAGCAGGTTATTTTTATAAATGGATGTTGTTGCCAATTCAGTTGAGTGTTTAACCGTTTGCAGGTAATGACTATCAAATACACAAACGTACAGGGTATTTTGAAAAGGAAAGAGGATAGTACTTAACCCGATGTAAGAAAAATAATATAACGCTTCAATGTGTGTATACACACAGATACACATTCAGATTCATACATACAAAAAAAAAGTGGAAGGATAGTTTAGAGATCATTTCAAAGTCCAAAATTGATTAAAGTGATATGATTCTCGTAGGTTGATGACTTGGGTTGATCCAGGCTGTGCTTGGTGGTCCTACTGATTGTACTGTATAATGCAATTCCATTCTATTATGTAATATTCTAGGATCTTTAAATCAGGAAATGTTAACCACAAACTCTCTACTGTTAGATAGGAACTTGATTGAAACAATACTAAGGCTGAAAGACATAAGCAAGTGAACATGTCACCATTTGTGATGCCCTCTATCTTTTTTCTCTCCACCACTGAAGGTTGGCAGAGGTGATGTTCTTGTCCTGTTTTCTTATCTGTTTGTCTGTAAACAATATATATCTCAAGAAAACAAATGGACCGATTTCAATGAAACTTGGTATGAATCATAGAATCATAGAAACCCTACAGTGCAGAAGGAGGCCACTCGGCCCATCGAGTCTGCACCGACCACAATCCCACCCAGGCCCTACCTCCACATATTTTACCCGCTAATTCTTCTAACCTACGCATCTTAGGACACTAAGGGGCAATTTTTAACCTGGCCAATCAACCTAGCCCGCACATCTTTGGACTGTGGGAGGAAACCGGAGCACCCGGAGGAAACCCATGCAGACCCGAGGAGAATGTGCAAACTCCACACAGACAGTGACCCGAGCCGGGAATCGAACCCGGGACCCTGGAGCTGTGAAGCAGCAGTGCTAACCACTGCGCCACCGTGCCGCCGTATGGAAATACAGTAATTCCCAAGATCGTCAAAATGCAAATCCAGATCCTGGAATTTTTAAAAAGAATCCATTAACATTGGGAAATAATGCAAATTGACATTCTTTTAGAATATTGTGGGTTATTTAATTTAGAATGTTGTGATTGTCACCCCTCTTGTGATGGAATTTGCCATAGTTGTCAAAATGTGAGCAGAGCTTTCAGAGCAGGTTGTTGGATGTGGATTGGCCTGAAGCCTCCTCAGTGAGATGGCAACTCTTAATAAAAATATTTATTTTCTCAGCTTTGGTTAGAGCATCAACCAGGCAGAGAAAAGCCTCATGAGAGCTGCATAACGTTGAGCTAACTTAATGTGATGGAGATATGTGCACTACCAAGTGCCTTCTTCAATTCTTAAATCTTGTTTGTCTCCCTTTTCTAATTTCTCCAGTTCAAGCAGTCCCTTTGATGACCTGCTTTCACCCTTTTCTTAAAATCAGATGCTAGAAAGTATGTGAGAACATCTATCAATGATATTGACTATACATTGTGTAGAACAAGATATATAAAAATAATTCCCTGATAACGCAACTAAAATTGGTTTCAGATAATATATTTATTCCATCAATTCTTAATTTTGTCATTTTGTTTAAAGCAACTGACCCCATCTACCTGTGTACCAACTTGACTGATATACATGATAAACAGTATATTGGCCTATGGTTATCAATGAAACCCCTAACCGAGGTCTACTCAGCATATCCTTTTCAAAGATGGCAGCCCAGAAATGTAAAAGTAATACTCTACTGTTGGAAAATCTGTTAATTTTCAGCCTGAATAATGATGCCTATGAAAAACTATGGACTGTTATGTTCTTGGAAGGCACTAGGTTTTTGATTTGTGAGTGTCTCTGGAAAGACCAGCTTTTATTGCATTATTGTCTAATTGCATTTGAGAAAGTGGTGGTGAGCTGCTTGCCTGATCTGTTGCAAACCATGTGGTGTAGATACAACCACAGTGCTGTTAGGAACAGAGTTCTAGGTTTTTGATCCAGCGACAGTGAAGGAACAATTATTTAATTCCAAGTCAGGGTGGTGTGTGTAGCTTTGGGGAGGAACTGGCAGGTAGAACATAAGAACTAGGAGCAGGAGTAGGCAATTCAGCCCCTTAAGTGTGCTCCACCATTCAGTACAATCATGGTTGATCTTGTCTTGGCCTCAACTCCACTTTCCTGCCCGTTCTCCATAACCTTTCAACCAATGAATAATCTGTCTATCTCCTCAAATGTACTTTAATGTCTCGGCATCCACCGCACTCTGGGGTAGTGAATTCCACAGATTCACGACCCTTTGAGAGAAGTAGTTTCTCCTCACTTGTTTTAAATCTGCTAGCCCTAAAACTATGACCTCTTGTTCCAGATTGCCCCACAAGTGGAAGCATCCATTCTATGTCTACTTTGTCAATATCTTTTATCATCTTATATACCTCAATTAGATCTCCTCTCATTCTTCGAAACTCTAGAGCCTAAACTTCTCAATCTCTCTTCATAAGTTAAACCCCTCATCTCTGGAATCAATCCAGTGAACATCCTCTAAACTGCCTCTAATGCCACTACGTCCTTCCTTAAATAAGGGGACCAAAACCATACACAGTACTCCAGGCATAGTCACACCAATGCCTTGCATAGTTGCAGCAACACTTCCTTACTTTTATACTCAACTCCTTTAGCTACAAATGCCAAAATTCCATTTGCTTTCCTTATTACCTGCTGTACCTGCATACAGGTTTTCTGAGACTCATGCACGAGGACACCCAGATCCCTGTGCACCCTAGCACCCCAGAGTTTCTCTCCATTTAGATAATAAGTTGCCTTTCCATTTTTCTGACCAAAAAGGATAACTTCTCCTTATCCACGTTAAACTCCATCTGCCACATTTGGCCCATTTGCCTAACCTATTTATATTCATTTGCAAATTTCTTATTTCCTCGTTGCAACTTACTATCCCACCGATTTTAGTGTCTTCTATTTCTGTATCCAATTCATTAATATAGATTGTAAATATTTGGAGCCCGAGGACCGAACCCTGTGGCTCCCGACTAGTTACATTTTCCCAACCAGAAAAAGACCCATTTATCTTGACTCTCTGCCTTCTGTCAGTTAGCCAGTCACCTATACAAGCTAATAAATTACCCAAGGTTTGTTCCCATGTGCCAATTGCCTTTGTTTTTCCAGATGGTAGAAATTGTCGAGTTGGAAGATGATACAAAGGAGGCTGAGTGAGTTATTGCAGAGTAGATTGTACGTATTGCTGCCATTTTGCTGTGGTGGTAGAGGGAGTGAAGTTTAAGGTGGTGAATGAGGTGTTGAACAAACAGGCTGCTTTGTCTTTAGTGGTGTCAAACTTTGAATTTATTACTGCACTCATCAAGGCAAGTTGAGAAAATTCTGTCACACTCCAAACTTTTGCTTTGTAGATGGTGGACAGTCTTTGCAGAATCAGAAGATGAGTTACTTGCCTCAGACTTCCTAGCTTGTGACCTGCTTTGTAACCACAGATATGTTGGTCTAGTTCAGTTTCTAGTTGATGGTAAACGCCAGGATGTTGATGATGGGGATTCAATAATGATAATACTGTTGAATGTCAGGAGATGGTGAGATTCTTGCTTCTTGGAGCTTTTCAAAGCCTGGCACTTGTGTGGTGAATATGTTACTTGTCACTTCTCATCCCAAGCTTGAATGTCATCCAGGTTTTTCAGCACACAAGGATGGATTGCTTCAGTATATGAGAAGTTGTGAATGGTATTGAATTCTGTGTAATCAACAGCGAACATCACCAATTCTGACCTTATAATTGTCGGAAGGTCATTGATAATGCAGCTGAAGCTATTCGGGCCTTGGGGACTATCATGAGGAACTCCTGTAGCGATATTCTGGGGCCAAGATGATTGGCCTCCAATGAGCACAACCATTTTACTCTTGTAATAGTTATAACTCCAACCACTAGATTTTATTTTCCCCCGATGCCTATTGACTTCAATTTTGCGAGGGCCCCTTGATCAAATGCTGCTGAAATGTCAAGGGCATGCATCATCTCTGGAACTCAGCACTTTTGCCCATATTTGAACCAAGGCTTTAAAGAGATCTGGAGCTGAGTGGCTCTGGTGGCATACAAACTGAACACTGGTGAGCAAGTTATTACGATGCAACTGCAGCTTGACAACACTTTGCTGATTATTGAGAATGCCGATTTTGAAAATGTTATGCTTAGAATTAACATGATTGTAAATTGTGAATGAAGTAATGCAAAATCAAAAACTGAACAAACAAAAGAAAGCAAGGTTACTAAAGCATTGTACATTGTGCTTAACAATAAGTGCTTCCTGTTGCATATTCTTGAAGTGATCAGTGTGAATCAGGGAGTTTGTTTAGCCCAAAGGCAAGCCATTTTGCTAATTGTACCCTTGTGTACTTTCTGAAAGAGTTGTCCAGTTAATCCCATTTGCTGACCCTTTCCTTATGCCTTTTAAAATTTTATTTCTGTAGATATTCAACCGCTTTAGCCTTCTAATTTCTAATGAAAATAGCTCAAACTTCTCTCCTCTGCTAAAGCCTCATCCATGACAACGTTTTTGTACTCCTTTAAAGGAGACTGCAAAATGTGGATACGATATTTTAATGAGACCTAAGGCAACATTATCTGTTTCCTTTTGCACTACTTTATGTCCCTATTTATAAAACCTAAAATCCTAAATGCTTTTTACAATTTTGTTTATTTCTCCCACTTTTGAGAATTTGTGCCTGAGCCCAAGTCTTTTTGCTTTTTTAAGTTTTAATTTTAGTGGAAATTTCCTTTCTTTCCTCCCAAAATATATCACTTTACATTTCTCATTTAAAAACAATACATCTGAAATCTATCTGCTTCACTTACTAACCTGTCGATATTGAAGGCATTTATAGCGCTCTTCAGTTGCTCCCTTTTTCATTTACAAATGTTGAATTTGTGCTAATGTATCCGAATCATATGTATTGAGAAGAGTAATGATCTTGATACTGATTCATAGTAAACAGCTTTCCTCCAATGTGTGCACTTCTATTAAGCGTTATTTGTTTCTTGTTATTTATCCAGTTTCCTTTAGATGTTGCCACATTCCCTCCAATGTCAAATAACGTAATTTTATAAGCAATTCTTCCTTGTGGCATCTTAATGAGCGTCTTTTAATCTGCATGCAGCAAGCTTTGGACATCATTAAGGTTTATGTTGATAAAAAGTAAATAAAATTTGTGCCTCACAAGTGCCAGGCTATGATTATCTCCAAGAGGCTAAGCACCCGCTTTTGACATCCAATGGCATCGCCATCGCGAGATTCCCCCATCATTAACATATTAAGGGTCACCATTGACCAGCAACCGAACTGGGGTCGCCATATAAATGCTGTGATGACGAGAGTGGACCAGAGGCTGTGTAGTCTTTGGCAAGCGACTCCTCAAAGCCTGTCCACTACCTTCAAGGCAAAAGTCAGTAGTTTGGTGGAATACTGTCCATCTGCCTGAATGGGTGTTGTTGCAACAACATTAAAAAAACTCAACACTATCCAGGGCTTGGCAGTGGGCCTGATTGGTACCCATCCACCAGCTTAAAAAACCATTCTCTCCACCACCGACATATAGTGGCTGCAATATGTACTATCCAACCGTGCACTGCAGCAACTTGTCAAAATTAATGAAAAGCAACTGTTACCTGGGAATGCCATTAAATCCAAGTTCCTGCCAAAATTACGACTAATTTGACTTGGACATATAAAAGCATTTATTCGTTAAAACTTGGATTTATCAATCCACACTGCATTCCCTCTCCAAGCTATTCTAAATTTTTTAGTTGTAGTTGACTTTTACAAATTGATATTGATTATCCTTAATTAACCCACGTCTCCCTGGGGAGGTATTAGATATTATACTGTATAATCGCCTCTGGAAACTTGCTACTGATTAACTGAGTGCTTTATAGTTCCTGAAGATCCCATTTTCTTTTGAACAAGTGCTTCGGCACAACATCCTCATTTCAGCATGTTTAAAAGATTGTGGTCAGAGTATCTCCTATATCCTCTTTGACCTCTCAGCATTCTGGGAGCCCTTGCCTTTTGCACTTTCAGTTCAGTCAATCGTTTTCAGTACTATTTCCTTATTTACAGTTATCCCACCTAATTTCTAACCTGGCCACCCTCCCCTTATAATAACAAGGTTCAGGGTTCAAGTCCTACTCCAGGGCTGAGCACAAAAATCAAGGCTGACACTCCAGTGCAGTATGGAGGGAGCACTGTACTGTCAGAGGGGTTGTCTTTCAGATGAACCATTAAACCAAGGTCATATCTGCCGCCTCAGGTAGATGTAAAAGATTCTATGCTGCTACTTGATGAAGGGGCAGCGCTCCGAAAGCTAGCGGCTTTTGCTACCAAATAAACCTGTTGGACTTTAACGTGGTGTTGTGAGACTTCTTACTTGGTAGAAGAGCAGGGGAGTTCTCTCCAGTATCCTAGCCAATATTTATCCCTCAATCAACATTGCAAAAAACTGTTTTTCTCGTCATGATTACATTGCTGTTTGCTGAGAGAATATTAGCTACTGCATTTCCTACATTACAACAATGTCCAATGTATTTCATTGGCCGTAAAGTGTTTTGAGCCAGATAAATGCAAGTCATTTTTTCTTTTCTGTTTCTTTAGTACCCATTTATTTCCATGACCACCTTCTTGGGTGAGAAACCAAGGCAAAGTACTCATTTAGTATCTCCCTCATTTCTTCAGCATTTTTATGAAATTTCCTTCCTTCCAAGGGAAACAACCAGGGTGGGAGAATGTAAGAGTTTCGCTGGGGCCAAGGGCATCACAAGTGGAGGCGAGGATCTGACTAAGCAGATCAGTAACTGTGGAAGTATTGTGGTGAGCCAAAGGCTGGATAGTTGGAATCACTGTTAACATTTCTCTTAGTTTTATGAGACTGTGATGCTACCCCTCCCCCTTGGAAATTTATAGCTGCAGCTCACAAATTTCATTCACAATGCTTTGTGTACTTGTGTACATACACTCTAAACCTACCTCTGGTACTTTAATTCCATTCTCCTGTTAAGTTCTTCAAAATTTTCTTTTTTACGCGTATCTTTCCTACACTCTTTGTCCCTTTGCTTTGCTTTTTGAATACTCATCTTATTTTCTTGCTCCTATGCCATATTAAAGTTTAAAATTTATTTATTAGTCACAAGTAGGCTTACATTCACGCTGCAATGAAGTTACTGTGAAAATCCCCTGGTCACCACGCTCCGGCATCTGCTCAGGTACACTGAGGGTGAATTTAGCATGGCCAATGCACCTAAGCAGCACGTCTTTGGACTGTGGAAGGAAACTGGAGCACCCGGAGGAAACCCACACAGGCACAGAGAGAATGTGCAAACTCCATGCAGACAGTGACCCAAGCCAGGAATCGAATCCAGGTCGTTGGTGCTGTGAGGCAGCAGTGCTAACCATTGTGCCACCGTGCCGTCCATATTAGTTTACACCCTCCCCCCACAGTACTAGTTATTCTCACAGCAAGGACTGATTCTAGCTTAATTTAGATGAAATGCCTCCTTCCATTGCTTGTCACTCCAGATCCTGAGCTGGCCCTATGCCTCAGAAATATGAACTATTTCCACTAACATTACCTTCCCAGCCAAACATTTACCTTGCTTATCTTGCCATTTCTCTACTAATTAGAGAGAGTGTGGCTCTGGGAATAACCCTGAGATTACTGAGTAGTTCTTTAATCTATCTCCAAATTGCTGAAACTTTTGCAGAATCTCAATTATATTGCTCCCTTTGAACCACGACTCCTGGGAGTTTCCCTTCCCTTTCCAAAGGCTTTTGCATCTGCTGCATAATATTCTTTATTCTGACGCCTGGGAGGCCACAAACCATGCAGTGTTTGCTGATACCTGTCTTATTTGCTCACTGAAATCCCCAAATGCTATTGCCTTTCTACATTTCATTTCCTCCTCTTTGACAACCACCTGTTCCAACTTGCTGTAATTTACTCAGGTTGTCATTCTCACAAGTGTTCAAGTAGAATTGCCAATTCAACTGAAGGTGAGTTTTCTTCTTATTAGGATTAAAACTTGAAAATTGATGTGTCACTTTGTTCTTTGCTGTCCATTTCATTTTCTAGGCAATCTGGAAGATACATTGGAATTACTTAGTTAAAATAAAATCTTTCAATAGATTTTGCACTGTCTGCCAGCATTACTAGATTCTAGCCAGAGTACTAATTCAATCATCATTTAAGTAAAAAAGACTAGTTTAAACTTCACCAGGTTGATGGCACAGAAATGCGGCATCTTTTTCACAAGTGCTGTTTGGTAGCTATTTTAGAGCAATGAATTAACTTACACAACTAAAGGTGCATTGAATTTGGAAGTGGTGACAGATTGCCATGGAGTTCCTTTTTTGCATTACTTCAGTTTCCAACTGAGTGGAGTGTAACAACAACCAGTGCACCTAGGGTTATTGGGCAAACTGCAACTTTTTAAACTTAATGGTTTTAGCATGATGATTCCAGTGACTCTTTATTAACATTTGAGAATCGATACCCGTAATTGGAGCTTTGCACACATGTGCATGCATGAACAGAGCTCAGTTTGCTTAACCAGAACATAACAAGGTCATGCAACTCATTTTTCCTTGTAATACAGCAATGCCGTCAGAGAGCCTGTTTTCCTCAATTAGACTCTGAATTCATAGAAGGAAAATGCCCTAACTTTGCACCATGCCAAATGGCAAGATCAAGTTAAACTGACACGTCAACACTAAAATGGCACAAATACATCTTGTTTCCCTTAAAATATAACTTAAATTTGAGAGGAGTTGAGCTCTTCACTGTATGTTAGTGAAAATGGAATGTTGACTGGAAATCTCCATTGTAAATAGTCTGTTTTTTTTTGGAGTTAAGCTTTCCCTTTAGTGTTTAAAAAGATTTGATGCCAGTTGAATAAGCGATCCTGATTTTATGGCCTCTGTGCAGTCTTTTTCTCCATTTGTGGGACGTTGGCATCGCTGGGTGGCCAGCACTTATTGACCATGCCTAGTTGCCCTTGTTCAGAGTGCATTTGAGAGTCAACCCCTTGCTGTAGCTCTTGAATCACATGTAGGGCAGACCAGGTAAGGAAGACAGATTTCCTTTCCTAACTGTATTTAAAGTAGGAATTTTATTTTTGTAGTAGCTTATTTGGAACTGAAACAGTGATAAGTTAGAAACTAAAATTGTTTTCTTTTTTTAGCTATTGTTCAATTGTTAACAGTTAAGCTGCCTTGTTTGTTGGAGTTATATTTAAACTGTGTTATTAAATAAAGTCTGTTTTACTATAAAAGATCCGTAATTTGTCAGCGGAATTACTCCTGGAAACATCCTATCCTCACATTTATACCAAAATAGAAAAAGATGTTGGGATCTCGTCTGGCTTCCTGATGTAATTTGGGATTGTGGTCCAAGACCCTGACAAATAGAAATTTCAATATCCCAGAACCCATGAATAGATCCCTGAGTGGAAATAAAGAGAATGAAAGGGTATGTCTCCTCACAGACAAGGCAGCATCTCTGATACACAGCAGCAGCAGTTCATTTGTTGACAGGTAACAAAACATCCTTGATTGAGAATATGCAAAGGTTTTATACAAGCTTCTTAGTTCTTTCCTGTAGGCAAGCAGGATGACAGATTAGCAATACTTTAATTATTGTACTAGAAGGCTGTTTCAACTTCTTGCAACTGCCTGTAGACAGGTAATTTCCAGTCACACGCACAAATGTGATTACATTCAAATCCATAATGTGCCTGCACATTAGTATGATTTGAGGTCACTTGGAACGTCTCAAATATCATGTTTTCTAAATGGTGAGAAGCTAGTGAGAGCGGTGGAGCAGAGACATTTGGGTTCCAACCACAGAAAGCACTAACAGCTCGTGGACAGCTACAAAGTACAGTTAGAAAGGCTAATGGAATGTTGGGCTCTATTTCAAAAGGACTGGAATGGAAAGATATGGAAGTTATGTTACGGTTGCTCCGTAACAGAGTTCTGTTTAGCCTCAAACTGGTGTACCAAAACACTGGAAAAACACATGAGCTTTGGAGGGGATGCAGTGCAGATTTGCTACAGTGATACTGAGGTTAAAAGTGTTAAATTATGAGGCAGGTTTAATAATTGAGGTTTGTGTTCACTTGAATATGAAACCAAGGCAGGTATATGAAGTTAAAATAAAGATCACTCATGATCTACTTGAATGGCAGAAGAGGCCAAATGTTGTTTCTATATTCCTAAATAGATATTAAAGAAATATATTGGCTTTATAACTCAAAATGTGATAACATTTTCTTTTTGTTGCATTCATAATAATGTGCCTACTAAAATTTAAATTAAGAAATATTGTTAAAAGTTGATGGTAAAGGATGTTAACGTTGAAAACATATTTTGCAAAAAATGGTATTTTTAGAATCTGAGGATAAATTAAGTTTAGCCCCAATGGGTTACTCTGGAACAGATATCAACAATTGAGTAATATTTTTCGTAAATAGTTGGATCCACTTGCAACATATTTGCATTTCTGATGTTCCTGAAACAAAATGGGAAAACTATTTGCTAAAAGATGATACATATGTTACTAAAAAAAAGTTAAGTAGCTCGAGTTCTATCAATATATAACGCTGAGAATTTGGATTAAAAACTAATCTTATGGCAGGTGTATCATGTCGATTAACTTGTTTAGTTTGAATAAATATTTTTATACTTGTATTTTGATATATTTGAGAACGTTTTGATAAATTTGGCCCTTTAAAATGTGAAAAGGATTTTTAAAATCCAGTTTTGATTTTTCTACTCGATCCTTGACATACAAGCTGTAGAATCATAATTGAATAGACTACTTAGAGAAAGGTCGGCTCTGTCAGCGATGAAAGAATTCCATTTTTCAATGTAGTTTAAAGAAAACAGTCAATGTTTATTATAGCTAGCAAATGTCAGTACAGTGATGTGAAAGTGCCTCGCGCTTACTGTTAGCAACAGAATCTTCTTGAACAAATAATGCTTTCAGTTAAGTTGAATAAAAAGACAGAAGTTACTAATGCCCCAAAGCTGTACCTGTCTTCCCCGGGGGCAGACTGTATTGCTGACTGCTACTTGGGTAGTCTTCTCTGTTGATTTTCGCACATCCAGCTGTGATCCCTGCGTGTGACTTCTTGATGTCCTTATTCGATGTATCTACCCCGTTTGCATGCCTCATCATTTCCTTTTTGTTTAACCATTGTTCTGACCTTTCCCTAAATGTTGACAATGTTGCTGCCTCACTAAAGCCAGTGGACAGACCACAGCCTAGCACCTTATATATGAAACAAATAGTTTGTTCTGGTCAATGTCCTGAATTTCTCATATTTGGTCTTTTATCTATAGATTTTCTGGAAGGAAATAAAATGTGCTCAATGCTTTTTTTCAACCTTTCTTTCCTTTACGAGTTCAAACATATGAGTGGAAGGAACAAAGACATGAGGATGATGGATAATAAGGAATGTTAAGTGTTGTGCGTTGTCTGAATAGGTGGGTGCTTTAATACTACAAGCTACCTAAACTAGGGAGAGTGTTAATGTTTAATGCTGTCTAATTTGGGGAATGTTTTGGTGCTATATATGCTGTCTGAACTGGAAGAGTGTTAGTGAGTCATTCTGTCTAACTGGGAAGAGTTTTAGTGCTGCATGCTGTCTAAGCTGGAAGAGTTTTAGTTCATCCTTCTGTCTAAACTGGAGAAAGTGTTAGTGCTTCGTGCTGTCTAAACTAGGGAGGGTGTTGGTGTTTCATTCTGTCGGAACAGCTTCATGCTGTCAAACTGGGCTGAGTAAGATACTCTGTCAAAGAGTCAGTGTAGACTCAATGGGCCGAATGGACTCTTCTGCACTGTAGCGATTCTATGGATGTTAGTGCTACATGCTGTCTAAACTGGGGAGAGTGTTAGTGCCTTATGCTATCTAAACTGGGGAATATTAGTGCACATGCTGTCTCAGCAGGAGAGAGTATTAGTGTGTCATGCTCTTTAAACTAGGGAGAGTGTTGGTACTCCATTCTGCCTAAACTGGGAGACTGTTAGTGCGACATGCTGTCTAAACTGGGGAGTGTGTTTGTGCTTCATGCTGTCTGAACTTTGGAGAGTTTTAGTGTGTTATGCTGTCTAAACTGGGGAGAGTGTTAGTGCCTTATGCTATCTAGACTGGGAGAATATTAGTCCACATGCTGTCTCAGCAGGGGAGAGTGTTAGTGCGTCACGCTGTCTGAACTGGGAGACTGTTGGTGCTTCATGTTGTCTGAACTTTGGAGAGTGTTCATGTTTCATGCTGCCTGCAGAGATTGTTAGTGTTTCATGCTGTGCACATGGGAGAGTGTTGGGGGATGTTTTTACCAAAAAAATTCTAAACGTCTAACGAGCGTGTAAACAGGAGAGAATTGTACCCATATTTTGGGCGAGCTCCCAGATGCTATCTTACGGCACTTAGAAAAAAAGAGGCAAGGTGTGATTCTCGTCAGTAGGGGGAGTGGACGGAGTCTATTCGTGCCAGGAAGCAGGGTGCAGACTGCTCAGGTGCCCTATTGCGGATGTGCCCCAATATCCTAGTACACTGTGTACAAGAGAATCTGTCACTACTCCTCCCCCCCGATTGCACCCCCATGCGGCCAATCGCCTCCCTGGCGATTCCTGATGCAGAGTACACAGCCCCTGTGGAGCTCCCCACACCCTGCCTCCCCTTAGGCCTCGCCCCTCCTCTCCCCTTTGGCCTCACCCAGTGGCACTGTGAGGGTCACTGTCCAAGGGCCACTGCCCACCTCTGCCCCCAACCACCTGGGGGGGGCTCAAAAGTCTCCGGTCCCACCGGTGAGACCATCACATCTATCTGGTCTCCATTGCTGGGGACCATATGTGATCCTCACCGATGAGGACCTCCACCGGCTAGGTCGTTAAGGCAAGTGAGCCCGGACAATTGCATCCTGGGCTCATTAATAATATTAAAATGACCTCATGAATATTAAAATCAGCTTTGTGAGGCTGATTATGCTAGGCAGAACAGGGCCGGTAATATCGTGAGAGGCGAGAAACTGGATGAGAACCTGGTCTTTCCGGCTCGCCACTTCAATTGACTGTCAGGACGAGCTGATAAGATTGCCCCTTAGTGTTTCATTCTGTCCTAACTGGGGAGAGTGTTAGTGTCTCATGTTGTCTAAACTGAGGGAATGTTAGTGCATCATGCTATCTAAACTGGGAGAATATTGGTGCTCATGCTGTCTGGTCCAGAGAGTGTTAGTGCTCGCTGTCTAGACTGGGCAGAGTGTTAGTGCATCATTCGAGTGTTAGTGCTTCATGTTGTCTAAACTGGGGAGAGTGTTAGTGCAACACGCTGCTTGGACTGGAGAGCATGTGTGTTGTACATTGTCTTTACTGGGGAGTGTTACTCTTATGCATTGTCTGGACTCAGAAATGTAAAGAGCTTCAAACATAATTGCTTGGCTGCGTATGACTGAATCCAGTTTCACATTCCAGGGCAGAGTGCTGAGTGAGTGGTGTCCAATTACACCTACAACTTCTCTGCATTGTCAGTACAGTTCTTCACGAGATGAAATGTTATGGTCAGTCTACCTACAAAAAGATAGATGTAGTAGATTTAAGGCGATAGGTTGGTGTGGGAGATAGATTTTAACTGCAGGAACGTATGGGTTTGAGTATACATGGTCAATTAATAATAGCAAAAACTTGAGTGCAGCAAGGAGTCCAACCCACTGGCTTCTATGTTTGACTTGAGCATGAAGGCTTGTCACATATATAACCCCTTTGGAAAAGGCACATTGCCAATTAACATATAGTAACTGTGTCATCGGAATGACATTGAATACAGCTTTAAATTTAATTTTGCATCTATAGATTTCCAAGGTTTCTTGACTGTGGACAGTATGGTAAGAACAAAGGAAGTTGAGGGGGCTGAGTAAAACTCATGAAAATGCTGCAATAAATACTCTATTCTTTTTTGCTATTGTGAAAGTGTTTATTCACAGTACTATTACTGAATTAGAAAGTAAAGTAATAGTACTGTGAATAAACCCTTTCACAATAGCAAGAAAACTCTTGCAAGCTAAAAAGGTTTCAATTTATTGTTATGAAGATGATATTTCACTCACTTGAAATCAAGTTAGCGTGACTGACTGTGTTGTATGATGTGACACAATGGTTTTTAGTTGTGTCACCAGGTAGCTGAGGGGGTCCTCATCTCAAATGGCCAAAGACACTGGAATTCCACTGATCTCCAGTTCTTTTCGACTGTGTGGTGTATGGAGGGCCACCTCCCTGGTTCTTTCCACTCCTTAGCTTTCTGTGCATTTTCTCTGCAACAGGGGAACTGACCTATGTGTGAAAGTAATGGCATATGCCCATCCAAAAGATGGAGTGCATTTGATGAGGTTGATTATCTGAGAAAAGTATAATGATGAGAGTGTGTGACAGAGTTGGGTAGATAGATGAAGATGCGAGTGCATGGAAAGAAAAAGCTGGGTGCGTTTGTAAGTTATGGCGTAGGATTGACAGGTCAGACATGAATGGGGATGATGCATACAGTAGGACAAAAGGGGATATGCATCTTACCTTTCCCCACCTGCTTAGGTCATTGAATCCAAGGGCATGGCCTAATGTTTTTGGAGCTGATTTTGTGAGTCATCTTCAGCCATACCTTCTTTGTGGCAGCAGCTGAGTTCTTCTGCCCATTGTTGGAAGAGTATTTCTCCCCGGCTCCACACATCCCTAGCAGCATAACAAGGGAGATGTCATTGAATCGGGACACAATCTTTCACTCTCCTGAATCCATTATCAAGACCGTCCTGTCTTATTTGCAATTCCAATCTTCCAAATTCCATTATTGGATTGGGCCTTTAATTACTGGAATTGTGATCATGCCGTGTGGGTCCCGAAGTAATCAGGTAACTGCACTAAAATGTTACGCACAGACCTGATTGTATTTCAGTGTTTTCGCCATGATCCGGACCCCAGCTCTCCTATGCCTCCGAAGTAACATTAGGGCTGTTGTGTCATTTGTTTTAGGATTTTTTAAATATTGGATTTACTGTGCTTGTCACCATTTTGTTTTGACTGGAGTGATCATTACATGATGCCGAGAACAAATTCAACATAAGTTACCCAGAGCAACAAATGAAAAGTGCAGCTATGTTTTAAATTTCATTGTTGAGCACCTTGGGAACAAGGCAAAACTCTTGTTTGAGCTTTGACTACTATTGCTGGGGCACACAGAAATGTAACAGCCAACAGATTCTTTTTTTGTTTCGATGTACAACAATTATGTTTGATTTAGTCTTTGAGATGAAGAGAAAATGATTGCAATGGATTTCAAGAGAGGGAAAGCAACGAATCGTATTTTATTGATGATTTCAAAAGCTGTGAGAAGTATAGGCGCAGTCAGTAGCCAGCTGGGAAAAGCAAATTCTTTTATATCCCAAGGGTAGTCAGAAATTTTTAATTGTACTTTTAGATGGTATTTTAAAAGTAATTTACCATTTTGTGTTGTACTCATTATGTGTTGTTTATAGTGTTGAAAGATAGACCATACCTGATAAGACCATAAGATATAGGAGCAGAATTAGGCCATTCAGCCCATCGAGTCTGCGCTGCCATTCGATCATGGCTGATAATACGTTGTTCACTTTTGGCTGGCGACTCATTCTTATGGTTTGTTTTCTTAAAATGCATATTGTAGACTGCTTGTACTCTGAGGCATTAGTTGGCTGGAATGTTGAAGGCTGTCACACTGAACACCTGAACTGCATTTTTGCCTTATTCCATGTACTAAGCAGATTTGCATCCTGAAAGGATGTATACAGACATCTGGTAGGTTGCACTGCCTTTTAGTTATACAATGCTCCATAGGATCAGCAAGCTAAATTCACTATCACTGCAAAGAAGATGAACAAAGCCTGTTAAATAAATTGCACTAATATTTCAGCTATATTTTAAAGTTATTTCTAAAATTCTGGACTTTAAATCTGATCGTAGACTTCATGCACTTAGTGCAATAGATGAACCTCTGTGTGAAACATGTCGAGCTGGAAACCAAGGTGTCTGATTTGCTCACACTGGGTCTCAGCTGTGCACTGATAACAAGGGGGAGTTTCTTGGCCTTTTGGCTAAGATTGAGCTTCAGATCAAGCCCAAGATAGGGTGCAATGCTTTATCTTGTCAGCTTGGATCTTGTTTGAGAAACACGTTGTGTAGCTGGTGGACACCAAGCCTCCCTGGTCCTCCTGACCTACCGCACCTGGCTGCCGCCAGTCCTCCATCCCCTGGCTCTTCCTCGGCCACATCATCCACTTCCTCATCAGAGGAAGCGGCATGTTCCTTCTCCTCCAGAATGTCGCCCCAGGTTGTGGAGGACCCTTTGGCTGCCAGAGTGGTCCAGGCAGCAGAGTCGCATCTTCAGCAGCCTTATGCACAGCTCAATAACTGTCTAGGTGGCACTATGAGCCTCATTTTAACAGGACTCCACTTTGGTTTTGGGCCTGGTGTCATCAGCCATGAGTTCAACGGGTATTCCTTGTCCCCCCACAGGCATCTTTGTGAGCCTGATCCAGGTTGAAGTGGATGTTATCCGAGGCCTGGACATACGTGCATCCGTGACACCTCGGATACTCTTGTGGGCTGAGGACTGAGATATGCCACTCAAGTCCCGACTGGAGATCTGAAATGACCCAGTTGCAAAAAAAGGCTGCTGTGTCCTTTACGACTACAAGGCGCCAGATCTGCAAGAAGGTGGCATAGATGCCACACTGTCTCCTTGGTTGACTGGAGTTTCGGCACAAGGTATCCTACAGCTTGTTAAAGGACAAATGGGTCCTGTACACTTGGGGTCTCCTTTTCTGCTGTGTTCTGGCCCCATACTTGGCTTGATGGGTGGCCAGCATGACCTATGACACAAAGTCCCCTATGGGCGGTAGCCTTGTTTCCTCCCCCTACCTCCCATGAACATTACTATCCCACCTTCTCACTCTGGGTGACATGCAGCCTGCCTCTTCGGATGGGAAGCTTCAGTCTTATTACTCCCTTCTGCCCAAATCAGGAGCCCCGATCTCCTAGGCCATTGGTGGTGAAATCTGTCACTCAGCCTGAAATTTCAACAGCGGCTGCGAGATGGTCACCATTTACAAACCCATACATTCTAATGTCTGAGTGAAAAACAAAAACATTTTCCTCCCATGTAAGGCATAGAGCTCTGTCAAAATCGAGAGTGGAAAAAAAACCCATTGAGAAAAAAGTGATTTGAGCCAGGCGTGCAATCGAGGAACTTTTTGAGTGAACGGGGCATGAAATATTGCGCATGCATTCAAACTCAATAGGTTCTTTGAAGCAAGCAACATCTGCCTAAACTGCGGAAGCATGTAAAAGGTAAAGGTGAAATAGAGTACAAACTTGTAATCGCAAAGTCTTTCATGCTGGCAGACAGCAAGAGTGCCTTTTGAAACTTCAAGGGATTTGAAGTATTTCTCAAAGAGACAAGCAGCTGAAAGGCTCTGTCCTTTCAGAGGATTTTAGGACAGACAGACAGACAGCAGCTGTGCTGTGGGCTTGAAATAATGTTGGCTTCAAGGCTGCACATACCCTCTGTGACCACCCCCCCCCATGGGGTACCACCACCCTCGACATGTGGCCAGTGACTGCTGTGCCCTTGTGCATCCTGGAGGTAAATAGAGAGGGGTACTCACCTCCTCCTTCCCTCTCAGAGACCATGCTGTCTAGTCCCCACTTTTAAGGACTAGTAGTAATCGGCGCCCACGTGGTATCTTACTGGTGGGTGGGAAAATTCAGTGAGGCTGGAACATCTGACTTTAAAATTGTTAATACTGCAATGTATTCAAATACATGGTAATCAGATTCTTGCCCTTTCAGGGTGAGATCTGGTTCATGTCAGAGGGAAAGACCCAGGAAGATGGCAAACTGTTTTACGTTCGATGCAAACCCTGCTTTTGGCCCCTCGCCAAATCTTTCCAACATAACCGGATTTGCACCAGGTGGAACATGGCTGGAAAATCACCCCCACTGTTTTAGTAGTCTAGCTACTAGTTATGGTGAGTTAGTAATGCAAAGTTTAAGTGGGTAGTTTTAACTAAGATTTTTGGGCAACTGAATCCAATAGCTTAAGGTGAAAAAATAATTTTGTTTATTGAAGTTTCACATTGAAGAAATGTGATTATTCTTATAAAGCTTCAATGTTTTGACAACTAATGGTTATATGTGTGCTTGATTTTAGTTGCATTTGAAAATGCTAGCTGAATAACCGGTCCAACCAAAAGGGCAATTGTTACTTTGTCTTAGACATACCATGTGAAGAGGAATGCAGAACAAGTTTCCAAATCCATCATGTACACTTCTGTTCAAAAAATGTCATGGCCAGAACCCAGATTTTGGGTGCTATGAATCAGAATACAAATTTGTGATCTGTATTTGTGCCTGTGTGTGTTTTAAGGATTGAATTTATAATTATGCACTCATTAATTGAACTTAAAATCATAACTTTTATGTAGGTGTGAATGTTTTAAGATTAGATTTTATTAGATTTAGATTTTATCATCAACTTATCATTTCTACGTTCTTGCTGGATTCTCTCTAATGTATCCTTTTGTCTTTGTTTTCCATTTTATATTTTCTTGTCTTTTTCATATTTCTACGCACTAGATGCTAGAATAATTTTCTGCTTTTGTGACTCATTTGTCAGTATTAGATATTTAAAAGAGTAGGCACAGCATGAGCCAAATGAAAATTAAAAGCTTAATCTCTTTCAATAATGTGGATTAATCCCTCTCAAAAATATTCGCCACTATACTGTGAGAGTGCGATTCTCAATTCTCATGCAGGTGACTCGAGGTCATTGTGGGTGGTGCCTCCATAATTGATGGTTAACTAAAAGAGATTATTCAATTAAAATAATTATTTTAAAGTTTTCCCTTTGTATAGATTGACATTAATACAATACATTTTTTGAATCTCTGCAATCCATTTTATGCCTCTAGCGCAAAGTCTCCCTAACCAAAGCTCCAAAAGACAGTCTTTGCATTTATGCATTGCTTTTCTCTTCCTTGACCTCTGCAGCCTTTAACACCTTTGACCAACCATCTTCCTCGAATGCCTCATCTCCACTGTCCAGCTCAGTTGGATTAATTTGTCTGGTTCCTTTCTTATCTTCTAATAATAGTCAGAGTATCATCAGCAATGGCCCCTTTTTCTACCCCTACACTATTATCTCTGGAGCCCCCTTCCTTTTACTCGTCTCCATGCTGTCCCAACATGACATCTTCCACAAATGTAGGATCAGTTTCCAAATGTACTTTGATAACATATAGCTCTATCTCTCCACCATCTTTCTTGACCCTTACCTTTGGTATCAGAAAGTATGTCTAACATCAGTCTTCATCTTGAAGAACTACAGTTTCCTCCAGCTCAAGATTGGGAAGATTGAAGTCAAAATCTTTGGCCCATGTCACAAATCCTGCATGCTTGCCACTTGCTCCATTTATCTTCTGATGGGCAGAATTAGACTGTTCACGAGCTCAATAATCTACCCTGAACAGAATTTTAGAGCCCATATTTTTCTTGATCACAAAAACAACCTATTTCTACATATGTAACACAACTCACTTCCACCTCCATTCTCAAAGCCTCGTCCGTGCCTTTGTCACCTACAGACTCGACTATTCTGATGGACTCCTGGCTAGTGTCCCATCCACCATCATTTGTAAATTTCAGCTCATCCAAAACTCCCGCATCCATCTTTATCATAGAGTCCCTACAGTGCAGAAGGAGGCCATTCGGCCCACTGAGTCTGCACCAACAACAATCCCACCCAGGCCCTATCCCCATAACCCCACATATTTACCCCACTAATCCCTCTGACCTATGCATCCCGGGGTCACTAAGGGGCAATTTAGCATGGCCAATGCACCTACCCGCACATCTTTGGACTGTGGGAAGAAACCAGAGCACCCGGAGGAAACCCACACAGACACCGGGAGAACATGCAAACTCCACAAAGGCAGTGACCCAAGCCGGGAATCGAACCCACGCCCCTGGAGCTGTGAAGCAGCAGTGCTAACCACTGTGCCACCGAGCTGCCCCACTATATTATGTCCTACATTGGCTTCCAGGCTCTGAAAATTCTCATTTTTGTTTATCCAACTTTGTGTAACCTCTCCAGTTCTACACTGGCTGCCAAACTGTCAATTTCTCTAACTCTAGCTGCTGCGTCACACTGTGAGTGGTTGTATCATTAGCCTCCTGGGGACCATATTTTGGAATTATCTCCCTAGACCCTTCCTCCTGTTCCTTCAAAAACTGTCAAACTCGATCAAGACTTTGGTGACCCTTTCCAATATCTTCTTATGGGTCCAATTTTTCCTTTAGACTCTGAAATGCTCAAGGTATTTTTCTGTGTTTTTGTAAGAAAAGTATTGAATTTATATATCATTGTCTGTGTGGAGTCTGCACATTCTCCCTGTGTCTGTATGGGTTCCAAAAGATGTGCTGGTTAGGTGCACTGACCATGCAAAAATTCTCCCTCACTGTACCCGAACAGGCGCTGGAGTGTGGTGAATAGGGGATTTTCACAGTAACTTCATTGCAGTGTTAATGCAACCCTACTTGTGACACTAATAAATAAACTTTAAACCTTTCATGATCTTCTTGCTGGATCTCTGTGTCTATTCCCTCTATTCTGTGGAGTGACATGTGGCTGAAGAGAAGGCAGCTACAGCTGGGGGTGCTACTGGTTTTCTGTTATTCCTCATCAGAGCTGCAGTATTGAGCCACATAAGGTGCGGGCTGGATCTTTCAGAGCTTTGTTACTTGATTACCTGTAAAGACTCGCATTCCAACCATTATTTTGTAAATTGAGTTTGTGCCTTTATATTGTCCTGTTTGTGAACAGAACTCCCACTCACCTGATGAAGGGGCAGCGCTCTGAAAGCTAGTGGCTTTTGCTACCAAGTAAACCTGTTGGACTTTAACCTGGTGTTGTGAGACTTCTTACAGTGAAGGTTGACAGTAGCAAAGTTCAAATCAAAGTGTGTAAAGTCCAAGTTGGTGAAGTGAAAGAAGGAATACTGGGAGCTTGTCAAAAATACAGCATTAATCATGGAGCTTTTCATTTACGTTGACTGGAAAAATCAGATGGGTGAAGGTCGTGTAGATGAGGAGTTCATAGAATGTTTTCAGGATAATTTCTTAGAACCGTTCTGAAGCCAACCTGAGAGCAGGCTACACTAAACCTGGTATTGTGCAACAAGATAGGATTAATTGGTGACTTCACAGTGAAGGTGGCCCTAGGTAGCAGAGATCATAATATGATTGAATTTTGCATTACGTTTGAAGGAGAGAAGAGTGCGTTGAAGACTAGTATTTTATGCTTAAGTACAGACAAATATGAGGGCATGAAAATGGAGATGGCTAAGTGAATGGGCAAATGAGATTGAGATAGACCAATGGAGATGTAGCGGCAAACATTTAAAGGGATATTTCAGAACATGCAGAGCAAACATTCCAAGGAAAGGGCCTACTATTTATGGTTAACTAAAAATGCTAAAAATAGTATTAAACTTAAAAGAAAAAGGAAATATAATTGCACAACGACAGGTCAGAAGATTGATCAGTGCAAAGGAAGACAAAAACATTAGTAAGGAGGGAAATATTAGAGTTTGAGAGAAAGATGGCTAGAAATAAAAGGTTTTGTGTTAAATGAAAGCTCATGGTGTAGGGGGTAACATATTGGCATGGATTGAAGATTGGCTAGCTAACAGGAAACAGAGTTGGCATAAATTAATCTTTTTCTGGTTGGCATTATGTAACGAGTGATGT
Source organism: Mustelus asterias (assembly GCF_964213995.1). Taxonomy (NCBI): domain Eukaryota; kingdom Metazoa; phylum Chordata; class Chondrichthyes; order Carcharhiniformes; family Triakidae; genus Mustelus; species Mustelus asterias. The sequence continues at coordinate 29,146,497 of NC_135801.1, read as the reverse complement.
GTCACAGTGATCAGTGCTTGGGTCTCAACCTTTACAATTTATATAAATGACTTGGATAAAGGGACCAAAGGTATGGTTGCCAAATTTGCTGATGACACAAAGAAAGTATATTGTGAAGATGATGTAAGGTGGCTACAAAGGTTATAAACATAGGTTATGTGAGTGGGCAAAGATCTGGCAAATGGAGCATAATGTTGGAAAATGTGAAATGGTCCTTTTCGGCAGGAAGGAAAAAAACTTATTGCAGAGCTCTTGAGATTCAGCAGGATCTGGGTGTCCTGGTGCATGATTCACAAGGTGTGTGCAGGTACATCAATTAATTATGAAAGTTAATAGAATGTTATTTATTGCGAGAGGAATTGATTACAAACATAGGGAGGTTATTCTTCAGTTATACAGGGTATTGGTGAGACAACATCTGGATAACAGTGTATAGTATTGGGCTCCTTAATTAAAGACAGAAGAAGTTCAGAGAAGACTAATACCTGGAATGGGCACGTTATGAGAAAAGGTTGGAGAGGTTATGCTTGTAACGACTGAAATTTACAAGAGTTAGAGACAACTTGATTGAAATCTTTAAGATCCTGAGGGATCTTGACAGGGTGGATGTGTAGACGATGTTTCCTCTTGGACTAGGGGTCACTATTATAGTTACTCATTTAGTACAAAGGCGAGAATTTTTCACTTGGAAGGTTGTGAATCTTTGGAACTCTCTTCCTCAAAAGGCAGTGGAAGCGGAGTCTTTGAATATTTTTAAGGCAGGGCTACATAGATTCTTGATTAACAAGAGGTTGAAAGGTTATTGGGGATAAGTAGGAATGTGAGGTTGAGGTTACAGTCAGATCAGCCATATTGAATAGCATAGAAGGCTTGATGGGCCGAATGGCCTATTCCTCCTAATTCATATGTTTGTACTTTCCAAAGTGACTTCCAGAAAGTTGGAAATCATCTGCAAAGTGATGAAAACACTCTGAAATGCTGTAAGCACCAACCATTCCCACTGGCAGACCAGTAGCTATGAAGTTTCATTGTTTAAAGAATTTCACATCTGTCAGTTTCAGTACTAAATGGCTCCTCACTGTACACTCACCTTGTTAAAGTTGGCGAGTTCCACAGACCTCAGGAAATCTGTTTGTTGGTGCTTAAAGACTGATTTAATTGGTTATTTAAATACGTGACTTGACAGCTTCGCAGGCGTTTCCTGTTTCTGTCCAAATGCATCCCAGATAAACTTGGAAACTGGCAAGCTAATGTCTGCTTTCCCATCCACTAGAATTTTTTCAGGGATTGAATGCTCCTTCCACACCCAAACTCGCCTCCCCTTGGCAGTTAAAATTCTGCCTAATGTTTCTGTAAAAAATGTTTATTCATTGATGCATTTTGTCTTTTATGTTTAATAAAATGAGGAAGTTGAAGCAGCAGTGGGATCCTTTTATGGAGTTGGAGTTGGGCATACGTGGCAAAGCCATTGGGAATTAATCCTGATGACATGCTCCCTAACAATATTTCTCAAGCTTTTTTTCCCCTCTGAGTTTTACCAAACTTTTCACGTTGCCCGTGCATTTTTTACTTGACTTTCAGAAGTCTAAAATAAACCCTTCAGATTCTGGGAAGCTTTTTTGCCTCAAAAGTGAAAACTCAGTGTACTGAGTCACAAATATTTTCTCCTTTTTCTCCCCTGAAGGTGGGCTTTATTTTCAACATAGTCTGTAATGTGCTGGAATAGTTGTTTTAAAAAAAAGCTTCACTATGCCGCTCTTTAAGATTTTATTCTCAGTACTGTTTTAAAAACCGTCCTGTTTTCCCCAGTCTGCTCCCTCCAAACTATTTCAGTAACTTACATATTTATAGCATGTCCTGGATGTGGACTAATGGCAGTGGGCTGCTTTACAGATTAATGAAAAAATCGGATATTGAACAGTGGCAAAAAGGGCAAACAGAAAAAAAACTTATAACCAGGGATAAACCCCTGGTTGAAGAGAGAGGTTTTGGAAACATGGAAGGAGGTAGCAAGAGGAAATGCCCAAAAGCAATGAAATAGTGGCTGTTGGGGCAGAGGAACAGGAGGTCATTCAGCCCATCAGTCTGTTCTGCTATTAGTTCATGGCTAATCTGTAGCTGAACTCCATTTGTCTGCATATCCCTTGATACCTTCACTACTGGTGGTTGAGAAGACAGTGAGGAACACAATAAGCAGGTATCAGAGGATGCACATAGAGACATGTGGCTGGAGAAGATTGCAGAGGTTGGTTAGGGGCTTGGAAAGGGACTGAAAACTAGCCTAAAGATCATGAAGTCAATTTGTTAGGGAGTGGTGAGCCAGTGCAGCATGAAAAGGTTAAAAACTATGGGAAGCTGGGACTATGTGTGGATGAGTACTTGGCCACAGCAGCATTCTGAATCCTGATTTAAATTTTAATAATTTGATAACTTTTGAGAGGATTACTATACTTAACAGATTTGGGAGCTGATGTCACTGTCACTAAGCGCACCATTAGCGTAGGATCAGTAAGTTTATGAATTTGTGCAAAATTTGATTATATCATGCTGTTTGCTGAAGATGCCAAACTGTATAAACGACTGAAAGCCAAAAAAGTGATGACCGTATTTAAAAAGATGTGTAGCTCAAAACAGGATGCACTTTGTCATATTTATGTTTGGAAATATAAGACCTGCTGGAACAAGAAATGTTAAATACATTTGCAATAAAAGATATTTGCTAGTATAGGTAAGAAAAGTTTTGGGTGTAATATTGATCAATTATAGGTTATTATGAAGATGTTAACAACAAAACTGATTAAATGCTATGATACATCTTGACCAAATTTGGCAAGTTGAATGCAGTTTATTCTAACATTCTGTAGATCAGTGTGCAGTTTGGGTTACCCTACAGGTAGAGCTTTAATTTTGAAGAGAAAGTTGCATCACTCCTGCACTTGCTTTTTTTAGTATGTATGATGATAGAGAAGAGGCACGTTGACATTCTTAAATCTTGAGAACCATACATTGTGTAGATATAAGCAGCTTGCTGGAATACAATAATGAGATTAGAACTAGAGGATGCGCATTCAAAGTTAACACACCACACTCCCACATGGAGCAAGAAGAGCAAACCATGACTTGGAGCTTCCCTGCCATGTCTTACCCCTTTAAGTTAAATTAATCCGTTTAATATCAAACAAGATCAACTAGGACACTTTTTCTCTGCTGTATTATTATAGAATATATTTCTTACAAACAATGAATCACACAATGATATCTTAACAATTATAACCAATAGTAATAGTAAGTACCTACTCAACTGTACTCACCCAATTAGCTGTTTAGATTTCCTTAGGCGATGTAAACTTGCTCTTTGCTCTTTCTTACAGTCTTTTGGCCATCTGGTTCTACTTTTAAATTCACTTTTTCTTTACTCCTTTTTCCTCCTTGCTTTGTTTCCTAACTGTCATCTTGTTCAGTTATTCAAGTTTCAGCTATTTAAAGTCAGTCCTTAATATCAGTTACTCACCAATGCTTACCGCTTTCTTGTGATGACACTCTTGGATTTTCTAAACTGAGCGCGCTGTTTGGCAGCTGTTCCTTGCAGGTCCCCAAGCCTCACACTCCTCGACGGCTCCCAGCCTCATGTTCCCTTTGTCCTCCACTTCCAGAAGAGTGGAAACTAGCAGGTCTGGTGCTTCACCCCCAAAGGTATGTGAGGTCCCTGAGCATTGCGCTACCTTTATTCTCCACTCCCAGAAGAATGTCCCTTGCAGGTCCGGTGTTATTCGCTTCCCGAAGGTAAATGAGGACCCTGAGCCTGAAGCTCCCTTTATTCTCTGCGCTCAGAAGAGTGTCCCTTGCAGGTCCAGTGCTCCACTCCCAAAGGTATGTGAGGGCCCCGAGCCTCGCACTTCCTTTACTCTCCACTCCCAGAAGAGTGTCTCTCACAGATCCGGTGTTACCTGCTCCCTCATGTTCCCTTTATCCTCCCCTTCCAGATTGCTCTTCTTGCTCCATGTGGGAGTGTGGTGTGTTAACTTTGAACGCTCGTCCCCTAGTTCTAATCTCATTATTGTATTCCAGCAAGCTGCTTATATCTACACAATGTATGGTTCTCAAGATTTAAGAATGTCAACGTGCCTCTTCTCCATCATCATACATACTAAAAAAAAGCAAGCGCAGGAGTGATGCAACTTTCTCTCCAATGTTAAAGCTCTACCTGTAGGGTGACCCAAACTGCACACTGATCTACAGAGTGTTAGAATAAACTGCATTCAACTTGCCAAATTTGTTCAAGATGTATCATTACATTTAATCTGTTTTGGAATGGAAGTGAGGGCCCCGAGCCTTGTGCTTCCTTTATCTTTCACTCTGTGAAAGTTTGTTTATTTATTAGTGTCACAAGTAGGCTTACATTAATACTATAACGAAGTTACTGTGAAAACTCTCTTGTCGCCACACTCCGACGCCTGTCCGGGTACACTGAGGGAGAATTTAGCATAGCCAAAGCACCTAACCAGCACATTGTGAGTGAGAGGAAACCGAAGCACTTGGAAGAAACCCATGCAGACACGGGGAGAACATACAGACTTCACACAGACAATGACCCAAGCTGGGAATCGAACCTAGGTTCCTGGCGCTGTGAGGCTGTAGTGCTAACCATTGTGCCACCCTCGCAGGTCTGGTGCTGTTAGCTCCCTGAAGGTAAGTAAGAAATAAAAACAGAAGATGCTTAAAGTGACACGAGATCAGGGTGCAATCATTCTATAATATTTGAATTCTTCAAATTTTCAAGAAACCAAAAAGCCCTTTCATTAGAAGGAATTTGCTATGAGATTGAGAATAACACTTCAGTTTTCATCACCAGTATGTGAGGCAATTTAAAGGGACCAACTTGTGCAGGGACCAGCAGTTTATAGGAACATTGGTTACCAGTGGTCCTTAGGTAGCAGCTGCTTTAGAATATGTGCTTTTCAGGTGATTATTTATGCTGTGCTCTTTAAACCTGGTCAAGTTACCCCAGGGATCCTCTGTCTATAGTTTTGTTCTTTGAAGGTGACATTCCCTTGAAGTATTTGAACGAAAGCACATTTTGGGAGGAGATGAGATGCCGTTTTGGGCTCTTCACAGCATATTGGAAAATGGTTTTGAGAACATAGACTATCATAAAAAGTTGTTTGAGGAAAGCTAGATAAATTCCTTATGAATGTTACTGCTGCTGAATTAGTATCAAGTGACTTTTGCAATTTCCAAAGGATAAGGATCTCTGCTATGTGCAAATATAGAAACTGTCTAATCATCTCATCTCGCCTAATCATGTATCTGTGATATAATGAGCAGACCTTGTGCGTCTCATTATGAGATCAGTGAATAACCATCAAATTGGTGTTTTGTATGGTACACCATCTTCCTTTTAAATCCTAATGTTTTATGCAATTTTAAGTGACATGATGTGTATGTGATTTTTTTTTCTGAACATAGTGCAAGAATTGTGATTAAAATAACATTTATATTGCAGAAGTGTTAGGAATAGGTTGAGACTTGACTATTATATACTCCGGTATGAGTCCAGAAATTACTGTCCAATATCAACAGACGAATAAAAACAAAAAAGAAAGATTCACAGTTATATAATGCCTTTCCAGACCTCAGATAATGACCCAAAGCACTGTACAGCTCTTTTTAAGTGTAGTCACGATTGTCATGTTGTACTTAAACCTTCATATACTTCTATCCATTGCTTATATCCAATAAATAAAGAAGGTGGGTGATCTATTTAAAATAAACATGTTAAATCCTTTTGTTAAAATGGTGAATTAAAGTAATTTCTAATCTGTAATATACTGAGGATAATTGGTGTGCTCCCCATGGGAGAACCCTAAACCAAAATAACCAAATTTACTGAATGGCCACTTGTCATGGATTTGCCTGGGTAACAGCAGGACCCAGAATTAATAAGGGAATAGTAGGCTGTAATGTACCCAGCAACAGGGGATTATATGCCTGGCGACAGCAGTACTCAGTATTCAAAGGGGGCAATGGGATGCATTCTTTTTCCGCAGTAATGAGTTTAACAGACATCTAGATAAGATAAGATGTTAATAGCCCTATCATCAGGAAGCAGTTAACCTAGACAACTAAGAAATCAGTGGAGGCATACAGATGCTAGTTTTCGAGAGTCAAGGAATTTGTGAGAGAGATAGACTCCCAACATGCAGTAGGCAGAATCAAAAAGAGAACCGGGGCATATTTGCAACTCCTGCAGAAGCAGAGGGCCGATTTAACATCAAATAGCAAGCCAGCTAACAGCAGAAGACACTTTTTAAAGTCTTGCAGCCAAGTTAGTGCAGAACCCTTCATAAAGACAGTTTAAAATATCTCCACTGAACCAGGCAAAGGCGCTTCCGAGACTGGACCATTCTCCTTGTATTGTGCAGTAATTATAAGCTGGATTTGACTTTTAGCTTTCCTTTGTTGGATTTTGTGTGGGACCGGAGAAGTCTTAGAGTTCGGGTATCATAGATATATTTTGGAACAAACGTAATTTCTAAATAAAACTGTGTGTATGTTTATTACTTCCGGTGTTTAGTTGTCTTATATTATTATAGTCCTGTTCTTGTGTATTTGTCTTTTAATTTAATAAATAGTCTTTACTAATTGTTACACTATGACTTGGCTGCTTATTCTCATGGGTGGTTTCACATGACTCCTCACACCATTCCAAAACAAAACTATACACCACCACGAACCGGTGTCTCACGTTGTGACGCCTTCGCAGGTAACATCAACGTGGTTCGTGACATCTCTAAGAGAAGAAATTACCAACAAGATTTAATTTTTTGTAACTTTGATCTGAATCAGAGTCAGTGTAAATTAAAGATAAATTAACAGGTGAATGATGCTTCAAATGCAAATGTACATTTAGCTTTGAATAGGCAACACAACAAAGATGTGCCTGACAATACCACAAGCATCAGCATTACTGTCCACAAACATGTGACATCATGTACAGCTCCAAAGTTCTCTAACCTAGCCTCTGGTAAGTAGGTTTCTCTCACTTTCCCACCGAAACAATTTTGGCCTCAAGTTGCATTTAGAACAAAGAACAGTACAGCAGAGAAATAGGCCCTTTGGCCCACCAAGTCTGTGCTGACACAGATGTCACTCTAATCTAATATTTTCTTGCCTTTACGTGGTCCATATCCCACTATTCCCTGCATATTCATGTATCCATCCAGATGCTTCTTGAACATTGTTACAGAATCTGCTTCCACCACCACCTCTGGCAGAACGTTCCAGGCATTCACCACCCTCTGTGTGAAAAACTTGCCCCATACATCTCTTTTAAACTTTCCCCCTCTCACTTTCAACCTATGCCCCCAGTAATTGACCCTTCGACCCTGGGAAAAAGACTCTGACTATCCACTCTATCCAACCCTGTCATAATCTTGTAAACCTCAGTCAGGTCACCACCACCACCACCCCCCCCCCCCCCCCCCCCCCCCCCCCAATTCCTCTGATGCTCCAATGAAAATAATCCAAGTTTGTTCAACCTTTCTTCATAGTCCATATCCTCTAAATCAGACAACATCCTGGTAAATCTCTTCTGCATTCTTTCCAATGCATCAGCATCCTTCTGATAGTGTGGTCATCAGAATTGTACACAAAGCTCCAAATGTGGCCTAACCAAAGCCTTGTACAGCTGCAACATGATTTTCCAATTCCTATACTCACCGCCCTGACCAATGAAGGCCAGCATGTCATATGCCTTCTTGACCACCTTGTCCACTTGCCTAGATCCCTCTGTATGCTAATATTTCTAGGGGCTCTGCCATTTACTGTATACTTTCCTTCTGCAGTAGACCTTTCAAATCACATCACCTCACATTTGTCAGGGTTAAATTCCATCTGCCATCTTTCAGCCCAGGTCTTCAGCCAATTTGTATCCTGCTATATCCTCTGACAATCCTCCTCCCTATCTGTTACTCCCCCAATTTTTGTATCATCTGCAAATTTACTAATCAGACCACCTACCTTTCCTCCAAATTACAAACAACAGAGGCCCCAACACTGATCCTTGTGGATTGCTTGTCACAGACCTCCAGTTAGAAAAGTACCCTTCCACTGCTACTCTCTGCTTTCTATGCCCAAGCCAGTTTTGCATCCATTTTACCAGCTCACCTTGGATCCCATATGACTTCACCTTTGGTATCAGCCTGCCATGAGGAACCTTATTGAAGGCTTACTAAAGTTCATGTATACAACATCCACTGCCCTGCCCGGGTCAATTTTTCTTGTCACTTTCTCAAAGAACTCAAATCAAGTTTGCGAGACACGATCTCCCCTTCACAAAACCATGCTGCCTATCGCTAATAAGCCTATTCTCTTCCAGATGCGAGTAGATCCTGTCTTTAAGAATCTTCTCCAATAATTATCCCACCACTGATATAAGGCTCACAGGCCTGTAATTTCCCAGATTGTCTCTTCTGCCCTTCTTAAACAGAGGAACAATGTTAGCTGCTCTCCAATCCTCTGGTACCTTGCCTGTTGTGATGTGGAGATGCCGGCGTTGGACTGGGATAAGCACAGTAAGAAGTCTCACAACACCAGGTTAAAGTCCAACAGGTTTATTGTTTACCAGCAGCCGTATTCTGACCATGAATGTAGAACCACCTCACCTGGGTTTATGACGGTCTTGATCTCACAGATTCCCAGAGACTCTCTTATCCTCACTCGTAAACCCCAATAAATGGTCTTGTAAGCTCTGGCAAAATGGAAGCCACAATAGTAAACTTGCCCAATCCACAATCCCATCTCTAACCCTGTCTTCAGCCTTTTCTGCTTATAACTATTGCACGCAAACATGCGCACGCACACCCCCCTCCCCCAGCTGTTGGTGCCAATTCTAGGTCTTCCAACATCGAGATATTCAAGAAGCGTCATTTCTTTTTGCACCCAACTTTACAAAGAACAATACAGCACAGGAACAGGCCCTTCGGCCCCCCCAAGCCTGCACCGATCATGTGTTCCTAACTAACCATCCGTTTGTATCCCTCTATTTAGCCTAGGCTCCTGTTGTGATTCAAAGTCAGAGGCAGGTCAACAATAATCATAGGTATGGGGGTTTCAAAATCAGCAGCAGGTTGAGATCTGGAGGGAGCTTGTTTTATGAAAAGATAGCATCCTGAGGGGCAAATCAACAACTGAGTTCTGATGAAAGGTCACGGAGCTGAAGTAGTCTCTCCACAGATGTTTCTAGACCTACTGAGTATTTCCAGCATTTTCTGTTTTAAGTTCAGATTTCCAGCACCCACAGTATTTTGCTTCTGTGTTCTTATAGTTGATGGGAATGTACTGATTAAAATAAGGAGTAGACTTAAGGCTAGAATTTTCCCGTCATTTGCACCGTTGGGATCTTCCAGTTCTGCAGGCAGTGCACCCCTGCTGCGGGTTTCCTAGCGGCGAGGGAGTCCCCGCTGACTACAGTGGACCAGAAGATCTTGCCGCAAGCCAATGGCGAGTTAATGTGGAAAATCCTGCCGAAGGTGTTTGTGAATACCTATTAACACAAAGCTGAGTCTTGTGGTGGATTTAAAGCTTCACAGTGTTGACCCTTGTTTTTTATGAGGGGCATGGATTTTTGGAGAGGATGAACCTTGAACTTTGTTTGGAGTTTGAATTTTGAATGGTGTTTAAACGATTTTCACCTCTGAATGGCTTTACCTGAATGGTCTTTTGTCCTCTCACATTTGGTGTCCTGTGGTGAAAGTTTTTCAACTTGATCCGACACCTCCGGTTTAACCTGGGGAAATTCTAAAATCAGTCGGGCTTTATTCTCTTTTCCCTGTTTTTCCCTGCGCTTTCCAGAGAAATCATTGAGTGGTCACACTTGGGAAGTAAGCATAATGGGACCATTAATCAAAGAACTGAAACTAATTTCACTTTATTGATGAGTCACGGTAGCACGGTGGTTAGCACTGCTGCTTCACAGCTCCAGGGACCTGGGTTCGATTCCCAGCTTGGGTCACTGTCTGTGTGGAGTTTGCACATTCTTCCTGTGTCTGCGTGGATTTCCTCCGGGTGCTCCAGTTTCCTCCCACAGTCCAAAGATGTGCGGGTTAGGTTAATTGGCCGTGCTAAATTGCCCTTTAGTGTCCCGGGATGCGTAGGTTAGCGGGATTAGCAGGTAAAATATGTAGGGATATGGGGGTAGGGCCTGGGTGGGATTGTGGTTGGTGCAGACTCGATGGGCCGAATGGCCTCTTTCTGCACTGTAGGATTTCTATGATTTCTACGTACTGAAAGATTCATGAATAGGTATACTGCAACTCTTAAAGTAATACAGGATGACATATGTTCTGAAGCAGGATCTCTCCTTCAGTCAGCATATGGCACATCCTTAAGACCTTTAACAAGGTCTGAGTCAGTCGGGTATAGTCAGTATATTTTACATCGTTCCTAAGCATACACAGAACCCTTTTTCCATGATGTCTGCACCAACTGCATTTAGCACCAGGATAGCTGGAATAAGATGAAGTGTACTGCTTGTCATCGAGTCAGGCAGCACAAAACCTGGCCCTTCAGCCCACCATGCCTATGTCAACCATCAAATACCAATCTATACAAATTCCATATACCAGCTCTTGGACCATAGTCTACTATGCCTTGGCGATTTTAAGTGCTCGTCCAGATGCTTCATAAATATTGCGAGAGTACCTGCCTCCACCACACTCTCTCAAGCAGTGCATTCCATATTTCCACCACCCTATCTACACCTTTCATAATTTTGTAAGCCTCTTCTGCTCCAGGGAACACAAAACTAATCTCTCCTCGTACTGAAACTTTCCATCCTTGGCAACATCATAGTGAACCTCCTTTGCACTCTCTCCAGTGCAATTACGTCCTTCCGATAGTGTGGTGTACCAGAGCTGCACACAATACTCCATCTGTGACCTAACCAATGTTTCATAAAGTTGTACCAAGACCTCCTTGTTCCTATATTCTATGCCCTAGCTAACGAAGACAAGGTAAGCATTCCGTATGCCTTCTTCATCACCCTATCTACCTGTGCTGCCACCTTCAGGGATCTATGAACTTGTAAACCAAGGTCCCTTCGTTCCTCAATACTCCCTGGGGACCGACTATTCATTGTGTATACCCTACCCGTTTAAGACCTCCCAAATGTGTCACCTCACACTTATCAGGATTAAATTTCATCTGCCATTGCTGTGCCCAATTTACTAGCTGATCAATATCAGTATGTAGCCTATGAATATCCTCCTCACTACCCACAACACCACCAATTTCTATGTCATCTGCAAACTTACTAATTATACCATCTACATTCATATCCAAGTTGTTAATGTATTTAACAAACAGCAAGGGTCCCAGCACTAATCCCTATGTTATACTGCTGGTCACAGGCTTCCAATCACAAAAGCAGCCCTCCACCATCACCCTTTGCCTCCTATTGACAAGCCATTTTTGGATCCAATTTGCCAACTTGCCTTGGACCCCGTGGGCTCTAACCTTTTGGACCAGCTTTCCATGTGGGACCTTGTCAAAGGCCTTGTAAAACACATCAGCTGTGCTACTTTCATCAATGTATTTTGTTATCTTTTTTTAAAAACTCAGTTAAATTAGTTAGTCAGGATCTCCCATCAACAGATCTGTGCTGACTACCTCTGATCAATCCTTGCCTTTCCAGCTGTTGATTAATCCTGTCCCTCAGAATTTTTTCCAATAATTTCCCTACCACTGTCAGACTGACTGGCCTGTAATTCCCTACCTCCCTGCCGCTCTTCTTTAATAAAGGAACCACATTGGCTATCCTCCAATCATCCGGCACTTCACCTGTGGCCAGCGAAGATTTAAATATCTCTGTCAGGGCCTCTTCAATCTCCTCCCTTGCCTTCCATAGCAGCCTGGGATACATCGCATCAGGCCCTGGAGACTTGTGCACCTTTATGCCCACTAAGACATCTAATGCCTCCTCCTTATTAATCTTAACATGTTCTAGAACTTCACCATCCCAACTGAAATCTCCAGCTATAATGTCTTTCTCCTTAGTGAATATAGATGAAAATATCCATTTAAGACCTTGCCCATGTCCTCTGGCTCCATGCACAGATTGCCTCTTTGGTCTTGAATGGGCCCCACTCATTCCTTTGTCATCCTCTTGCACTTAATATACTTATACAATGCCTTGGGGTTTTCCCTAATCTTATCTGCCAATGATAATCCATGGCCCCTCTTTTCCCTCCTAAATTCTTTTTTAAGCACCCCCTACACACTCCCTGCCGAAGGGTCTCCACCATTTTTAGTGCTCTATATCTACCACATGCTTCCTTTTTTTAATGAAATCCTCAATATCCCTTGACATCCAGAGTTCTCTTCACTCTTAGAGGAAGCCATTAGCCCTGAACACTCACTATTTCACTTTTAAAAGAATCCCACTTTCCAAATGTAGATTTAGCTCCTCCCAGTCTATGTTTGCCAGAGCCTGCCTAACGATATTTAAATTGGTCTTTCCCCAGTTCAGATGCTTGACTTCTGGACTATCCTTATCCTTTTTCATAATGACTTTGGAACTTAGAGTTACAGTCACTATCCCCAAAATGCTCACCCACTGACGCTTCAACCACTGACCCAACTTCATTCCTCAGAATTAGGTCTAACACTACCCCATCCCTAGTAGGACTACCTAGGTACTGGCACAAAAAATCTCTTCTGGATGCACTTTAAAAACTCCACCTTGTCTAATTCTTTCACACTAAGGAGATTCCAGTTAATATTGGTAAAGTTGAAATCTCTTACTACTTTAACCCTAATCCTCTCACCCTCTCTGTGATTGGCCTGCATATTTGCTCCTCCATCTGCCTATGACTGGAGGTCTATAGCATAATCCCAGCAAAGTGATTATGCTTTTTTATTTGTGTGCAGTTATGCTAAATGTGTGCAATTATGCTACTTGAGTGACTTTTCCAAAACACAAGATTCGTGGCTGTTGTGATTCATGTGTTTTTGCAATTTGTGCAAAAAAATTCTTCACTGCTGTGCAAATCTCACCTGGGACAGTACAGTTTTGTTGATTTACATACAATGTTAAATTTAAGAAGCTGACATGCTTTTGATATTTGTTGCATCACCAATTTGGGTAAATAACGAGTAAATTGGTCTTTGGTTCAAATTTAGTTATCTTCGCCTTCCTTCAATGCTGAATTTTTACTAGGCCAGGTAAGCTCTCCTGGAGCTCCATATAGCTCAATATGAACTCTTCCATGTAGAACGGTACAGCTCAGGAACAGGCCCTTAGGCCCACGATGTTGTGCTGAACATGACTCCAAATTAAACTAATCCCTTCTGCCTGCCTTGGTCCATATCCCTCTATTCCTTGCACATTCATGTGTTTATCTAAAAGCCCCTTAGATACCCCTATTGTATCTGCCTCTGCCACCATCCCTGGCAGCGCGTTCCAGGCACCTACCACTCTCTGTAGAAAAAAACTTGCCCCTCGCAACTCCTTTGAACTATCCCCCCGATGACAAAACATACACTTAACTGCACATAGTGTGAACAGTTGAGCAAATGTCAAACTAATGACTGAGAATGAATATATTTAATTCGTTTTCATTAAAAGCTAGTAATAGTCACTGATTTTATATTAGTACCTGCATTTTGAAGTATTTTTCAATCCGGTATATTTTATCCGAATATTTTTCTTTTCCTCATGTCTTTTCCTCATGTTGAAATGTTTGTGCAGATGGTTTTAAGGCAACATTTTTCATTAGCTGATGAAGTGTATAGATTTGGAACTGCATGTAGGTGGTAGTTAAATATTTAATATCACTATTTATATTTTTGGACTTGAAAACCTGTGCTCTCTGCATGTTTAACTGTGCAAAGGATACAGAGTTGCATTTATTGCTCCCTGCGTGCCTGTTGAGATAATGGATCACGTTGCTATTTTACTACATTTTTTTTATACCCCTCATCTTGCACATTTTGTAAAGTAATCCACAGACCTTGTGGATTCTTTATTCCCCAGTATACACTGAATCTTTCATATTGTTTCCAAAAGTAATTTTTCTCCCACTCCTCCTCTCCTCGCAGCTAGAGCAGTTTTAGATGAATTTGGAATTGAATTTCTATCAACCTATTTTGGGTGTTTTCCCTTTTTCCTCCCCCAATATTTGACCACTTGCTCAATATAAATATTTATTTTGTATAAGTTAACATATCACTGAATTGGTTACTGTGCTTAGAAAAAAATGTTATTTACACATTTTGGTTGTATTATTGCTGCCTGTAACAGGTTGAAGAGGGTTCAGCTAATTTGTACTTGAGAAATGATTCAATTCCCAAAAACTGTGTCCACATTGGTGCAAGGATCAACTGTGATCTTGTAAAGTTTAATGGATTCTTCATAATTTTGTGCTTAACTATCAATTGGTAGATGTTGAACGTGGATCAGAATCTTTGCAAAGCAATTAATATTTATTTACAACTCAAAAATAATGAGCAAATAATGAGTAAAGCAGCAATAAATGATTGAATTTACTTCCAATGGGAATGTCTCTGATGGGCCAGTTATTCGTAAACATGCCTTCTGATGAAATTTAATGATGATGGTTCACCACACACAATGTCCTGTTTTCTTTCTGGGCAAATTCAATAGGTTTTAAGGCCTACTTAGTGTTAATATATTGTAGTTGCATGTTTTAAAGCAGAGTGAAATATTGGTGTATTTGTGTGTTTCAAACATAATCCTATCTAACCTGTTGGAAATCATGCCTTTCCTCATTACAGTTTTAAAAGATCAGTGCAGTACATTCAATGGAGACAGTCCTCGGTGAAGGGGACAATTTGTGGCTCAGATCTCCTTGGCTTTTCTTAGGAGCCACTGCAAAACCCACTTACTATTCTTAGCACGTTTGATGCTTCAAATACCGAAGAACGAAAGGCTTAATGTGAACATCAACCAGATCCTCTTCTGATTTAGTCAGTGAGTGTTTCGGCTCGGGGAATATTAGAGAACTGAGGAGCAGCACTGTGGACAGATTGAGAATCAATTCCATTGATTTGATTTATTATTGTCACATGTATTGGTATACAGTGAAAAATATTGTTTCTTGCGTGTTATACAGACAAAACATACTGTATATAGAGAAGGAAAGGAGAAGGTGCATCCTGGACATGCTCTCTTCCATCTTCTTGCGTTGGGAAAAAGATACCAAAGTCTGAGGCCAGGTACCAACCATCTCGATAACAGCTTCTTCCCTGCTGCCATCAGACTTTTGAATGGACCTACCCTGCATTAAGTTGATCTTTCTCTACACCCTAGCTATGACTATAACACTGCATTCTGCACCTTTTTCTTTCCTTCTCTATGTACGGTATGTTTTGTCTGTGTAGCGCTCAAGAAACAATACTTTTCACTGTATACCAATAAATGTGACAATAAATCAAATCAATGGAATTGACATCACTATATATGAAGAACTACGTTATGAAAATATGGCATTAGTTGGAATTCGCACCAAGCAGGAAATGTACTTCAGTTGGAAACCTGAACACCATCAATCAATGAAACAAACTACTTTCAATCAAAAGACACCATCTGTTGTTTGATTAAAATTGTAGTAAGCCATTCAAAAATCTGGGGAAGTGGATTGAAGTCATTCCAAGCAGGTGACTTTGTGTTTTCACTGAATAGTTAATGTAGTCCCAGTTCCGGTGAATCTAACATGAATACGTGTTAACTAACTAGCAGATGGCTATTTTTGGTGATTGAATGATTTTCTTGCTTGCATTGCCTATATCCTGTTTTTGCTGCCTATACTCTACTTGACAGACTGAGGAAACGTGGTATCAAGTTGCACGCTAACTAAACAGTTTATCTTGTAGTCTATCTCTTATGAAACTTGGGTGAATGGCCCAGAATGTTCTGCAAAAATAACAGCAAGTTTTTGATGTACAGCATGCCCCACAATTTCTGGTGAGGAAACAAAGCGCTGAGTTACAAATCTTCACAAATTGCTGATCTATTTGTGCCACTTTGCTGTTAGACCCTCAAAAACTGGAATTTATCGTTAACCTCCCCATGTGTGTCAAAAGCTTGCTTCAAATGCGCTATAAAAACAAATTAAACTCGCAGCAGAAGGCTACGGCTGTTATTTTATGACTTAAGGACCCTGCCAGTACTCCAACATATGATTTCACTGACCTTTCAGTTCAAAATTGATTATCAGTTGATGATGATTGTTTTGCACATGCCATATAATCTCACAAATTAGCCTGGGAATGGAGGGATACAAACGATTGGTCTAGTTGGACCAAGGAGCGGCACAGGCTTGGAGGGCCGAAGGGCCTGTTTCCTGTGCTGTACTGTTCTTTGTTCTAAATCAGATGCGTGTTAAGTTGGGGAAATTATAAAAGGAGATAAATCTATCTTGAAGAAAAGTGCATTTGGGAATGCAACAAAGTGATAGAACAGAAAGAAAATAACTAGAACACAATGAAAAGTGCTTGATGGAGGCTAATGCTGTGAAATGCCCGTGATTTTTTAAAAAAATGATCAGTTATCCATGCTAATCAATCAGAGCTTTGCCAACGATTCATTGGCTAAGGAGATAAAATAACTGTCCCCGCCTAGTACCAAATTGTGAATCCCCAATTGGCAGTGTTAGCAATCATATTTCCAGCAATTCATGGCACAAGATTAACTGTAAACCACCACCACCACCACCCCCCCAACACCCCAGCAAATTTTGGCCCGTTATGTGAAAGAGCCTGACAAGCTTTACCCACAGCACTTCAGAACCAGTATACATGCAACGCTGTGGTGGAATGTGAAATATCATTGAGGCAATGTTATTGAAAGCGCAGTTCTGCTGACAACGCATTTGAACCATGACTTAATTGTTAGCACTCTGGCCTACCAATATTCTGAGTACCAGTGCCACTCCAGGACTTGAACACAAAAATCAAGGCAGACATTCTAGTGTGGTACCGAGGGATTGCTGCACTGTTGGAGGTGCCAGCATTCTGATGGATCCATAAACCGTGGTCCCATCTACCTCCTATGGCGCTATTTTGAAGAGGAGCAGAGGAATTACCCCTGTGTCTTAGCCAATATTTATCCCTCAATCAACATTACAAAAATAGATGTCCTGGTCATGATCACATTGCTTTTTGTAAGAGTAATTAGTTGGCACATTTCCTACATTAGAACAGTGACTACAATTCAGAAGTACTTCATTGGCTGTAAAGTGCTAATTGGCTATAAAATGCTTTGGCACGTCTAGAGGCTGTGAAAAGTACTATATTAATGCAAGTACTGGATAATATGACTTCCCAAATATGTCTTGTGTGGTGGGCTCAAATTTGGCATATTTTGGGGGTGAACTACCATCTACCTGAGCATGTGTCACAGCATTACCTGAATCACTTGGTGCACAAAACTGGGAGACACTTATAGCAGGTTGACCAAGTTGATCTCCAATAGATTAGCAGGGTCAATATGTGGGGTTACGGCAATATTGCCTGGGTGGGATTGTGGTCGGTGCAGACTTGACGGGCCAAATGGCCACCTTCTGCACTGCAGGGATTTTGTAATGATGATTATAACACAGTGGACAATTTTGAACGCTGCACCATCAGCAACAATAAGAAAAGTGGTCACTGTGGAAATTGCACAAGACGCAGGAACAGCGGTGCTGATGCAGACACACAGCAAGAATTTCCTTGTTTCATGGATTGATCTGCACAAGTATGATTAGGTCTGGAGAAAATCAATAATTCTCAACCAGTTGCCATTCTGATTTGGAAGGTAACATACCATGAAATGACTCTAGAAGTTATTTTCTCTTTGTCATGTGATTTAATTTATTAATGCATTTTACATTCTTAAGAAAGGCTATGTACATAACACCACTCTGCCTTCTATTCACAGCTAGTTTATTTTTATAATGCAAGAAAAATGTCGCTACTGATTGCACTAATCTCAATAATTATTTTAGCAGGATTTCTGTGTTTGACATAATATTACATAATTGTGTATTTGAGTTGGATTTGCAGGCAAGAACAGCTTTCAATTAAAAGTGAGTGTTTAAAGATCAATTACAGTAAAAATAAATAGCTTGAGAAATATTTTCTGATCGTCCATTATCATATTTTCATGGAGTAAATATGTTAACATTGAACAAAATATGTTTATATCGTTTACGGTGAACACCTCTCCACTTCAACTGTTTTGGATGTTTTGGCTGATCAACATGGTAGACAATTTGTATTTTGCGGCAATGTCTCAGCTGCTTTTGTGTGCTCAGTATCAGTATATTTTACATACATAACAAGGACCTGCTTTAGTCAGTTTAAGTGTGGCATATTTAACCTTTTGTAGCACAGAAAATATGACCATCGACATTGTCAACTCAGTAGCTTTTGAACATGATAACTTGAGAACAGTAACAACAATTTTTATTTATGGAGTGCCTTTACGTAGTCAAATATCCTAAGACAATTTGCAGGAGTGATTATCAAACAAAATTTGACACTGAGCCACTTAGAGATATTGAGTCAGGTGTCCCAAAGTTTGGTAGGTTTTAAGGAGTGTCTTAAAGGACGAAAGAGATGTAGAGAGGCAGAGAATGAATTTCAAGGCTTAAGGTCATTGCAGCAAAAGGCATGGTTGCCAATGGTGGAGCAAAGGAAATTAGAAATATACAAGAAGCCATAATTAGAGGAGTGCAGACATCTCGGAGGGTTTTATGGCTGGTGGCATTTATGGAGATGGGAAGGATGAAGGATAAATTGAGACATTGCTGAACCAGGAACCTAATTAGGTGAGTGAACGTGGGCAGCGGGCTACTGGGCTTGGCGCACGGTGCAGGCAGCAGGAGTTTGGATGAGCTCATGTTTACAGAGGGCAATCAAACAGTTGTGTCTAGAGGGAGCAAAGGCATGGCTGAAGGGCTTAGCAGTGGATGAGCTGAGGAAGATGCCGGCGTTGGACTGGGGTAAACCTGGTGTTGTTAGACTTCTTGCTGAGCTGAGGAAAGCATGGAGACAGCGACATTATGGAGAAGGAAGCAGCTTATTGTCAATTATGATGCAGTTTGTTGTTGATTAGGATACTAAGGTTGAAAATAGTGAGGTTCAACCTCAGATATTGGCCAGGGAACGGCATGGAGTCAGTGAAGGAGTTTATGGCATTGGTCTGTTCCACATTTAATGGGAAGAAATTTCTGCTGATGTTGGACAAGTCAAGATATTGTTATAATTAGAGAAGAGGAATGCCATTTTCCTCAAGATCTTCTTTGGCTCAGTGTTGACACCCTTACCTTTTGAGTGAATAGCTTGTAAGTTATTCCCAACTTCAGTGATTTGAGCACATAATCTAGGCTCAAATGTCAGTATAGTACTGAAGGAGTGCCAAATGGTTGGATGCTCTGAGTTTTGGTGGAGAACCTTTTTGCCCTCTTGGAGCAACATAACGGTTTAAATGAAACTATTTGAAGAAGAGCAGAATTCTAGTGATATAGTCAGTGTTCATCCCTGGGTCTATCTGATCATCTATCTAATGCTGAATGATGCTTATCTATGGACATGTGATTTTGCAAGACCAAAAAAAAACTTTTTTTGAATCAATCTAAATGGGATTGGAGTTGGCTCCGAGTTAACATGTCTGGGGTGAAAAATCAAAACTTTGATCAACCCTCCATGGTGTACTCAGTAATCCAGTGTCTGAGTCAGATAGATCTTCAATACTCCAGAGTGTTGTTGGTTTATTGATGAGATCTTGAAGTGTAATCCAGTTACTAGGATCTGCTGTTTACTTATTACTGATTTATATACTCCTATAAATCAATGGTCTGTTAAGATAACCATAATTAGGGCCAACTAAAATTGGCAACAGCTTGCAGAGATATTGGTGTGGGGACAGAAAGAGAAACCAAAATCATGCAGTTTGCCATTGCCTAATGTTGGTCAGTTGCTGAATTTTAGCTGTTAAGCTTCACCAGTACTCTGATCCATACTTGGAAAGAAGAAACATTTTTGCTAACCTGAAAGGCAAATCATGTGTGTCACCACAGAGCATGTACGTTCCAGCTCTGAAAAACACGTGATTTCCCAGCAATTTGGTTTTGCGATTGGGAAGCCTATTTCTATGCATACCAGATCCCTTGCTGACCAAAAAATATTGGTTTTATAACTGAAAATTGAGGGTAGCCCATGATTACAACTTTTAGCACCATGATTATCACTTTTAAGAGCCACAGTTGCAACCTTCATGAATCCTGCTTCAAAACATGAGGATACTGACCAATTTAACAAGTAAATTGCTAGCTGTTCTAACATGTTCATGATACATAGACATTGTGGTGAATTTTGAAAATCAGAATGATAATTGTCATAATCTAGACTTCAAAATGACTGTTCATTGTGTCACCTAGAAAGAAAAAAGCAATTCTGTAAACTGCATCCGCAATTTAATTTTAGTAATTCTTTCTCATTTTCTGTTTTGCAGGTACAGGAGACATTGTAGCTATTATGATTCCTGAACTGAAAGGTCGTGAGATTATGAGCCTACTTGAAAGGAATATCACCATAATGATGTACATAACAATTGGAACACGTAATTTACAAAAATACGTCAGCCGTACCTCCGTTGTATTTGTATCGATCTCGTTCATTGTGTTAATGATCATTTCGCTGGCCTGGTTAGTTTTCTACTATATCCAGAGGTTCAGATATGCAAATGCTCGTGACCGAAACCAGGTAAGACTATTTTTAATCCTTTGATTTTAACAGAATTGTTGACTATTTGTTTTATTTTGACAACTTTACATATTGAAAATTGATCTTTAAACATTTGTGTCATTTGTCCTCAGGATTATGATAGTAACAGCAGCTTGGCATTTGTATTTGCCTTTAAAAGAGATGTTGTGACCTGACTGCACTGCTTGAAAGAGCGGTGGAAGTGAATTCAATAGTAACCATCCAAGAAGAATTGGCTATCCATTATAAAAGGGAGGAAAAGTTCCAAGTTGCAGGGGAAAAAAAGCATTTATTAAAGTTCATTTATTAGTCACAAGTAGGCTTACATTAACACTGCAATGAAGTTACGTGAAAATCCTCTAGTCACCACACTCCGGCGCCTGTTCGGGCACACTGAAGGGGAATTTAGCATGGCCGATCCACCTAACCTGCACATCTTTGGACTGTGGGAGGAAACCCACGCAGACACGGACAAAAGAGCACGGTCATGGGATTGATTGATCAAAGAATCCAGCATATATGGCCTTCTATATGATTATATTAACCAAACTGAAGGCATTAAGTGTGGTAGTCAAAAGTTTTAAGGAAGAAATTAAGAGAAGGGAGGGAGGTAGTTTGATCTTTAAGGAAAAAATTAACAGAGCATGGGGTCCAGTAAGTTGAGGTAAACAGAGTGGGGGGAGGCATTGTGTTTGTGGATACAATTTACAGATTGACTTCTTTTGAATGCAGAAACATTGAAGATACTTAAAATAGATTATAGATTTTTTTAAATGTGGAATACATTACAAGAAATCCTCAAAAGCACCCAGATTAGGATTTCAAAGTCATTGATTTTCTTTTAAGTTTTGGACTGCATCCAAGCAAAAGTTACTTACAATGCACGGTTTAATGTCTAATTGTAACTCGACCTATGCATATTTACCATGATTGGTGTATGGCATTACAAGGGAACCTGTTTTTCAAATCACCATGGGAAATGTTGGTTAAAAATAGACACCTTGTGCACTATATAAATAGATGTGGAGATTACTCAGTGTGGATGAAGGAAATCACTGAACTTGCAGCTCATGAACAATAAAATAATATTACCGCCCTAGAGATTTTTCAGTAAGATCTTCTCTGTTTTGTTGTTTGATTGATGTTAAGATTTTTGCTGTCTCCTTCTGAATATCATAGCAGCTTCCTTATTACACATGGTTCCTGTATTCTAATTCAAAATGCATTGAACACTCAGCCCATCTCCGAACATTTATCATAAAATGAGCCATGTCTATCTGCATTACCCATAATGCTTGTTGGTGGTGCAATGATGTTGTTACAAGGTTATATTATGTAATGTTAGATTACAGAAGATTCTTGCTCCTGTATATTGGCTTTGTCAGCATGCATTGCCACACTGTAGCCACTAGACTATGTAGTAATATGTTG
Organism: Mustelus asterias; assembly: GCF_964213995.1. Classification (NCBI taxonomy): domain Eukaryota; kingdom Metazoa; phylum Chordata; class Chondrichthyes; order Carcharhiniformes; family Triakidae; genus Mustelus; species Mustelus asterias. The sequence continues at coordinate 29,124,300 of NC_135801.1, read as the reverse complement.
TCACTGTGTGGACAATGACTTAAATTTGGGAATGTTATAATGTGTGGAATAATGAAATGGAAAGCATGGTCCAAAAAAAACCCTCTCCCCACTCTCCTGAAGTGGAGTCTGTCTTGTATGAACCTTGTGGTGCATTAGTGAAGACTTTGCCCTTCTGACTTGGTTCATCCCAAACTAGGTGTGTCTGAAATAGCCCTTCTCCTCTGAGTTTCTGCACACGTGGGAAACATTTTTCGGTCAATAGCTGCTGTGATTATTTGCGGTGGACCAGTCGGGTTAGCCTTGTGCTATCCCAGTTACATCCTCCCTGAATTGCTGATCTGTAACCCCCTTGGTATGTCCATCATTCGCTATTAAAAAATCAAACAACAGGAGAATGAATAAGCTTCCATTTCTCTGAACCCTGTGTGGCTGAGATATTCCAGCCATCTTCTGGCTATGGATGCATCTAGGAGCTGCATCCACAGCTCCTCGATGCAGGCAACTTTGTCTTATGTAATGGTAGTCTTTTATTCGGCTGTCATGTACAGTTTTTGATGAGTAGCCAGTTTATCTCTTACCGTTTACGTGTGCCTCATTCATCCTGATCCAGTGAAGGTTATACATCAACCTGTCTCTATCAGCGCTCACCATTGAACTGGCTATTGAAGTGACCACCAGATTTGCATTGCAAAATTTGAAAGGAGACCAGTGGTGAATATTCTTGTGGTCCACTTCACTACATTGAAAACCCATGATCTGATGGTTTTCACATTTTTTACTTTTAAGAAATGACCTCGCCCCTTGCCTTTCCAAGAGGGCTGAGTAGCTGGCTCACTGAGCAGTTTGTTCATCAGACAGCATGAGGCATCAGGTCTCTTAACGGTTTGGTGGCTTGCTTGTGCTCATGAGGTTATGAAATGATCAAAGCGAGTACCTATTTGAGTGTATTTCTAGGAATCTATCCATTAATTTTAAATGGCAGTGTTTGTAGTCTATTATGGCTTTGCTTTCCAGATACATTTGTTATGTGTCTTTGAGTTGGGTATCAATTTCCCAAATTATTTCATAGTCTCTGATCGTTTCAGAGTTCAGATAGTAGGCTGCGAGGGTAGTACATTTTGCCATATTATCATCTTTGCTACCTACCGTACTGATACGAGAAAAAAGTATATATTTTTCAATGTAAAACTCAATATCATCTCCTGTTTTAAAATTTGGAACAAAAGTTGATTTAATTAAATGATGGTACTCAAATTCAGATGGTTCAAGCGACATCATTAGAATTGGATATTTTTGAGGTGCCTTGGCACATTCAAAATGGTTCTGTTAAAGCACAAAAGATAGTGCTTTAATCCCCATTTGAACCTTCGTCTGTACTATTCACATTGGTTAGGCAGGGCTAAAATTGAGCTTGTGTCTTTTATCAGAGCTGACTCATGGCACCCTGTATGCAATTGTATCATAGCAAAACATGAGGATGTGGCAATTAACATTACCTGCAAATTTGATCATTGAGATTTTACCATTTTACAGTAATTTTTGTAATGTTCAAAAGTTCAAATAGGCTGCTGTAATAAACTTTTATCAATTTTCAATGTCAGTAATTTAGAGAGATGTAGATTCAAGTATAAACATCTTGGGAATCTAGTTTATTAATATAATCAAGGTTCTGCTATAATCTCCAGAAAGGTGGTTAACTTTCCAGGATTAATTTTTCAAAGGATTAAAAATTTTGTATCCATGCAAATTGATCAACCCTACGTCTAAACCAATCTACTAACTATAATTAGACTTCTACAGCTGGATGAAGTAGAGTCAATTTTCTTTTCCTTTTAATGATACTGTACTTTGAAAGTTGATGATTTTTTAAATGTTCCACAACACTAAAAATAATTCTGAGTCTTAACAATTATAAACGTGAAATGTGAACATTCTGCCAAATTGCCTTGCCAATCACCTTATTGAACTAATCAGGAAGGAGCGCTATAAATAACCTGCACAATTAACAGATACTGTTGTCTCCAAAGTAGTTTAATCAGGAATTTTAAATCATTTTCAACAGTTAAAACCCTGGCAGGGTTACTGTTCTGATGTGGAGATGCCGGCGTTGGACTGGGGTCAACAACACCAGGTTGTTAAAACTCTTACTAGGGTTACTGTTCGACAGAGAGTTCGAAAAGTCTTTTTAAACTGCTAGTTATCAAACTGATTAGAAGAGATGATTTTTTAAAAAGCCCAAAAGAACTATATCTTCACATTTTGCTCTCATATGTAGCATACTCGGACTAATGACAAGCTGCTGACAGATTGCATCGGGGCTATTGAGCTCAACTGAAGTAAGTTGTATGCTTACATCTTGCATCTCAAGGTGTCATATTGTACAGAGTTGGGCAAGTCTGTAAAGAGATATCCATGGGATCCAGGGTGAGGTATCTAAATGGATACAAAATTGGCTTCTTGACAGAAGCCAGAGGGTGATTGTAGAGAGTTGTTTTTCAAACTGGAGGCCTGTGACCAGCTCAGGGATCAGTGCTGGGTCCACTGTTATTTGTCATTTATATTAATGATTTGGATGAGAATATAGGAGGCATGGTTAGTAAATTTGCAGATGACACCAAGATTAGTGGCATAGTGGACAGTGAAGAAAATTATCTCCAATTGCAACGGGATCTTGATCAATTGGGTCAGTGGGCTGACAAATGGCAGATGGAGTTTAATTTAGACAAATGCGAGGTGATGCATTTTGGTAGATTGAACCAGGGCAGGACTTACTCAGTTAATGGTAGGGCGAGTTACAGAACAAAGCGATCTAGGGGTACATGTTCATAGCTCCTTGAAAGTGGAGTCACAGGTGGACAGAGTGGTGAAGAAGGCATTCGGCATGCTTGGTTTCATCAGTCAGAACATTGAATACAGGAGTTGGAATGTCTTGTTGAAGTTGTACAAGACATTGGTAAGGCCACATTTGGAATACTGTGTGCAATTCTGGGCACCCTATTATAGAAAGGATATTATTAAATTAGAAAGAGTGCAGAAAAAATTTACTAGGATGCTACCGGGACTTGATGGATTGAGTTATAAGGAGAGGCGGGATAGACGCGGACTTTTTTCTCTGGAGCGTAGGAGGCTGAGGGGTGATCTTCTAGAGGCCTATAAAATAATGAGGGGCACAGATCAGCTAGATAGTCAATATCTTTTCCCAAAGGTAGGGGAATCTAAAACTAGAGGGCATAGGTTTAAGGTGAGAGGGGAGAGATACAAAAGTGTCCAGAGGGGCAATTTTTTCACACAGAGGGTGGTGAGTGTCTGGGACAAGCTGCCAGAGGTAGTAGTAGAGGCGGGTCCAATTTTGTCTTTTAAAAAGCATTTAGATAGTTACATGGGTACGATGGGTATAGAGGGATATGGGCCAAATGCGGGCAATTGGGATTAGCTTAGGGGCTTTAAAAAAAAAGAGTGGCATGGACATGTTGGACCGAAGGGCCTGTTTCCATGCTATAAACTTCTATCTATGATAAAAGGTGTGGGTTTCCAGAATCGCTGCCAATTTGTGTACCACAATGACAGTTATACATGGAGGGGACTTGTGTTTTACCCAGTCAAATGGCTGAAATTATGAAATAAGATCTCAAACATGCTGGTTTAATATTTTTTAATATTCTTTCATGGGAAGTGGGCATTGCTGGCAAGGCCAGCGTTTTCTGCCCATCCCCAGTTGTCCTTGAAAATGTGCTGGTGAACCTCTGCAGTCTGTGTGGTGGAGACACACCCACAGTGTTGTTAGGCAGGAAGTTCCTAACCTAACTTTGACCCAGTGACTGAAGGAATGGTGATAGAGCTTCAAGTCAGGAAGGGAGGGAACTCGAAGCTGGTGGTGTTCCCATGCATGTGCTGCCCTTGTCCTTCAAGGTATCTGAGGTTGTGGGTTTGGAAGATGCTGTGGAATGAGAATTGGTGAGTGTTTGCAGTGTGTTTTGTACACTGTTGTACACTGCTGCCACCGTGTATTGGTGTTGGAGGGAGTGAATGTTTAAGTTGGTGGTTGGGTGCTGATCAAGTGGACTGCTTTGTCTTTTGATATTGTTTGAGTGTTGTTATAGTTGCACTCACCCAGACAAATGGAGAGTGGTCATCACACTTCTGACTTGTGTCTTGTAGTTTGGTGGACAGGAGGTGAGTTATCTGCTTCAAAATTCCCAGTCAATGACCTGTTCTTGCACATGCAGTTCTTATATGGCTAGTTCAGTTTCTGGTTAATAGTAACCCTCAGGATGATGTTAGTGGGGGATTCAACAATAGTAATGCCATTGAATGTCAAGGGGAGATGGGTTAGATTTTCACTCACCTACCCTTTTGAGTTCAGCTCTTTTGCTCATATTGGGTCACCAGACCTAATATCTTCTACGTGGTTTTGTCATAGTCATCGAGTCATACAGCACAAAAAGAGGTTCTTCGGCCCATTGTGTCTTTACTAGCCATCAAGCACCTATCTTTTTCAATCCCATTTTTCAGCACTTTGTCCGTAGTCTTGTATGCTATGGCATTTCACGTGCTCATCTAAATGCTTCTTAAATGTTATGACAGTTTCCTCCTCTACCACCATCGTAAGAATAGGATAAGGCACTCGACTCATCGATCGACAGTTCCGACGCGCCACAGTGAAAAATCGCACCGACCTCCTCGGACGACAAGCACGGGACACGGCCAACAGAGTACCCTTCGTCGTCCAGTACTTCCCCGGAGCGGAGAAGCTACGACATCATCTTCGGAGCCTTCAACATGTCATCGATGAAGACGAACATCTCACCAAGGCCATCCCCACACCCCACCACTTGCCTTCAAACAACCGCACAACCTCAAACAGACCATTGTCCGCAGCAAACAACCTAGCCTTCAGGAGAACTGCGACCACGACACCACACAACCCTGCCACAGCAACCTCTGCAAGACGTGCCGGATCATCAACACGGATGCCCTCATCTCACATGAGAACATCATCCACCAGGTACACAGTACATACTCATGCGACTTGGAAAATGTTGTCTACCTGATGCGCTGCAGGAAAGGATGTCCCGAGGCGTGGTACATCAGTGAGACCATGCAGATGCTACGACAAAGGATGAATGGACACCGCTCGACAGTCACCAGGCAGGAGTGTTCCCTTCTTGTCGGGGAACACTTCAGCAGTCAAGGGCATTCAGCCTCTGATCTTCGGGTAGGCGTTCTCCGAGGTGGCCTTCAAGACACACGACAACGCAGAATCACCGAGCAGAAACTAATAGCCAAGTTCCGCACTTATGAGGACGGCCTCAACCGGGATCTTGGGTTGATGTCACACTACCTGTAACCCCCACGATTTGCCGGGGCTTGCAAAATCTCACGAACTGTCCTGGCTTGAGACAATTCATACCTCTTCAACCTCTGCTTAACCCTCTCTCCACTCGCATTGTCTGTACTTGAGTGTAAAGACTTGATTACTTGTTAAGACTCGCATTCCAATCATTCTCTTGTAATTGAGTCTGTGTCTATATGTGCCCTGTTTGTGAACCTAATTCTCCACTCACCTGATGAAGGAGCCGTGCTCCGAAAGCTCATGTTACCAAATAAACCTGCTGGACTTTAACCTGGTGTTGTGAGACTTCTCACTGTGACCACCCTTTTAGGCAATGAGTTCCAGATTCCCACCATCCTCTGGGTGAAAAAGATTTTCCTCAAATCCCCTCTATAATTCCTGCCCATTACTGTAAATCTATGCACCCCTGGTTATTGACCTCTCTACTAAGGGGAAAAGTAACTCCTTATCTACCCTATGTCCTTCATAATTTTATACACCTCAATCTGGACCTCCATTGTTTTACAATGCTGGAGTGAAGTGCTTGGGACGATTTGTTACATTAAATGCACTATATAAAATAAATTGAATAATTATCACTGATCAGGTCATTAAAAGGATACTTGAAATAACTTGGCATAACTTCCTATGGTGTGTATATTAAGGATTAAAGATGGGAACGCAGAGTACTTGGAAGTGCATGATAAAGTAGGACTGAGTCAACATGGCTTTGTCAAGGGGAGGTCATGTCTCACAAATCTGTTAGAGTTCTTTGAGGAGGTAACAAGGAAGTTAGCTAAAGGAGAACCAGTGGATGTGATTTATTTAGATTTCCAGAAGACCTTTGACAAGGTGCCACATAGGAGACAGTTAAATAAATTAAGAGCCCATGGTGTTAAGGGTAAGATCCTGGCATGGATAGAGGATTGGTTGACTAGCAGAAGGCAGAGAGTGAGGATAAAGGGGTCTTTTTCAGGATGGCAGCCGGTGACTAGTGATGTGCCTCAGGGGTCAGTGCTGGGACCACAACTTTTCACAATATACATTAGCGATTTGGAGGAAGGAACTGAAGGCACTGTTGCGAAGTTTGCAGATGAAAAAAAGATATGTAGAGGGACAGGTAGTATTGAGGAAGCAGGGGGGCTGCAGAAGGACTTGGACAGGTTAGGAGAGTGGGTAAAGCAGTGGCAGATGGAATACAATGTGGAAAAGTGAGGTTATGCACTTTGGAAGGAGAAATGGAGGCATAGATTATTTTCTAAATGGGAAATTGCTTAGGAAATCAGAAACACAAAGGGAGTTGGGAGTCATTGTTCAAGATTCTCTTAAGGTTAACGTGCAGGTTCAGTCGGTAGTTAGGAAGGCAAATGCAATGTTAGCATTCATATCAAGAGGGCTAGAATACAAGAACAGGGATGTATTTCTGAGGCTGTATAAGGCTCTGGTCAGACTCCATTTGGAGTATTGTGAACAGTTTTGGGCTCCATAAGATGTGCTGGCCTTGGAAAGGATTCAAAGGAGGTTGACAAGAATGATCCCTGGAATGAAGAGCTTGTCATATGAGGAACAGTTGAGGACTTTGGGTCTATACTCGTTGGAGTTTAGAAGGATGAGGGGGAATCTTATTGAAACTTACAGGATACTGCAAGGCCTGGATAGAATGGACGTGGAGAGGATGTTTCCACTAGTAGGAAAAACTAGAACCAGAGGGCACAACTTCAGGCTAAAGGGACGATCCTTTAAAATAGAGATAAGGAGGAATTTCTTCAGCTAGAGAGTGGTGAATCTGTGGAACTCTTTGCCGCAGAAGGTTGTGGAGGCCAGTTCATTGAGTGTCTTTAAGACAGAGATAGATAGGTTCTTGACTAATAAGGAGATCAGGGGTAATGGGGAAAAGGCAGGAGAATGGGGATGAGAAAAATATCAGCCATGATTGAATGGCAGAGCAGACTTGATGGGCCGAGTGGCCTAATTCTGCTCCTATGTATTATGGTCTTATGGTATACTTTATTGGGAAGCCTAAGATGAGATACCATTTTCACAAGTGCAGAGTGGGACTCCGCCAGCAACTGTTCTTTTTCTGTATTTAATCATGCATCTGCCTTTGCGAAGTTGCTGTGGCATTTGCAAATAAATGGTAGTGAGTGCTTTTAGCTTTACCGTTTCTTTGACAGTAAATCTTGGGTTAATGTATTGTTGGTACATTAGTTGTATTTCACCATGTTTCTATTGCTTGGGGCAGCACAGTGTCACAGTGATTAGCACTGCTAGCTCACAGCGCCAGGGACCCGGGTTCAATTCCCAGCTTGGGTCACTGTCTGTGTGGAATTTGCACGTTCTCCCCATGTCTGCGTGGGTTTCCTCTGGGTGTTCGGTTTCCCCCCACAGTCCAAGGACGTGCTGGTTAGGTGGATTGGCCATGTTAAATTCTCCCTCCGTGTATCCAAACAGGCGCCGGAGTGTGGTGACTAGGGAATTTTCACAGTAACTTCACTACAGTGTTAATGTAAGCCTACTTGTGGCAAATAAATAAACTTTAACTTTAACTTTTTTTTCCTAGTAGTCACAAGGTTAATAATTGTTGACCCCCCCATTAAATTATAGAGAGGTTTTAAGGACAGCAGAGTGAGATCCAGCATGTCAGTTTCTGCCGCCTCTCTTTTTCACGAGGTTCTTCACTGAATCTCCTATATCACAGCACAAAACTATTATCAATTAGACGTACATTGGTTGCACAGAGAGTGCAGTGTTCTAAGTCAGCAAAAACATGTAATCTTCAGAATCTCTTTGCCAATTTGTGCACCACAATGATAATTATATGTAGAGGGTGGAGGTTGAGCAAATAATGTCAATGTTAGTTCACCCAACGTAGGTGTAGTTTTTCCATTATTTGAAAAAATTCAGCCCAAGCCAAGAGGATGGTAATGTGTGGAATGGAACAAAATTCTTCTGATGTTGGCATTCTTCCAAAGCACATTATAAAGGGCTCCAGTCCTCAGTACTAATATTCTCCATTGCCTATAATGAGCCTGCCAAGTATTAAAACCAGCATAAAAGAGGCCCCAAACCTAAAGATGGGGCAGCACGTCGAGACTCAAATTTAGTGCAATATGCAGCAAGGACTGGAGATCAAAACCCACAACATGTTTTTGAAAAAAGTGGCCACTGAACAGATAAAGGAAATACAGTAAATGGTAATTAAGATGGCTTTCCATAAGTTATCATAGAAGAAATCATAGAAACCCTACAGTACAGAAAGAGGCCATTCGGCCCATCGAGTCTGCACCGACCACAATCCCACCCAGGCCCTACCCCCATATCCCTACATATTTACCCACTAATCCCTCTAACCTACGCATCTCAGGACACTAAGGGCAATTTTAGCATGGCCAATCAACCTAACCCGCACATCTTTGGACTGTGGGAGGAAACCGGAGCACCTGGAGGAAACCCACGCAGACACGAGGAGAATGTGCAAACTCCACACAGACAGTGACCCAAGCCGGGAATCGAACCCAGATCCCTGGAGCTGTGAAGCAGCAGTGCTAACCACTGTGCTACCGTGCCGCCACTGTGCTACCGTGCCGCCTTATCTCAAAAGGCTTGCAAGTTAAGTATAGGTGTATGGCATAAAGGAAAACATAGCAGTTTGGATAGAAAGTCAGTAGATATAGACAGTATCAACAACTTACATTTATCTCGTATCTTTAATGAAATAACATGCCTCAAGTCATTTCACAGGAGCATTACAGAACAAAATTAGACACTAAGCCACATATGGTAATATTAGTGCAGATGGCCAAAAGCAAGGTTGAAGAGGTTGGTTTTAAGCAGTGTCTTCAAGGAAGGGAAAGAGGTAGAGAGGCAGTGAGGCATAGGGAAGGGATTTCTTAGCTCAGGGTTTAGGCAACTGAAAGCATGGCCATTAATGGTGAAGCAGTTAAAATTGGGAGTGCCCAAAGAAGCCAAAATTATATGTGCAGATATCTTGAGCAGTTGTGGCACTGGAGTGATTTGAAAGCAAGGATGAGAATTTTAAAATCAAGGTATTGCTTGACCGTAAGCCAATGTAGACCAGCAAGCACAGACATGATGGGCAGCAGGACTTGATGCAAGTAAGAACATGGGTTTATAAATCAATTTTTACAGGTTGTGCTAATCCAGCATTTATTGCCCACCCCTAATTGTCCTTGAGAAAGTGGTAAAAAGATGTTTTCTTGAACTGCTGCATCCCATACACCCACAGTGCTGTTAGGGAGGAAGTTCTAGGATTTTGGCCCAATGACAGTGAAGGAATGATGATATATATCCAAGTCAGGATGTTTGGTAGGTGCTGTCTAAGGAACCTTGGTGAGTTCCTGTTGTGCATTTTGTAGATAGAGCACATTGCTGCCACTGTTTGTTGGTGGGCACTGTTCATTAGTGATGGAGGGAGTGAATGTTGTGGAAGGGGTGCCAATCAAGTGGACTGCTTTGTCCTAGATGGTGTCAAGCTTCTTGAGTGTTGTTGGAACTGCCCTTTTCTAGGCAAGTGGAGAGTATTCCATTCCATCTGAACTGTGCCTTGCAGGCTTTGGAGAGTCAGGAGGTGAGCTACTCACCATTGGATTCCCAGCCTATGACCTGCTCTTATACCCACAGTATTTATATGGCTAGCCTGGTTCAGTTTCTGGCTAATGGTAAAGCCCAAAATGTTGATAGTGGGTGATTCAGCGATGGCAATGTCATAAGGTGATGGTTAGATTCTCTCTTGGGGGACTGGTCATTACCTGGCACTTTCATGGCATGAATGTTACTTGTCAGCCCAAGCCTGGATAATGTCGAGGTCATGCTGCATTTGGACATGGTATCTGAGGAGTCACGAATTGTGCTGAACATTGTGCAATTATCAGCAAACATCCCCATTTCTGACCTTATGATGTAGGAAGGTCATGGATGAGGCAGCTAAAGATGGTTGGGACTAGGAGTGTTGGATGACCTCAAGTTTACAGAAATTCGAACGCGGGACCTCAGTCAGGCCTGTGTTAGAATAGTCAAGTGTAGAAGTAACAAAGCATGAATAATGGGTTTCTTCAGCAGCTGAACTGAGACAGAGGAAAGTTGGGTGATGTTATAGAGGTGGAAATCACCACTGTTAGTGCAGAAATGTGGTTTGATATTCATCTCGGTCAGATATAGCATCAGGGTTAGGAACAGTCTGTTTTAGTCTCTGATAGTTATATAAGCAAAAAGATTGGGTAAATGAGAGGAAGGTTGCGAGTGTGTATTCCGTAGATCAGTGTGAGGTACATTACTGATCTTGTATTTAGTTGATTTACACTTCGCTATAGGGCAACATAATTTTGAAATTTGTCAGTGGGTGCAAAAACAGGCTTGGCAAACAATGAAGGGTCTCTAAAGTCTTTATGAGTGTATAGATATATTAGAGGAATAGGTAAATAGTTAACAGATGCTATTCAATAAACATACTTATGGTGTAGTGCATTTTCAAAGATAAAACAAATGATAGTCTATACTTGAAAGATGTGATGAACAGAGACAGCAAGTTAGTTAATTCCCTGAAAGTATACCTGCAGGGAAGTAAAGCTATTTAAAAACCAGCAACACCTTTTGGCTTTTATAAATAGGGACAGAATGTACAAGAATAAAAAGGTTATATATTTTTACAAAATATTTAAAACACAAAGCACGCTACTGCATGCCACTTAAGAAAGGCTATTAAAAGCCATAGAGTCTAGCATTCAATAGGATTATGTCATTGATAGAAAATGTTAATTATAAGGGAACTTGAGAAATTGGGACCAGCTTCACTAGAGTGAAAATGTTTGAGAGAAATGAATTTAAAACGATGGTTTGATTTCTATTTTAGGGTTGATGGTGAACCAGGGAAGTCAGTAATAAAGGTCTAATTTAAAATTCTCATTAGGATTTTGAAAAGAGAGGTTAGCAGAAATGTCTTTATGCATCTAGTCGGTGAGTCATACATTGCTTTGTTATAGGAACTGGTTGAACATGGACAGTTTTAACTTCTAAGAGAAAATGTGGTAAATACTTGAAGCTAGTGGGTTTTGGAGATCAATATTAATTATTTCCAGCAAGGACCTTTGCATTGTCACAACATTTCTTGTGCTATATGCTTCTATGGTTCAACCAGTGAAACACCCTAGTCAAGTAAGGAGCTCAGCCTGCAGAATAGAGCAGAAAGATAGGGAAAGGACAAAAAAAAAGAAATCTTTTGAAACAGCCAATTATAATCCTGCTCTCTCATTCTTGGGATGTTGCCCCTGCAACATTCAGAACCATAGCCACCACTGAGCACTGAGATTCTTGTCAAATAAATGGTGAGACTAATGGGACTTGTCCTTATTTATCTGTACATTTTACGTCGGCTCCATGTGAGGGGCTGATGCACGTTTAAGGTCAAATATCCAGAGGTTGCTGAGTGAGTTGTGCTGCTCGGCCATTAGCTTTGTGAAAATAGTGCTTGTCTGCCTGAAATGCATTGACTGCATGAAGTTGTTATACTTGCTCAGTTATTACAAACTAAACTTGCCATTGAAGTTAAGACTTATTCATTCCAGTCTAAATATCCCATTAACAACGTGATAAATGTTAACTATTGCAAATCAGTTTCTTGAAATCCTGACTTGCCTTAAAAGCAAATCCTTTCTATGAGAAATCTGCTGTAACCTCAGAAAACATGCAAAAAGCTCACTAGTTGGCTGCCTCATTCTCTTTTTGAAAGCAGAAACGTTGCTAATCTAATCAACAATCTTTCATCACAGAAGAAATTCCATCCTGACCTCGAATATGTTAATAGCACAGCTGGTTACGCTGTTAAGTAGCTGCCTTCCCACCACAAACTATTCCAAATTCTGCGGTACAGCTCTGCACAATTGCCCCATCCATATGGAGGGAATCATGTTGATCATAGTAGGAGACCCAAACAGTGTCCCATTATCGCGCCTTGACAGGCCCCCAACTGACTTGACACACTCCAAGCAGGCAGCCAGCTGTGTCCATGTGTTGCAACAACCTATGCTTCATATGAAGTCATGTGTGCTACCACAGTGCCCTTCACATTTGAAAGAAAATTGCTAAACTATTTAAGCTATAATATATTGAGTAAAATACACTTCACTCGCTGACATATGTTCACTTGGGATAATTGCACATTCCACAATTTAATATGTATTAAATTTGAAACCTGTATAACTTGAAAGCATAAAGCTGTGTTAATGAGAAACATCACACTGTTACCCCTATAGTTGAATGACTTGTTGCAATTATTTTGCTGGAGTAATATTTGATTTTAAGTGTGTAAAAATTTAAAAATCACTTAACTTCTGAGTACAATTTTTCGATCAATCCTTTTCCCCCTCTAGTCTGGTCTGTAGAAGTTTGAAATTCGTTGTGGTAATCTACAGCATTTGATCCTCTCTGCTCGAAATCAAGCTTCCTAAATTGACTGCTTGGCTCTAAATTTATGAAATGGTTATAAAAAACAAAGGAATGACTGGGAACTAAACATTACTGCATTAGATAAGATTGATTTTTATGTGGTACCATTTAATCAGCTTTTGTAACTTTGGCCATCTGATCAAAACAGACATTTTCTTTACAGAGAATACATTTATATTACTCATTTTTTCTTTGTATCCTTCTCTGACTGCCTCTTCAACTGTTCACCATGTTTATATCTCCTTAACTTCACACAAGATCCTTACCAGCAGACTTAATAGACCCTGCAGCAACATTAGCAATATTAGATGGGATAAAAAATGATAAAGGACAGGTACTTAAGCTGGCAGTACTTAAAAGTAAAATACTATCTGCTATGTATACCAATATTTATATATATTTTTTCAAAGGTTATTATTTTAACTGCATTCTAAAGAACTTAATACTAGCTGTGTACAGAGCAATTAGAACAAATCTCTTTTCAACTGGTCCAGAAATTGGCCTTCAAATTACACATCAGCCTCCAAATTATCCCAAAAGTTCGTTGTGTAATTTATTCACAGTTTGACATGCAACCAACCTGGGGAAGTGCGCATTAGCGCTGTGTATTAATTCTTTGTTCTAGCAAACATTGGATTATCTGCGGAGGAAATGGTCACTCCTTTCATAACTTGAATGAAAAAGATGTTAGATGAGCAGAAAATGTGAAATAAATGTCTTCTCTTGTATTTGGAGAATGCATTATGCTGCATGTGATTGTGAAAGTTGGCACTTAAGACCCATAAAATTCAATGAAGCAAAGCAAGAAGGAAATGCGCTCCACTATAGAATTATGTTACCTGCTCCGATGTTTCCTTTGTCCCTTTCTTCCTTTATTGCACATAGGAAATTTCCCTGTCTCATTATTTATTGATGGCCGAGCTGATCTTTTCCTGTCCACCGTTTTCAAATAGATTAATTAATCAAATAGATTAACTAAAAAAGTTAAATAAATAGGATTCATTTCTACAGATATTGCGGCATGGTTAGCACTGCTGCCTCACAGCGCCAGGGACCTGGGTTTGATCCCGGTTTGGGTCACTGTCTGTGTTGGAGTTTGCATATCCGCCCCATGTCTGCGTGGGTTTCCTCCGGGTACTCCGGTTTCCTCCCACAGTCCAAAGATGTGCGGGTTAGGTGGATCGGCCATGTTGAATTGCCCCTTTCTGTCAGAGGGGCAATGCATGGGGTTGTGGGGATAGGGTCTGGATGGGATTGTGGTCGGTGCAGACTCAATGGGCCGAATGGCCTCCTTCTGCATTGTAGGATTCTATGATTCTATGAAATCCTGCAGTGTGAAAGAAGAAAGTATTCTCTGGGATGAATGTACACGAGAAACATGCATTTGTTGAATGTCCAGTTTCTAAATTGATAAAATTCTTAAAGGCTTTGATATTTTTAAAATATTTCAACTTCTACTTTCCTCCTTTAAGACACACATTAAAACCTACTTTATTTTTACAAAGCTTTTGATCTCCTGCCAAATATCTCCTTATGTGGCTAGGTATCACATTTTGTATTATAATGTCTCTGTGACACTTTGGGATGTTTTATTACAATAATTGTGTAATGTAAATACACATTGTTGATGTGCATGTGTTTCTTAGCTAACCAGCATGTGTAACATTTGGATTGCTTTAAGTTGCTGTAGATGCCATCAGGACATTAAGGCACAAATGGTCAGATGGCCTAACGTTACAGTGAAATTGAGTGGTGTGATGTTACACCAAGCTGCAATGACATAGGTTAGAGGAAATAATGCCAATGTTTGCACACATTGAAACAAAAGTGTTGTACAAACCCTCTGATGTCAAATGTATTTGATTAGCATTAGATTTCAGAATGGCTTATGCTTCAAATTTGTATTGGCTGTTTTACTGGCACACTCTGGTGATGTGTAAACATTTGGCAGAGTTTTGAAAATAATTGATGTTTCTCAGAAAAACGTAGCTGTAGAAATATACTTGGTTAATATTAATACTAATTAATGACCAAATAAATACTAACATATGATGAGCAGTTAGTCTTCTATAAATATTTTTTGTCTTTGTTTTCATTCTTGGCAGCAAATTCTTCACTTTGGGCATCAAGTGCCAACATATAGCAACAATAGAAGCCCAGAATGAAACTCCTACTATCTAACCATAATGAAGTATTTTCCCACTAATTGCTGCAAAAGTATGAATTCCTCTGCCTCCTGGATTACCCACCTGTCCGGCTTTTTGGAATAATATTGTCAATTTAGCTCATTTCAGTTCATAACTAGCAGAAAGAGGAAACAAAAATGCTGCTTTCATAGGTAAAACAAAATCTGAGCATCATATCAAATTGTTTGATTTTGTGATGTTGAATAGACCTGTTAATCATAAAGCCAACGTCCTTTTTTTAACCTTTAATAGCCTGCATAAAAATGAGTTTGTGTGGTCCATGTCTTTCTCAAAGCAAATTAGGTCTTTTAGGTATATAGCCCTAATCTTTTGCTTTTTTAAAATTTAGCTGTAACCTGTAAATTAATCTATTCATTCAGAATGACAACCTGCATGTAAAGAGGAAGTCTAATCTAAAAGTATAAATCACATTTTTATGCTGTTCACATAAGCACAGTTGCACATGGTGGAGGATTTGGAGAATGCGGATAACTAGGATATATGGTACAGACACAGACCAATTGGCCCACCATTACGTGCCAATGTGAATATGGGACTCCAAATCCCCCCACCCCCATTTTCCCTCATCTAAATCATAACCCTCAACTTCCTTCTCCATCATATGCTTGCCTAATCTCCCTAAAATGCATATTGTATGAATCACTTCAGATATTCCAGTAGCAATGAGTTCCACATTCTCATGACTTTGGGCAAAGAGGTTTCTCCTGAAATCTCTATTGTATTTTTTGTTGACTATCTTACATTGATGGCCTTTGGTTGTGCTGTTCACCACAAGTTGGACATCCTCTCTGTATCCACTCAATTGAAATCTTTTATAATTTTAAAAGATCTCAATTAGGTCACCCCACAGCCGCCCTTTTCAAGAAAAAAGAGACACAACCTGTTCATCTTTTCCTGAAATATATTTCTGGTATCATCCTTGTAAATTCACTTTGCACCTTCTCCAGTATCTCTATATCTTTGTTACAGTAAGGCGATTATGCCCAAGGTTCGATCCAGGTTTAGTACAGCTTTCCTTCCTTTCAATGATAGATCTCTCTTAAAAACAAAGCGCAACTTGGTTTCCTTTTCTCATGGCATTGCTAACATGTGGCACAACTTTTATTGGCTGGTGTACTTGTATTCCAGGATTCCTTTATTCCTCTACCCCAGCTTATTGTGAGGAATAGCAGCAAGTGGAAAAACCTCTGTATCTCAATTTTATTCTGCCAACATTAGCAAACAAAGTAAACCAATGACTTAATTGAGGGAGGTTTTACTACTGCTGGGAGACTGACGCAGGACCTCTCCCACAGTTAAATGGGCCCAGCTGACTTGGTTCCCACTGTAACAGGCTGCAATAATTCTAGCTCCTAGTCTGCTTTACAGATGTCTCAGAGGCACCCCTGTTCTACTAAAGCAGATGCCATAGGACAGCCAGTGACAGTTTTCTATTCCACAACACACTGAGCTCTGACACACACACACAATAACTTTGGCAGACTTATGGCAAAATTCCTAATTATGCTGATCTGGGAAGTGCCACTTTGGCTTTTCTCTAAAGCAGAAAATGCTGGCTTGAGTTTTGTATCCTGTGTGCCCCTTGTTAAGGGTTGACATTTATTAGAGTTTTACTGTGTTTTATTCACCTTATATGTATAACTGCTCCATTATGTTATAATCCCCATAACGACAGAGAACTTAATAAAAAAGAAAAGAATCTCTCGCCCCCCCCTCACCAAATGCCAACACAAAGAAAACTGGTGGACAAGATTTTACTTTTTAAAACTTTTACTGTAACATGCCAGCTAAAGTTTACATAATTCGAGCATTAACAGGTGAAGGATATTCCGAATAAAGAGGTAAATTTTATTTTTAATGATTGATACAACAAAGATATGCCACAAGTATTTGTATTGCTACCTACTCGGCCTCTGTGTAGGATCTCTTGCATTCTACTCAATTGTTTCACTCCTTGAGTTGCATTCAACAGCAGCCACATTCCATCCAAAGCCCCTGGACATGGTTAACAATGACAAGACACATGTCTACGAACCTTCTCATTCAGGTCTTGACAGTTCTGATGGCACAGAATCCCCAAAGACTCCCTTCTCTAGCAACACTGAGGCAAGAGGAATCCACAATCTCTTGTCCTTAGTCTGCCACTGTTTGTTACAGCTGGATAACATGCATGGTAACGCAGACTCTGGTCTGTTCTCAGAGATCTGCTTTAACACCAGGATCTGTTTTAAGACTGTCAAACAGAAAACTGTTCTGTTCAGAGAGAACATTGCTTATTTTCTCTTTATACAAATTCTCAGTGTTCTGAACTGTGAAACAGAAAGGACTGGCTGATCCAACCCAGCTGCAATTAGCTTTCTATTTATCCTTTGCTTCTTAGCTCTACATCCCCATGGCAGCCTTATGTCAAATGGGTGTTTCTTGGAACTTAATTATGTCATAATCAGGAAAGCAATTGACCATCTTTCAGAATACTCCCCAGCTCACTTTGGACTTAAAGCGACATTGCACAAAAAGAAAATACATGCTTCTCAAAGCACTTGAGTCATCACAATCATACAAGATTATATAATTGTATAAGGAATGAATTCAGGCTTGCACAATTAATGATGGATAGACATATAAAACACTCCTCATCAAACTAGCAAGTCAAATGATGCAATATACTGTACTGTATGTTACATACCCGAACAAGGGGACTGTCCATGGGAGTGCTCTAAAGGTTTTTGCAAAAGAACAGCTAAGAAAACACTGGAGCCAAGGAAAAGTAAGGTTTTGAATTTTTTTACAATTCTGTGGGTTTATCTCCCTGCAGCTATGAGCCATTCAGCACATTTTCTGTTGTTTCCATTGTAGAAGCCAGGAAGTCTGTCTCCAATATGATAATGTCCCCAGAGCCCAAATTGCAGCTGGGGTTGGGTGGGCCATCTCATGGCCAGATGAAAGCACACGTCTGCCTGACTTCCCCTAGCTGAGCAAGACCATGGAATTTAAGTTTGCATTCTCATTTAACTTGCCTTTATCTCGGTCTACTGACATAAACCAATTTTGGTGTCTGATTTTGAATTTCTCCATCAATATAGCAGTAACTCTGGAAATCTTCAAGCCACATATATGACAAACAAGAAAGCATGAAATGAAAGAGTAAGCAGAACCAAGTTTGAAAATTATGGCTATGTTTCCAGGATTCAGAGGCTGCATCTGACCTCAAGTAGAATCTTGGGATTCCATAAAGTGAAAAACACGACAGCCTGGTGGCCCTTGTCCTCAGTTAAATCAGATTATTTGGTTCCAAACTTAGTCAAACCACAGACTATTACAACATCTTGCATTTTGTTGGTGCTTTTAATGTAGAAAAGGTCCCAAGACACTTCGTGTAGATGTAAGGAATAAGCAATTTTGAATCAAAATGCAATATTAGGAGTTAGAACATAGAACACAGAAAAACGACAGCACAAACAGGCCCTTCGGCCCACAAGTTGCACCGGTCATGTCCCTACCTACCTAGGCCTATATATAGGCTTACCTATAACCCTCAATCCTATTAAGTCCCATGAACTCATCCAGAAATCTCTTAAAAGACCCTATCGAGTTTGCCTCCACCACCATTGATGGCAGCCGATTCCACTCACCCACCACCCTCTGAGTGAAAAATTTACCCCTGACATCGCCTCTGTACCTACTCCCCAGCACCTTAAACCTGTGTCCTCTCGTAGCAGCCATTTCAGCCCTGGGAAAAAGCCTCTGAGAATCCACCCGATCTATACCTCTCAACATCTTGTACACCTCTATCAGGTCACCTCTCATCCTTCGTCTCTCCAAGGAGAAAAGACCGAGCTCCCTCAACCTATCCTCATAAGGCATGCCACCCAATCCAGGCAACATCCTTGTAAATCTTCTCTGCACCCTTTCAATAATTTCTACATCCTTCCTGTAATGAGGCAACCAGAACTGAGCACAGTACTCTAAGTGGGGTCTGACGAGGGTCTTATATAGCTGCATCATTATCTCCCGACTCCTAAACTCAATCCCTCGATTGATGAAGGCCAGCACACCATACGCCTTCTTAACCACCTCCTCTACCTGCGAGGTCGATTTAAGAGTCCTATGGACCCGGACCCCTAGGTCCTTCTGATCCTCTACACTGCTAAGAGTCTTACCCTTGATATTATACTCCTTCATCCCATTTGACCTGCCAAAATGTACCACTACACATTTATCCGGGTTGAAGTCCATCTGCCACCTCTCCGCCCAGTCTTGCATCCTATCTATGTCACGCTGCAACTTCTGACATCCCTCCAAACTATCCACAACACCACCAACCTTCGTGTTGTCGGCAAACTTACCCACCCATCCCTCCACCTCTCATCCAGGTCATTTATGAAAATGACAAACAGCAAGGGTCCCAGAACAGATCTCTGGGGCACTCCACTGCTGACCGACCTCCATTCAGAAAAAGACCCATCGACAACCACTCTCTGCCTTCTGCAGGCAAGCCAGTTCTGGATCCACAAGGCAACAGCCCCTTGGATCCCATGCCCTCTCACTTTCTCGAGAAGTCTTGCATGGGGGACCTTATCGAACGCCTTGCTGAAGTCCATGTAAACCACATCTACCGCTTTTCCTTCATCAACGTGTTTAGTCACATTTTCAAAGAATTCCACCAGGCTTGTAAGGCACGATTTGCCTTTGACAAAGCTGTGCTGACTACTTTTGAGCATACTAAACTTCTCTAAATGTTCATAAATCCTGTCCCTCAGGATCTTCTCCATCAACTTACCAACCACTGAGGTTAGACTCACCGGTCGGTAATTTCCTGGGCTATCCCTATTCCCTTTCTTGAATATGGGAACCACATCTGCAATCCTCCAGTCCTCCGGAACCTCTCCCGTCTCCATTGACGACGCAAAGATCATCGCCAGAGGCTCTGCAATCTCTTCCCTCGCCTCCCACCGTAACCTGGGGTACATCCCATCCGGTTCCGGCGACTTATCTATCTTGATGCTATTCAAAATTTCCAACACATCTTTCTTAATGTCAACAAACTCAATCTTCTCAGTCCGCCGCAATCCTGTAGTACAACCACCCAGGTCTTTTTCCACCGTGAATACCGAGGTAAAGTATTCATTAAGCACCTCTGCTATTTCTTCCGGTTCCGTACAGACTTTCTCACCTTCACATTTTATAGGTTCTATTCCTTCACATCTCATCCTTTTACCCTTCACATATTTATAGAATGCCTTAAGATTCTCCTTAATCTTACCTGCTAAGGCCTTCTCGTGACCCCTTCTGGCTCTCCTAATTTCCTTCTTAAGTCCCTTCCTACAAGCCGTATACTCATCTAGACCCCCATCATCGCCTAGCTCTCTGAACCTATTGTACGCTTTCCTTTTCCTTTTGACTAGGTTCAGCACAGCTTTCGTGCACCACTGTTCCCGTAACCTACCAAAACCTCCCTGTCTCATCAGAACATTGTCATGTAGAACTCCAGACAAACAATCCTTGAAAATCTGAAACAGTACTTTCCCTCGAGAATACCTCCTTCCAATTTACGCCTCTAATCTCCTGCCTGATGGCTTCATATTTCCCCTTACTCCAGATAAACACTTTCCTAGCTTGCCTGATCCTATCTCTTTCCAATGTTAGCGTAAAGGAGATAGAGTTATGATCACTATCCCCAAGATGCTCCCCCACTGAGAGATCCGACACCTGTCCAGGCTCATTAGCCAGTACCAGATCGAGTACAGCCTCTCCTCTTGTAGGTTTATCCACATGCTGTGTCAGGAAACCCTCCTGAACACACCTCACAAACTCCTTCCCATCCAAACCCCTTACCCTAGGGATATTCCAATCGATGTTTGGGAAATTAAAGTCTCCCATCACGACAACCCTGTTATTACTACATCTCTCCAGGATCTATTTCCCTATCTGCTCCTCAACAGCCCTGATACTATTGGGTGGCCTATAGAAAACACCCAGCAAAGTTATCGACCACTTCCCGCTCCGAACTTCCACCCACAGAGACTCCGTAGACAACCCCTCCACGGCGTCCACCTTCCCTACAGCTGTGACACTATCCCTGATCGGCAGTGCCACTCTCTCTCTCTCTCTCTCTCTCTCTCTCTCTCTCTCTCTCTCTCTCTCTCTCTCCCCCCCCCCCCCCCACCCACCCCTCTTCTGCCTCCCTCTCTGTCCTTTCTGAAACATCTGAAACCTGGCACCTGAAGTATCCAGTCCTGTCCCTGTCCCCAAGTCTCCGTAATGGCCACCACATCACACTTCCAAGCATCGATCCACACTCTAAGCTCATCCACTTTATTTACTACACTCCTGGCATTAAAATAGACACATCTCAAACCATTGGTCTGAGCTCTTCCCTTCTCCATCACCCGTCTATTCTCCCTCTTACGCTGTCTACAATCCCTCTCTATTTGTGGGCTACCCTCCTCGCTCCCAGTCACCTTATCTCGATTCCCCCCTCCCCCAACCTTTCTAGTTTAAAGTCTCTCCAGTAGCCTTAGCTAACCTTCCTGCCAGGATATTGGTCCCCCTGGGATTCAAGTGCCACCCGTCTTTTTTATACAGGTCACACCTGCCCCTAAAGAGGTCCCAATGATCCAGGAACCCGAATCCCTGCCCCCTGAGTTATCAAAGGCTTGGCCAAAGACATTTTTTTAGGAGGGTTTTAAAGAAAGGGAAGGAGGCAGCGAGGTTCATGGAGGGAATTCCAGAGCATGGATCCTGGGCAACTGAAACATGGCCTCCCAACGGTGGGCAAAAGAAGCAAGAAAAATGCATTAGAGAGCAGAATTAGAGCAATGAGTAAGGTCAGGAAGAGGGAGAAGGTTGCAGGGTTCAAATGTACTGTATTGATTTTATAAATTTACCCATCCAGTTTTATGAATGTTGAACCACAGTGTATAGTGGTGGTTACTTGATACATGAGTAATGAATGGTATATTTTATTCTATTTTTCTAGCGTCGTCTTGGAGATGCTGCTAAAAAGGCGATTGGAAAACTTCAAATTAGAACAATCAAGAAAGGTGATAAGGTAATTCTTTTTAAAAATCAGCCCTCTCAATTTTGTTTGCTTTTCTGCTTGCTAAAACAGGCACCTCATTTTACAATGGACATTGCTAACATTATTAACCAGCTCGACCTTTCCAAGTAATAAGTATTAACCTTGTCAGTGATGCTCACGTTCCACAAACACACAGATATAAAAATACCTCAAGTAATAACAGCCGCCACATTTCTCCATGTTATTCTTTCCATGGATTATAGCAACAATATTTTTCACTCTATGTTAATATATGTGGCAATAATAAATCAAATCAAATCAAACATTGCCAGTCGAATGGCCTAAATCAGAGTTTCCCAAATCTTTCCAGCCACGGAACCTTTTTTGGTCTCCAAAGACTGCAGAAGCATTCTTATTGAGTTGAACCACAAAAAATGACTGTTTCTGTGCAATATGTACAAACATCCAAAACCTCATTTATAAAAGTCTTTTCTATTTCTTATGTATACATTTAGTATAATTAGGAAGTTCTCTGATTAGAAAACCAACTTAGACTTTATCTTTTTGTCATTATTAATGGAAGAATGCTGCTGGAATGCTGGAATCATTGGACAGACATGCATTCATGTCTCTCTCACACTCCCATCGCTCTCACACGCACACACACTCCCATCTCTCATGCACATCTCTCACTTACACACTCATCTAATGCACTCACATACTCATTTTAGGCACAAGCACACACTCTCATCTCTCATGCACACTCAGTCACTCACTCAGTCTCATCTCTCTCACAAACACACTCACCTCACATACACACTTGCTCTCATCCCACACACACTCTCATCTCCCTCACACACACTAGCGTATCTCCCTCCCTCGCCGCTCTCCCTCCCTCGCCGCTCTCCCTCCCTCGCCGCTCTCCCTCCCTCGCCGCTCTCCCTCCCTCGCCGCTCTCCCTCCCTCGCCGCTCTCCCTCCCTCGCCGCTCTCCCTCCCTCGCCGCCCTCCCTCGCCGCCCTCCCTCCCTCGCCGCCCTCCCTCCCTCGCCGCCCTCCCTCCCTCGCCGCCCTCCCTCCCTCGCCGCCCTCCCTCCCTCGCCGCCCTCCCTCCCTCGCCGCCCTCCCTCCCTCGCCGCCCTCCCTCCCTCGCCGCCCTCCCTCCCTCGCCGCCCTCCCTCCCTCGCCGCCCTCCCTCCCTCGCCGCCCTCCCTCCCTCGCCGCCCTCCCTCCCTCGCCGCCCTCCCTCCCTCGCCGCCCTCCCTCCCTCCCTCGCCGCCCTCCCTCCCTCGCCGCCCTCCCTCCCTCGCCGCCCTCCCTCCCTCCCTCGCCGCCCTCCCTCCCTCCCTCGCCGCCCTCCCTCCCTCGCCGCCCTCCCTCCCTCGCCGCCCTCCCTCCCTCGCCGCCCTCTCTCCCTCGCCGCCCTCCCTCCCTCGCCGCCCTCCCTCCCTCGCCGCCCTCCCTCCCTCCCTCGCCGCCCTCCCTCCCTCGCCGCCCTCCCTCCCTCCCTCGCCGCCCTCCCTCCCTCCCTCGCCGCCCTCCCTCCCTCGCCGCCCTCCCTCCCTCGCCGCCCTCCCTCCCTCGCCGCTCTCCCTCCCTCGCCGCCCTCCCTCCCTCGCCGCCCTCCCTCCCTCGCCGCCCTCCCTCCCTCGCCGCCCTCCCTCCCTCGCCGCCCTCCCTCCCTCGCCGCCCTCCCTCCCTCGCCGCCCTCCCTCCCTCGCCGCCCTCCCTCCCTCGCCGCCCTCCCTCCCTCGCCGCCCTCCCTCCCTCGCCGCCCTCCCTCCCTCGCCGCCCTCCCTCCCTCGCCGCCCTCCCTCCCTCGCCGCCCTCCCTCCCTCGCCGCCCTCCTTCCCTCGCCCCCCTCCCTCCCTCGCCCCCCTCCCTCCCTCGCCCCCCTCCCTCCCTCGCCCCCCTCCCTCCCTCGCCCCCCTCCCTCCCTCGCCCCCCTCCCTCCCTCGCCCCCCTCCCTCCCTCGCCCCCCTCCCTCCCTCGCCCCCCTCCCTCCCTCGCCCCCCTCCCTCCCTCGCCCCCCTCCCTCCCTCGCCCCCCTCCCTCCCTCGCCCCCCTCCCTCCCTCGCCCCCCTCCCTCCCTCGCCCCCCTCCCTCCCTCGCCCCCCTCCCTCCCTCGCCCCCCTCCCTCCCTCGCCCCCCTCCCTCCCTCGCCCCCCTCCCTCCCTCGCCCCCCTCCCTCCCTCGCCCCCCTCCCTCCCTCGCCCCCCTCCCTCCCTCGCCCCCCTCCCTCCCTCGCCCCCCTCCCTCCCTCGCCCCCACCCTCCCTCGCCCCCTCCCTCCCTCGCCCCCTACCTCCCTCGCCCCCCTCCCTCCCTCGCCCCCCTCCCTCCCTCGCCCCCCTCCCTCCCTCGCCCCCCTCCCTCCCTCGCCCCCCTCCCTCCCACGCCCCCCTCCCTCCCTCGCCCCCCTCCCTCCCTCGCCCCCCTCCCTCCCTCGCCCCCCTCCCTCCCTCGCCCCCCTCCCTCCCTCGCCCCCCTCCCTCCCTCGCCCCCCTCCCTCCCTCGCCCCCCTCCCTCCCTCGCCCCCCTCCCTCCCTCGCCCCCCTCCCTCCCTCGCCCCCCTCCCTCCCTCGCCCCCCTCCCTCCCTCGCCCCCCTCCCTCCCTCGCCCCCCTCCCTCCCTCGCCCCCTCCCTCCCTCGCCCCCTCCCTCCCTCGCCCCCCACCCTCCCTCGCCCCCCACCCTCCCTCGCCCCCCTCCCTCCCTCGCCCCCCTCCCTCCCTCGCCCCCCTCCCTCCCTCGCCCCCCTCCCTCCCTCGCCCCCCTCCCTCCCTCGCCCCCCTCCCTCGCTCGCCCCCCTCCCTCCCTCGCCCCCCTCCCTCCCTCGCCCCCCTCCCTCCCTCGCCCCCCTCGCCCCCCTCCCTCCCTCGCCCCCCTCGCCCCCCTCCCTCCCTCGCCCCCCTCCCTCCCTCGCCCCCCTCCCTCCCTCGCCCCCCTCCCTCCCTCGCCCCCTCCCCCTCCCTCGCCCCCTCCCCGCCCCCTCCCCCTCGCTCGCCCCTCCCCCTCGCTCGCCCCTCCCCCTCGCTCGCCCCTCCCCCTCGCTCGCCCCTCCCCCTCGCTCGCCCCTCCCCCTCGCTCGCCCCTCCCCCTCGCTCGCCCCTCCCCCTCGCTCGCCCCTCCCCCTCGCTCGCCCCTCCCCCTCGCTCGCCCCTCCCCCTCGCTCGCCCCTCCCCCTCGCTCGCCCCTCCCCCTCGCTCGCCCCTCCCCCTCGCTCGCCCCTCCCCCTCGCTCGCCCCTCCCCCTCGCTCGCCCCTCCCCCTCGCTCGCCCCTCCCCCTCGCTCGCCCCTCCCCCTCCCTCGCCCCCCTCCCACCCACGCCCCCCTCCCTCCCTCGCCCCCCTCCCTCCCTCGCCCCCCTCCCTCCCTCGCCCCCCTCCCTCCCTCGCCCCCCTCCCTCCCTCGCCCCCCTCCCTCCCTCGCCCCCCTCCCTCCCTCGCCCCCCTCCCTCCCTCGCCCCCCTCCCTCCCTCGCCCCCCTCCCTCCCTCGCCCCCCTCCCTCCCTCGCCCCCCTCCCTCCCTCGCCCCCCTCCCTCCCTCGCCCCCCTCCCTCCCTCGCCCCCCTCCCTCCCTCGCCCCCTCCCTCCCTCGCCCCCTCCCTCCCTCGCCCCCTCCCTCCCTCGCCCCCTCCCTCCCTCGCCCCCCTCCCTCCCTCGCCCCCCTCCCTCCCTCGCCCCCCTCCCTCCCTCGCCCCCCTCCCTCCCTCGCCCCCCTCCCTCCCTCGCCCCCCTCCCTCCCTCGCCCCCCTCCCTCCCTCGCCCCCCTCCCTCCCTCGCCCCCCTCCCTCCCTCGCCCCCCTCGCCCCCCTCCCTCCCTCGCCCCCCTCGCCCCCCTCCCTCCCTCGCCCCCCTCCCTCCCTCGCCCCCCTCCCTCCCTCGCCCCCTCCCCCTCCCTCGCCCCCTCCCCGCCCCCTCCCCCTCGCTCGCCCCTCCCCCTCGCTCGCCCCTCCCCCTCGCTCGCCCCTCCCCCTCGCTCGCCCCTCCCCCTCGCTCGCCCCTCCCCCTCGCTCGCCCCTCCCCCTCGCTCGCCCCTCCCCCTCGCTCGCCCCTCCCCCTCGCTCGCCCCTCCCCCTCGCTCGCCCCTCCCCCTCGCTCGCCCCTCCCCCTCGCTCGCCCCTCCCCCTCGCTCGCCCCTCCCCCTCGCTCGCCCCTCCCCCTCGCTCGCCCCTCCCCCTCGCTCGCCCCTCCCCCTCGCTCGCCCCTCCCCCTCGCTCGCCCCTCCCCCTCGCTCGCCCCTCCCCCTCGCTCGCCCCTCCCCCTCGCTCGCCCCTCCCCCTCGCTCGCCCCTCCCCCTCGCTCGCCCCTCCCCCTCGCTCGCCCCTCCCCCTCGCTCGCCCCTCCCCCTCGCTCGCCCCTCCCCCTCGCTCGCCCCTCCCCCTCGCTCGCCCCTCCCCCTCGCTCTGCCTGCCCTGCCCCGCACCCTCCCGCCTGCCTCCTGCGCCCGCCTGCTCCTTGTCTTGTCTAGTAGATCCTCACTAGTGCTGACACCAAGCTTGGGAAAGGGAATGGGATGGGAATCCAAGCCATCAGAAACTCCTCAGCTGGATTATCTGCTGCACTTGAAAACCAGCTGAAGATTTCCGTGTTGCAAGACCTGCCTCAGTTACAATTTTTTCAATGACTTGCATTTATATAGTGCCTTTAACGTAATAAAATGCCCAAGATTCTTCATGGCAGCATTACAGTGTGTAATTAGACACTGAGCCACATGAGGGCAAATGGCCAAACATCTGGTCAAAGGGGTAGTTTTTGAGGAACATCTTCGAGGTAGAATGGGAACTAGAGAGGAAGAACGTTTAAGGAGGGGAATTCCAGAGCTTGTGACTTAGTTAGCTGAAAGCATTGTGAACATTGTTGGAGCAATTAAAATTGGCGAAAATCAAGAGGCCAGAATTAGATGAGCACAGATATCTCGGAAGAGCATGTAGCTGGAGGAACAGGAGGGAGGGGTGAGATCATCGAGGATTTTGAAAACAAGGATGAAAATGTTTTGCTTAACTGGAAGCCGATGTAGGTCAGCAAGCACTGGACTTGGTGCAAGTAAGGATGCCAGCAGAAGAGTTCTGGATGACCTCAAGGTTACAGAGGGTAGAATGTGGGAGACTAATCAGAAATGCATTGGACGTACATTCAGGGCTAGGGCAGGACTAATTTTGGAGCATGTATGATCTGTTAGACCAGTGGGAGGGAAGGATGTGGTAGCGGTAACTGTTAGAATGCTCTCACCATCAGTGACATAGAATTCCATGAATTGCTTGCACTTATTGTTGGAGGTGAGGGTGGAGGGGACTGGAGGAGGGTGGAGGGGACTGGGGGAGGATGGAGGTATTTAAGAAGACAGTTTGCAGTAATGAAAAGAAGCCGGGGGTGATATTTGCGTTCCAGGATGATTCTGGAATGATAAACAAACAGTTTTAGCAGCTGAGATCAGGACCTGAGGGCACTGCTTCATGTTCTCTTTGTGCTATGGGGCAGTGATCTGCTGTCCCAAATTTCTACTATGTTAAGACTCAGTAGAATTCCAGTTGGGCCCAAAGGATGCGATTCAAATGAACCACTTCTGAGATTTTAACTGCTGCTAATTATATTTCAGGTTTCCTTAAAATGTGTTATGTTTTATATTGGTGTATTTTTTAACAATAGTAGAAAGCCCTAGTAGATCATGTACGTGGTTTACTTAGAATAATATGGTTGTGCATAGTTTTAATTCTGTCTCTTTAATATTTTCCCCCCATAGGAAACTGAATCAGACTTTGATAATTGTGCTGTTTGTATTGAAGGCTACAGGCCAAATGATGTTGTGAGAATTTTACCATGTCGGTAAGTTGCCTTTGTAAGTACGGCTTCATTTGCTCAGTTTCTCCATGTGAGGTAGTATGAAATATTGTGAATTTGCAAAAGCTGTGCTTATTTAATTGCCCACAGAGATTTGCATCATCAAAAATGATTGCATAAAAAACTGCTCCATATCTATAATAGGGGACCAAAAACTCAGAATTTCACTGGGAGAATATCCAATATTTTTTGATCCCCCTAACTCAAGCCAATTATGCTAACCTCACCCTCAAAAAATTGTATCTATTGAATGACCACATCCACTAATTTAGTTTTCATTTCAGGGAGTTCCAATAGGTTTATGATGCATGAACGTTTTATTGTTTGCCGATCCATGGTATCTAAAGTGTACAACATCTGCACACTAGATGACATTGATTCCACCTCATAAAATATTCTTGGACATTTCCTTCACTACATATGTTAAGCTAATTAGTACCAGCTTTATATTTGTATTTTTTGACTATTTGAGATGGCAAATCATTATCATTAAGTACTTGGCAGTAAGTCCTGTATTTGTGAAACTCCCATTATATTAACACTGACATCATCTATTTTTTTCCACTTAATTTCATAAAAGTTGTGGAATGTATCCCAGCTGTTCCAGGTGGCTTGCAGATGTTATATTCCTGTTTTTAAAAAAAAATAATGCACACTTTGGTGATGTCTACATATGGTATGGTTTGCTGTGCCCGGACCTGAAATCTATCTACAAATTGATTCGAAGGACTTGCTGGATTTACAAAAACAGTTGAATTTAGGCCTCCTTTTGTAGCAGGCATTCAAGTTTACATTGTATGCAGACTGAGAAAGAAAGGATGGCAAATTATGGTTTGTGTAAGGGCAATTTTAGCCTACAATTAAAAGATGGAAAAATTGAATATTTTGAACATTGTGCAGCTGTTGGGAAACTAGTAACATTACACCTGGAAACCGCATTTCTTGTATATTCGTCACATTTTGGGAATGTTTCAAATTAGTGTGATAATTCCATGTGACGTGCACTTTTGCTGCCAAACTTTTCACAGACAAAATTCCTTTTTTTTTGAAGAGCACATTTTTCATCCAAAATACAAATGATTTAGTCTTAATGCTATCAATCTATTGCAAATGTGTAACTGTAGTTTTACATTAAAACATGAAACTTATTTTTCCGGATTTCTGGTTGGGTATTATAAATGCTTTATTTGTATCTTCACATGTTACCCAATTCTAGATTATTGATACATCCTCTGTATTTTCTCCTTTCCTCTAATATTTTGCATGTAAAACTAGAGTTACGCATTTGCAATAGATTGATAGCATTGTGTCCAATCCACTAATGTTTTTGCTTGAAAAACGGGCCCTTTAAAAAGGAATCCTGTCTGTGAAAAGTCTGACAACAAAACTGACATGGAATCATCAACCACACTCATGTGAAGTATTTCCAAAATGTGTGCTCAGGATGTTAATATTCCTTGGCAAACTGAAAGGTTTGTTGCCAACTTATTAGATAAATATGCAGTGAATCAGAGGATATGCAAGGTTAAGAGATATGGGACAAAGATGGGTATAATTAGTTAGGTCACAGATCAGCCATCATCTCATAGTGGAGAGCAATGGGGAGGTGGGAAGTTCAATGGAGGGGGGGGTGAGGGGTACGTGGTAGTTTTGGAAGGTGAGCACAACCCAGCTCCACTTCTGGACTTACCGGAGGTGTGCTGTATAATGCCCTTCACCACCCCCTCCATATCCAACCTCCAATGACCAGCTCACCTCTCTACCTCTGATATCCAACTTACACCCACCGCACCCCAACACTGCTGCCTTACAATGCCAGGGATCCGGGTTTAATTCCGGGTCACTGTCTGTGTGCAGTTTGCATGTTCTCCCCATATCTGCGTCGGTTTCCACCGGGTGCTCTAGTTTCCTCCCACGTCCAAAAGATGTGCTGGCCAAGTGCATTGGCCATGTTAAATTCTCCCTCAGTGTACCCGAACAGGCGCCGGAGTGTGGCGACTAGGGGATTTTTACAGTAACTTCATTGCAGTGTTAATGTAAGTCTACCTCTGACACAAATAAATAAATTTTAAACTTTATAGCTGACTCACTTGTGCTCTACAGCTTGGCTGCCTACTTGCTCAACAGTTAGACAACGTCAGAATCTGTCCAAGAAACAAAGTCAAAAAGTTTAAATTGGGTTGTGTTTTAATACTTAGCAGGACCTCCGAGAATCCATACTTGTGGGTTTCCCGCCTGCTAAACATCAACCCCATCCCGTCCAATGCTTTGCTTAATACTTTTAAAATTGAATTGTAACCTATTAAGCCATTGTGATTTTTCTTTGGTGGTGTAACCGGTGGAGGAAGATGTTTGTGTTTGTCTGGAATGTTCTAAGAAAAGTACTTCAAACATTTTTTTAAAAATGTCAAAGTTTCACTGACCTGAATAGAGGTTTCAGCATGTGTTACCTGATGCTAACAAATTTTAATATGTAGGTATGCAATTTATTTCAGCTGATAACTGACTCAGTGGTCCTGAACTAATAATCTTCATGTAAAAGAGTGTCCAGCAGACAATTTCCAGAGTACATCTCGAGAAATTAAGTTGTTGAAAAGGTACATCAAATTTACACCACATCTTCCACTCTGCAGATCATCAAATTGGAAGATGCACATCAGGACCCTTTGTGCGCACATATGTGGAAATTTCCCAGGATGTTTAATTCTGCAGTGAACATGTTTGCGTGGCCTGGGCCCCCCACAAAAGCCTCTGACACTAAGCTCAGGGCGGGAACCTTAGCAAGATCCATGGGACACATCTGCATTACTTACTCAGGAAATATTACACAGTTTAATAACTGATCAAACTTTGTGATTAGCTCAAGTGAGCTTCACAACTGACAACCCTAATCACCCAACTCCCCTCCCCCTTGACTTTACTACCCAAAGACCAGGGCTGATCACCCACCCTTCACACAACGACGAGAGCCCGCTAACACCTCCCCATCCAGAACTGCCCTCCCCTCAACCAGACCCAACTATTCCACCCCCCTCCCGCCCTAACCAGATTCATCTACCTCACCATACCAAACTATTCCTCACAAATATCCCCTCCGATTACCCCCCAACCTAACACCCCCACACTAGTATCCACGCATTGACCCAGCACACCATTCATTAACTTCCTTGTCCATCACACATTCACTAACCCTTCACCCATTCGCTAAAACCTTCACACATTACCTTACCCATGCCCTTGCCTCCATGCTCCCCACCCTCATCCCCATGCCCTCATTTCACCCGCTCACTCACCCACCTGCACACTCGCTCACCCACACTCGTTCATTATAAGACTTGAGACCTTAAAAATCTAACAGCTACAGTCATAAAATGGGTTGTGTCCTCTCCCTTGACTCTCCTCTGGTCACTGGCCTTCGCTGGGATGAATTCTCTGCTCCATTTCTGCCTCAGTTGGGATTGGAAGACATGGCTGAAAGTGGGTAGTATTGTCGAGTGGGAAAAGACTTGCAGGCAGCGCTGACTGGATGTTCTGGGCCATGATCTACTTTTGCATTTTTCTTTGTGTGTGGGGTGGGTGGTGGTGGTGGTGTGAGTGCTGATTGTATCATAGAAACCAGCATCGAACCTAATTCTTTGCAAAACTCACATTTTCGTTTTAAGTGGATTTGCCAAGTGCAAAATGCAAACTTCCTTCTATGCATTGTGATTTGTTTGGTAAAATTGCCTCAGAATGTTATGTTAAGGACTGCCCTAGTTTTGCTTTGTGACAAATCTAAGGCTTCTTGTCTGCACAAAAACACATTTAGGTTCAAATGATTTTTCTTTATTAAATGAATAAGAACAGTTAGTGTTTTCTGTATTGATAATGGCAGCTGAGGCAGCAAAATGAAAGCTTCTACTGAGTTTTAGCATCATGCAGCCTATGCGGGTAATTCATTTTCCGTAAGAGGGGAGGGATAGGGAATAAAAATGAATTTCAGTTGTATGCCATCTGGGAGATATATTGTCACTGACGGAAATATCGTTCAGCTAGGATTCCATGATGAAATGCAGTTCATAGAATCCCTATAATGCAGAAGGAAGCCATTCAGCCCATCGAGTCTGCATCAACTCTCTGCAAGAGCATCTTACCTGTGCCTATCCTCCTCCCATCCTCGTAACGCCACGCATTTACCATGGCTAATCCACCTACTCTGCACATCTTTGGACTGGAGGAAACTGGAGCACCCGGAAGAAACCCACGCAGACACGAGGAGAACGTGCAAATTTCATACAGACAGACCAAGGCCGGAATCGAACCCAGGTCCTTGGCGCTGAAGTAGCAGTGCTAACTATTGTGCCACCGTGTTGCCCTTATCTTGCTATCTTCTATTTCACCAATGACAAACTACAACTAGAACAAATTAAGGTAGAAAATTAGCAATAATGTTGATGTAATCACTCCGAACTTATTAGTTGCAAATAAGCTATTCTGAATACATGCATAAGTCAATTGTTTTCAGTCTGCAACCTTTATCCTGAGCTTGATTGTTGCTATTTTTTACTTCTTGAATTACTTAAAATTCTGTGATGGTTGATTGAAATTTGTGTATTGTGTGTTGCAGACACCTTTTCCATAAGACGTGTGTGGATCCATGGCTACTAGATCACCGCACATGTCCAATGTGCAAAATGAATATTCTGAAAGCATTAGGAATTCCGGTAGGGATGCACAAACATTATTAGTTAAATTACTGATGTTGTACAGATCAGAATTTCCTCCTTCGTTTCTGTCTATGTGTCTTTTTAAATCATGTATATGTATGTGTGTACATTTTATATAAAACACAAACACACAAATAAGTGATGGTGTGTGTCTTGACTATTTGTCTTTATACAATAAGTAACTGCGTTTTAACAGTGGTTACAAGACGGGCATTCTAGTGGAGTCAGTTGACTTTTTGATTTCTCTGTTTGGATTGTGTTCAAAAATTAAAATATTTTCTATTTTAGCAAGTTTCTTCAAAATGTGTGAGGCTCCAATTGGAAATCACAAGTATTTCTTAGAAGGCATAACATATTTGGTATTTACTGGGTTTCAACATTCTTATTTTACCATATCAGCTAAATAACATTGCTGTGAAAAAACCAAAAGAATGTGATGTGGATTCCTAAAATTCTAAGAAATAAATACTCGTATTCTGCACTGTTCCAGATATAACTTTGGTCATTTGGATTTATAAATACCATGTTTACAGAATTTGTTACAGATTTGTGATTGCACTGTCCGCACCATCACTTATTACTATTCTGTGTTTTCAATATTGGTTTTCAGTATTCAAGGGGGGGGGGGGATCTTAACAAAAAATGGCAGTGTTTCTCTCCAGATTCTACCATGTATAAATGAACCCCCCCCCAAAATAAGGGGTCTGCCCTGGCATAGGTTGACATGGGCATGGTGCCAACCTGTGCCAGTGGACAATGTTAGGGCACTGTCTGGGCAATGCCAGAGCACTGCCTGGCCATGTCCCCCTCACACGGGTGCTTTATTTACCTTTAGACCTACGGAAGATCCCTCGACGGGTTCATGACTGGGTGAACCTGTTGTATGTCACATGGGCATGGTTTGGAAATATGGGGGAAACATTTTTAATCATATGGAAATGTGTTTAAATATATATAAATCAGGTTCACTCTTGTGGGCATGAACCTGATTATATTGGTAGCAAAAAATTGAAAGTTGCCTTCTCACCAGCGAGATTTGCAACTTCTGGGTTTCGGTGGATATTGAGCCCTGCTGCCGATCCTGCAGACAGCGACCATGGGATCAAGATCCCGTCCAGCGACTTTGGGTGGAATTTTCAGGTTTTTTTTAAAGACTTACTACCAAAGCAGTGTGTAGCCCACCAGCTCCACTGCTAGTTTTTCCCACCACATGTTTTGACACTCAATCAAAAAAAATCCTGGAGGCAGATCCCTTGACGTGAGCCTGCCCTGCCAGCAGCCTCGGTCTTCAAGAGATCGAGGGCGCCCTGAAAATAAAAATAATAAAAAGGCTCCCTCCCCACTGCTGGGAATCGCTCATTGCTCCAACAATAACCACCACCTCCCCTGCTTTTTTTTAAATGTAAACCCCATCAACTTCACAACACATCAGCAGGAGGGGGAACTCCTAATGTGAGGGAAGAATGATAGAGTGGGGAGGCCCACTAATGATACTGGCAAGAGCCCCATTATGTCATTAGTGGGGAGCGGGGAAATCCTGTTGGCGTAAAAGCCGTTTGGGGACTCCCATTTGGATTCTATCCAAAGATGTGCGGGCTAGGTTGATTGGCCATTCTAAATTGCCCCTTAGTGTCCTGGGATGCATAGGTTAGAGGGATTAGTGGGTAAATATGTAGGGATATGGGGATAGGGCCTGGGTGGGATTGTGGTTGGTGCAGACTAGATGGGCTGAATGGCCTCTTTTTGCACTGTAGGATTCTATGATTCTTTGACCCCTGTCACCATTCCTGCCTGCTGAAAACAGGGATGGAAGCCCCCCACCCTTTTATACTTATCTAAGCACGAGCCATTTCCGATCTTTTAATAGTTCTGATGATCTAAGCATGATGATTTCTTTAGTTCCTCATAATCTGTCATGACAGTACTTGTATAGGGGCTAAGTACTGAATGCTGTCACTCCAGAATAGACTGACCTCCTGTGCCTTCAGTTTAGAACAAACAGGAAATGAAGACAGTTCCAAAATACTGCAGGTGCTGGAAATCTGAAATAAAGCTGAAAATGCTTGAAATGCTCGGCAGGTCAGGGGGCGTTTCTGGAGAATAAAGCAAAGTTAATGTTTCTGATGATAGATCATTGACCATACTGTACCTGCTTTTAACATGACTCTCCCTTTATGGTCTGGGGGTGCAGGGCATAGACAATTTGCTTATTTAGTTTATGCATCCTTACTTAATGCCATCACACTTGCCTGAGAATGCAACCACTTAACAATTTTCATTCTGATATTTTACAGATTCATAGCTGGTCTGAGGCTATTAGTGCTTCAGGCATTTTGGATGCTGGATATTGTGACTTCTTACTCAAGAAGTACAATTTGCATGCACACAGTACTTTAACATTTAAAAATAAATTCACAAGATATTTCACAAACTGACACAATGAAAATAGCTTCTCAACTTGAAAGGAAGAGATTATACAAGTTACTGGAGTTTTCATTAATGGCGATCGAAGTGCAGAGATGGACTTCCAAAGACAGAACTGGTATTCAGAAAGGGGAGAGGGATAAACCCAACAACTATTGACTCGTCAACCCAATGTCTGTTGAGGGAAAATTCCAGAGACCACAACCCAGGATAAAATGAATTGCTACTTGGAAGAACATAGGTTAATAAATATCAATTTTCAGACTTGTTAGAGGCAAATCATGCCTGACAAACTTGATTGAGTTCTTCAATGAAATAACATTAATGTTTGATGTATGGACTTGCAAAAAGCATTTGACAAAGTACCATGTATTGGCATTTTATGTGCAACCGTAGAAAGTGCAACACCTGCCCCTTCATCTCCTCCCTGCTCACCATCCCAGGGCTCAAGCACTCTTTTCCGGTGAAGCAGCGCTTCACATGCATCTCCCTTAATGTGGTCTAGTGCATTCGCTGTTCCCAATGAGGTCTACTCTACATCGGAGAGACCAAACGCAGCCTGGGTGACCGCTTTGCAGAATACCTTTGGTCCGTCAGCAAGCAGGACCCAGACCTTCCTGTCACTTGCCATTTCAACACACCACCCTGCTCTCCTGTCCTTGGTCTTTTGCAATGTTCAAGTGAAGCCCAACGTAAACTGGAGGAACAGCACCTCATCATCTGATTGGGCACTTTACAGCCTCCCTCCTGTGCAGCTCCTGCTTCTCCACTTCCTCAAGGTGCTTGTTAGCTTACAAAAGGTTCAGGGAGCTAGGTAATGTTAGAGATCTTGAAGAGTATACGGCTAATAGGAAGGATCGAAGGAAGGAAGGAAGTGCCGCTAATAAGGGCGGCACGGTAGCATAGTGGTTAGCACTGCTGCTTCACAGCTCCAGGGACCTGGGTTCGATTCCCGGCTTGGGTCACTGTCTGTGCGGAGTTTGCACATTCTCCCCGCGTCTGCGTGGGTTTCCTTCGGGTGCTCCGGTTTCCTCCCACAGTCCAAAGATGTGCAGGTTAGGTTGATTGGCCAAGCTAAATTGCCCCTTAGTGTCCCGGGATGCGTAGATTAAAGGGATTAGCAGGTTAATATGAGGGTTAGAGGGATTAGCAGGTAAGTATGTAGGGATATGGGGATAGGGCCTGGGTGGGATTGTTGTCGGTGTAGACTCGATGGGCCGAATGGCCTCTTTCTGCACTGTAGGGGTTCTATGGTTTTATGATCTTAAGAAGGAAATTAGGAGAGCCAGAAGGGGTCATGAGAAGGCCTTGGCAGGCAGGATTAAGGAAAACCCCAAGGCATTCTACAAGTATGTGAAGAGCAAGAGGATAAGACGTGAAAGAGTAGGACCTATCAAGTGTGACGGTGGGAAAGTTTGTATGGAACCGGAAGAAATAGCAGAGGTACTTAATGAATACTTTACTTCAGTATTCACTATGGAAAAGGATCTTGGTGGTTGTAGTGCAGACTTGCAGCGGACTGAAAAGCTTGAGCATGTAGATATTACGAAAGAGGATGTGTTGGAGCTTTTGAAAAGCATCAAGTTAGATAAGTCGCCGGAACCGGATGAGATGTACCCCAGGCTACTGTGGGAGGTGAGGGAGGAGACTGCTGAGCCTCTGGCGATGATCTTTGCATCATCAATGGAGATGAGAGAGGTTCCGGAGGATTGGAGGATTGCGGATGTTGTTCCTTTATTCACGAAAGGGAGTAGAGATAGCCCTGGAAATTATAGACCAGTGAGTCTAACCTCAGTGGTTGGTAAGTTGATGGAGAAGATCCTGAGAGGCAGGATTTATGAACATTTGGAGAGGTATAATATGATTAAGAATAGTCAGCATGGCTTTGTCAAAGGCAGATCATGCCTTACGAGCCTGGTTGAATTTTTTGAGGATGTGACTAAACCCATTGATGAAGGAAGAGCAGTAGATGTATATATGGACTTCAGCAAGGCATTTGATAAGGTGCCCCATGCAAGGCTTATTGAGAAAGTGAGGGGGCATGGGATCCAAGGGGACATTGCTTTGTGGATCCAGAACTGGCTTGCCCACAGAAGGCAAAGAGTGGTTATAGATGGGTCATATTCTGCATGGAGGTCGGTCACCAGTGGAGCTCCCCAGGGTTCTGTTCTGGGACCCTTACTCTTTGTGATTTTTATAAATGACCTGGATGAGGAAGTGGAGGGATGGGTTGGTAAGTTTGCTGATGACACAAAGGTTGGAGGTGTTGTGGATAGTGTGGAGGGATGTCAGAAGTTGCAGCGAGACATTGATAGGATGCAAGACTGGGCGGAGAAGTGGCAGATGGAGTTCAACCCAGATAAGTGTGAGGTGGTTCGTTTTGGCAGGTCAAATAAGATGGCAGAATATAATATTAATGGTAGGACTCTTGGCAGAGTGGAAGATCAGAAGGATCTTGGGGTCCGAGTTCATAGGACACTCAAAGCAGCTGTGCAGGTTGAGGCTGTGGTTAAGAAGGCGTATGGTGTACTGGCCTTCATCAATCGAGGAATTGAGTTTAGGAGTCGTGAGATAATGTTGCAGCTATATAAGACCCTAGTCAGACCTCACTTGGAGTACTGTGCTCAGTTCTGGTCGTCTCATTACAGGAAGGATGTGGAAGCCATAGAAAGGGTGCAGAGGAGATTTACAAGGATGTTGCCTGGGTTGGGGAGTATGCCTTATGAAGATAGGTTGAGTGAGCTCGGCCTTTTCTCCTTGGAGAGATGAAGGATGAGGGGGTGACCTGATAGAGGTGTATAAGGTGTTGAGAGGTATTGATTGAGTGGATAGTCCGAGGCTATTTCCCAGGGCTGAAATGGTTGCCACAAGAGTTTAACACAGGTTTAAGGTGCTGGGGAGTAGGTACAGAGGAGATGTCAGGGGTAAGTTTTTCACTCAGAGGGTGGTGGGTGCGTGGAATGGGCTGCCAGCAACGGTGGTGGAGGCGGATTCGATAGGGTCTTTTAAGAGACTTTTAGATAAGTACATGGAACTTAGTAAGATAGAGGGTTATAGGTAAGCCTAGTAATCGCTAAGGTAGGGATATGTTCGGCACAACTTTGGGGGCTGAAGGGCCTGTATTGTGCTGTAGTTTTTCTATGTTTCTCTGTTTCTTAGCAGTTCAGAACCAACTAAAGCACACTCAGTGTTTAAGATGTGGCAACCTATAAGCTAATCCAAGAAAATGCCTCATAAAACTCTATACCACCTCACTTGAAAGCAACCGAGGACTCCTTTAAAAGCTGCTGGAAATATCTGTTTCCTGACTTGTTCTGCTCTGATTGAAAGTGGTGAATTCATTTAAGATTGCTCTGAATGGTTCAGCTCCACACCAAGTGCAGTATCCGAAGACTGATGCCACTACTAACCCAACTACATGGATCTTTCCATGCCTGACTTTCAACCCCAGTGAAAGAAGTGGGAAATTATGACCAAGCCCAGAAAAATGTAATGGTTGGTTTTATCTCTGTATATTTCACAGAATTATGTGTGATGTACATTCCTGTAAAGTAACACGTCATGATTCCAAGTCTATTCATGAACAGCTCAAATCCCTTTTCTTGTGGTTCAATATTACCTCAACCCTTGTACTGCAGTTTTGTAAAAGCAGTTGGATAAAAATGCATTAATTTCTGGTATGTTAAACAAAAAGCCAATAGTACTATTGCAGCAATGGCAATGATGTGTAAGGGCTGAGCCTAATCATTCGATAAATCTAATCTCCAGTGAAACTGTTGCATCTTCTGTTCGGCAATAAATAGAAATAAAGACAAACGCCATCATTTGCAGCATGTCAGGGTGTTGATGAAAGTAAGATATATTTACCACAACTTACATAATGAGCTTGAACAAGTGAGATTTTTTGCAGATAGTGTGGGGGTGGGTGGGGTGGGATTAAAATTGGATATGCAGTGATCATGGCTGTGAGTGTATTATGTATTTAAATTGGTAAAATTGTGATTTCTGGTCACTGCTAGCATCGTAATTGCGAAAGAAAGATTTGAGGCAGGACTTAAAAGAGAAACATCTGTCAAGTTTAACGTGTAGTCTGGCTTGTTGCATCCAAATAAGGAATGGAAATGTTTGCAAAACTTGTTCCTGATTGGCGTTATCTGCTGGATTGAAAAATGTAACCACATAGTGTAAATGCTGTTTCATTTATTTTGTTGAGTGTTTTGCTCTGGATTTATCACATCCATTAACACTTTTGTATCTATGGCCCTCTAAAAGCATGAAACTTTCCAATTGCCCCCTTCAATCAATTGTTAATCCATGAAATGTGAAAATGATGTGAAATCACAATCACTCTATAGCTGTATGTTTTATTTATCAGGAAATGAGAGAACTTCTTGTTTTACTTGTAACTCATGTCCTTTCTCTTCTAGCCAAATGCAGATTGTGCAGACGACGTGACAACTGATTTTGAAGGATCCATAGGAGGGCCACCCACTAATCAAATTACAGGTGCCAGTGATGTGACAGTGAATGAAAGTTCTGTTGGTCTTGATCCTCCTGTTCGAACTATTGGCCTTTCACAGATCATTCAGGACAATGACACTGTTCAGCAAGTTGAAGAGGTTAATATTACTACTAGCAACAGTAAGTTCGACTTGGAATTATATTGCCTTTCTTGTCCTATGCTGCAATTTGTTTAGAGATAGGCAAAGAAATGAATTATACTACTGGGTTGGTCTTGCCTCCAAAATTTAAGAATTTGATATTGATTTGTTTTGCCTAGTTAATGTATTTTCAGTTTCCCTCCATTTAGAATCAGCACAATTCTAATGCATATCTCAATCCCCCATACACCATTGCAAAGGACTAGCATACGTTCACCTTTCCTGGGGAACTATCACCAAAGGAATTGTTAGACAGAAAAAGACCAAAGTGCAGCAGTGTTGCCATCGACCATCCCTGTAATTGTAAGATAAAATTACAGTCCAGTCAATTGAACTACAGTGGCAGAGAAGCTTCTAAAAGCAGTTATTCGGAATAGAATTAGAAGTCATATGGAAAAATGTGGGTTGATCAGGAAGTGTCAGCATGGATTTCTAAAGGGGAAGTTATGGTTAACTAACTTGCTGGAGTCTTTAGAAGAGGTAAAATAAAATGGTCATTGAGGGTAATGCTGTTGATTTATACATGGACTTTCAAAAGGAATTATAGTGCCACAACAGACTTGGAAGAAAAGTTATAGTAAAAGGGACAGTAACAACGTTGTTACAAAATTGGTTGAATTACGGTAAACATAGAGTAATGTTTAATGGATTTAATGGATACTTTTGGGGCTGGAGGAAAGTTTGTAGTGGAGTTTTCCAGGGGTTGGTATTTGGACTCGTGCTTTTCCTGAAAAACATTAATGATCTAGATCTTAGTGTTCAGGGGATGGTTTCAAAGTTTGCAGATGAAACAAAACTTGAAAGCATTGTAAATAGTGTGGAGGACAGTGTGGAACCTCAAAAGGACATAGACACGTTGGTGGAGTGGGCAGATAGGTGGTAAATGAAGTTCAATGTGGAGAGCTGTGAGGCAATGCATTTTGGTAGGAAGAACAAAAAATATAAAATAAAGGGTACAATTCTTAAGTGGCTGCAGGAGCATCTGTGCATAGATCATTGAAGGTGGGGAGAGCACTTAATAAGGCATACGTATCCTGGGTTTGATTAATAGGGGCATAGTGTACAAGAACAAGAACCTTATGCTGAACTTCTGTAGTGAGACCTCAGCTGGAGTAGTGTGTAAAGTTCTGGGTGCCGCACTATAAGAAGGATGTGAATGCATTGACGAGAATGCAGAAGAAGTTTACAAGAATGGTTCCAGGGATAAGAGACTTCAGTTACGAGGATAGATTGGAGAGATTGGGGTTGTTCTCTATGCAGAAAAGAACGCAAAGAGGCAGTTTGATAGAGATGCTCAAAATCATGAGAGGGCTGGACAGAATAGATAGCAAGAGACTGTTCTCGCTTGTAGAAGGATTGAGAACAAGAAGGCACAGATTTAAAGTGATTTGCAAAGAAGCAAATGTGATGCGAGAAAAAACGTTTTCATACAATGAGTGATTTGGGTCTGGAAAGCACTGACTGGAAGTATGTTAGAAGCAGGTTCAATCGAAGCATTCAAGTGAATGATTATTTGAATAGAAACAATGTTCAGGGGTACCCAATAAAGGCAAAAGAGTGGCACAAAATCATAATGCTCATTTGGAGAGCCGGTGTGGACATGATGGGCCAAATGGCCACTTCCTGCACAGTAACACTTTTGTCAGTTGTTGACTAATCATAGTAATCAGTTTCAAC
This sequence comes from Mustelus asterias, assembly GCF_964213995.1. NCBI lineage: Eukaryota > Metazoa > Chordata > Chondrichthyes > Carcharhiniformes > Triakidae > Mustelus > Mustelus asterias. The sequence continues at coordinate 29,082,990 of NC_135801.1, read as the reverse complement.
CAATAAACTCTACAGCATATGGAAAAACTTATGGAGAGTTGTGGGAATCATAGGTCCAAAGTCAACTTTTTTCTCCCAAGTATTAACATATGGTATGACTGAAATTATTCATATACTGCACCCCAAAATGTTATTTTCTGAAGGAAATGTATTTGCAACTCTTCCTTCATGATGTTTTGAGACATCAAGATACACCCATGTTACCAACCCAGTTCCTGTACAGTATAAAAGGATATGGCCAATGCTAGAGTGTTAGTTATTTTTCCAAAGTGTATCTCTGGGGGAAAGAAAGAATTTCCCTATTTGTACTCTGCACAGGTTTGGAGGGGTTGGATGGATATGAGCACAGTGAGTGGAGGGTGCTCAGAAGAATGGAAGAGACTCCACAAAATCTTTCTTCTCCAAGTTACATCTCTCACACACCGTTGGAGACTGATCAGGAGGAGGAGGGCTGGTCCTTGTGGGGAAATGAAGAGGTTGTTACTCTCAACCATTTGGGAGAAACGATTAGGTATGCAGCAATACATTATATAGTGTGACATCTCTCCTGTCTGTGTATTGAAATCGGCACAGTAACCCAGTAACACCATTAGTCAAAAATAATCCACTTGGGAAGCAAAGACATTTTCAAGCACCACCTGGAACATTTATTATTATTTCATACTTTCTTTTCTAATATTTTTGCTTTGCTTCAGCAGGGGAATCATTCTGGACCAGAGTTGATTTAAAACATAAATGCAATGAATACTTTTGATTCTTCTCTGTGGCTTAGCATTGCTGGTGTTTAAATGTATACATTACTATTCCTCATGAAATAAGATAATGGTTTATAATAACTTTATTTTTCTAACTTATTTTGTGCATTACATCAAGTGCAGCCTTATGCGTGGTGTAAAATTGCTTGTTACGTCTAAACTCTAATACCAGAAAGTCTCAAACCCTATCACTGGGAATTTCCTTGGAGAGGTTCTCCCGACACAACATTAGTAGAAACACCAGGTAGATGCACAAACAAATAGTTGGTCTCGCTGCTTTGGCCCCAATTCTACAGGGCTCAAGTCAGGAATGGAACAAAACCATGGGCGGCTCGGTGGCACAGTGGTTAGCACTGCTGCCTCACAGCGCCAGGGACCCAGGTTCGATTCACGGCTTGGGTCACTGTCTGTGTGGAGTTTGCACGTTCTCCCCGTGTCTGTGTGGAGTTTGCACGTTCTCCCCGTGTCTGTGTGGAGTTTGCACGTTCTTCCCGTGTCTGTGTGGAGTTTGCACGTTCTTCCCGTGTCTGTGTGGAGTTTGCACGTTCTTCCCGTGTCTGCGTGGGTTTCCTCCGGGTGCTCCAGTTTCCTCCCACAGTCTGAAAGATGTGCTGGTTAGGTGCATTGACCCGAACAGGCGCTTGACTGTGGTGACTAGGGGAATTTCACAGTAACTTCATTGCAGTGTTAATGTAAAGCTTACTTGTGACTAATAAATAAACTTTTTTACTTTAGTCCCTCATCTTTTTTTGGGTACAGCTGCACCTACATAAATTGTACACCATCAAGAACAAAGCACTTCACTGAATTGGTGCCTATGCCACTGGACTAAACATCTCCCCCTCCACCACTGGTACACCTGCAATGTGTACAATCTGCAGAATGCACTACAACAACTCACCAAAGTTATTTTAATAGCACCTCATCCTTTGCAGCCTCTACCAATGATGTGAAAATGCCGGCGTTGGACTAGGGTAAGCACAGTAAGAATTCACACAACACCAGGTTAAAGTCCAACAGGTTTATTTGGTAGCGCAAGCCACAAGCTTTCGGAGCGCTGTTCCATCATCAGGCGAGTGGGAGTTCTGTGCACAAACAGGGCATATAAAGACACAAACTCAATTTACAAAATAACGGTTGGAATGCGAGTCTTGACAGGTAATCAAGTCTTAAAGGTACAGACAATGTGAGTGGAGAGAGGGTTAAGCACAGGTTAAAGAGATGTGTATTATCTCCAGCCAGAACAGTTAGTGAGATTTTGAAGCCCAGGCAGGTCGTGGGGGTTACAGAGAGTGTGACATGAACCCAAGATCCCAGTTGAGGCTGTCCTCATGTGTGCGGAACTTGGCTATCAGTTTCTGCTCAGTGATTCTGCGTTGTCGTGTGTCGTGAAGGCTGCCTTGGAGAACGCTTACCCAAAGATCTTGGGTTCATGTCACACTCTCTGTAACCCCCACGACCTGCCTGGGCTTGCAAAATCTCACTAACTGTCCTGGCTGGAGACAATACACATCTCTTTAACCTGTGCTTAACCCTCTCTCCACTCACATTGTCTGTACCTTTAAGACTTGATTACCTGTAAAGACTCGCATTCCAACCATTATTTTGTAAATTGAGTTGTGTCTTTATATGCCCTGTTTGTGAACAGAACTCCCACTCACCTGATGAAGGGGCAGCGCTCCGAAAGCTTGTGGCTTTTACTACCAAATAAACCTGTTGGGCTTTAACCTTGTGTTGTGAGACTTCTTACTGTGCCTCTACCAATGAACAGAAGAGCAGCAGTGTCGTGGAGAAGGTGTGACACCACCTTTTCAGGTAGCTGTGTATATTTTGGGGACATTCCAAATATGGAAAGGTGACACAAAATGAATTACTGAAATTCAAAATAAAAAAGAAAATGCTGGAAGCAATTAGCAGGCCAGGCACCAGTCTGTAGAGAGAGGATGTTTGAACCAGAGTTCATTATTATACATCTGAGCATTTAATGATAGAAAAGAAAAGGTTAAATCAAGTTCTTTAAAAAAATCTGTGTTTTTATCCCGAAACCAAAAAAGAGAAGTGAGGAAAAAAAAGTTTTCATTGTGACTTGGCTGTGATCGGGCATGGTTTATTTCAGGCCCAAGCATTCCATGTACCTGCCTAAAGTGGAACTACTGACTATGCCCTAGGTCCAGGTCAGCAGAGCTATGGCATCAGTTCGTTCTAATTTAAGTGCTGCTGTTCATATGTTCAGTAGAATAATAGGGTAGGTTGTTTACAGTAGATGTAACCTTCATTGTTCTCGCAATGAGATTTGCTGTTTTAAGACTGAGGATCAGGAAGGCAACCTCTCTTATCAATGGCATTCTGAATGTCTGTCTGTGCACTGAAATGGCTCTGAGTTAAATATTTCAGTTCTTCTTGTTATGATACTGGCTAGATTAGGAACTTGCTGCCTTGGAAGTAGCTAACTTTGATGGAATAAGCTACGGTTAAAGAGCAATATTCTTTAGGCCTCAATTCTGCAGAAAGTCTTCGTAAGCTGACTTCTTGAATTTTTAATAATTACAAAATTCACTACAATATGTTTTATATTTCAGAAATCCAGTTGCAAAATACTGCATGGAGGGAATGGGAGAAGAGGAGGAGGGAGAGAGATAGAGGGGCAGAAAAATGACACAAAAGTCCTGTGACTGACCCAAATATTCACAATTGTGTTCAGCACTTAATGTTAAAAGGCCTGTGTCATGGGTTTAAATAGCAGCAGATGCACTCTATGGCTTGTTGTCTGGAAAATCATCTCTAAATTGCTTTATTATCTAACAGAGATACTAGTTCATTTTTGGCAATTTTTTTTAGCTTGGATCTAGTTTGAATATAGAATCTGGATTCTAATGAAAGATCTAATGAGAAAGATCTGTTTTTCCAAAGTATTCTTCGAATTATCAAAAAATGCTTACTTGACATAACGCAATTATCCAAAGTTGAAATATAAGCTTGAAAATCCACTTATTGTCTAAATAAAATGCAGATATAGCATTTGTAAAATACTGTTGTGTTAAATGTCTTTATTTTGACATTTTTGCTTCTTGCTTTGCTGTTAGTAAGGAGTTTAGATGCATTGGGATTGATATAGGAGCAGGTAAGCACACAGATGCTGATCCTGTGGACCACTTTGAAACTATAGAATCATTAATAGCTGCTATTTGTGGAGCCAGACCTTTTTGCAGTCTGTGTTTGAGTGGAGTTTCTGTCTAGTTGAAGGGAGATAGTAATGAGTAGGACAATAAGTATGTAATGCATAATAAAAGTAACCTTATGTCTTATGTTCAGGCAATCTGTAAAGAAAGATTTAAATTTGCAATGCAGAGATGAAACAAAACAAAATTACTGTACAAGTGCAGGTCAAATTAAGACTTCTAAACAGGCTTCCCTGCAACTGCTGCCTATTCCCTAAACAAAGGTGTGGTCTTTCTAATACTTAGTCACCAGTAAAAATCTGTCACAGGAGGTACACCATCATAGACATGAATTACTAGCTGATCTGACATGGTGTTGCACACGGGAGTGATGCAAGTCCAGTCTTAATGTAAAATGGGGGGAATACCTGGACCAAGGGGAGTGGGGAAGAGGAGAGGAGTGGGGAGGGGTTATCAAAGGAAGGAGGAGGCCAGCATTCTTTTTCAGCAGGGGAAGTATTAGTACAATCTCATAAGGTGAAAAGAGGGATCAAACCAAGAATTCAGAGTCACAAAAATCTTTAAGCATGGAGTCAGGTTCATTCACTATAGTTGGGTTATACAATCACATTTGCCACTCTGGCAGGACAGAGACAGCAAATCCATTGATATTCTGGGATTTCATCACCCTCAGCAAGGGGAAATGCTCCAAATGTCAGCTCTGATTGTAGGCCAGTAAGTTGAAGAATTGATAGATTCAGATAAGTTCTTTACATTTGATCATTTATGCATTGCATAAGGCTTTGTGAAAGGTCAGAGTATTTGCTGCAGAGCTAGCCTGTAGTGAATGTGTGGAATAGAGTTTAGTCTCCAGTAAACCACATCTTATCTCTCTCTCTCATGCTCTTTTTCCATAAAGCATCCTCATTGTCCTAGAGTTGCTACCCCTGGCTTAAACCATGCTATCATTATGGAGAAAGCAGAAGAGGCAGATGCCAAATACTACCTCAGCCAGTATAGGAATTAAACACATGCCATTGATATTATCAAGCACCACACTCTAGCCATCTAACTAACTGAGCTAGTTGGACCTCTGGTTACATACTTATAGATTTAAATAGGTAATAGATGGATTAGCATGGCTTTAATTAAGTGAGAAATTACCTCAACTTCAGAAATTTCATAAAACTGTTTTGTGAACTATATTGCCTCAGAACTTATCTTTTATCTTATAATGTTAATATCTGTAAGTGTGAAATTTATACTTCATGTTTATTGATTTGATTTATCATTGTCACACATATTAGTATACAGTGAAAAGTATTGTTTCTTGCGTGCAATACAGACCATTCCGTACATAATGAAGGAAAGGAGAGAGTGCAGAATGTAGTGTTACAGTCATAGCTAGGGTATAGAGAAAGATCAACTTAGTGCAAGGTAGGTCCATTCAAAAGTCTGATGGCAGCAAGGAAGAAGTTATTCTTGAGTCGGTTCGAACGTGTCTTCAGACTTATGTATCTTTTTCCCGATGGAAGAAGTTGGAATAGAGTAAGTCCAGGGTGCGTGGGGTCCTTAATTATGCTGGCTGCTTTGCCAAGGCAGCAGAAAATGTAGACCGTGTCAATGGATGGGAGGCTGGTCTGAGTGATGGAATAGCCTTCGTTCACGACCCTTTGTAGTTTCTTGCAGTCTTGGAAAAAGCAGGAGCCATACCAAACTGTGATACAACCAGAAAGAATGCTTTCTATGATGCATCTGTAAAGGTTGGTGAGAGTCGTAGCTGACATGCCAAATTTCCTTAGCCTTTTGAGGAAGTAGAGGCATTGGTGGGCTTTCTTAACAATAGTGTCGGCATGGAGGGACCAGGATAGGTTGTTGGTGATCTGGACACCTAAAATCAAGAAGCTCTCGACCATTTCTACTTTGTCCCCATTGACGCAGACAGGGGCACGTGCTCCACTACACTTCCTGAAGTCAATGACTATCTCCTTCATTTTGTTGACATTGAGGGAGAGATTATTGTCGTCGCACTGGTTCACCAGATTCTCTGTCTCTTTCCTGTACTCTTTCACGCCATTGTTTGAGATCTGACCCACTACAGTGGTGTCATCAGTAAACTTGAAAGTCGAGTTGGAGGGGAATTTGGCTACACAGTCATAGGTGTATAAAGAGTATAGTAAGGGGCTAAGGACATAGCATGTGGGGCACTGGCGTTGAGGATGATTGTGGAGGAGGTGTTGTTGCCTATCCTTACTGATTGTGGTCTGTGGGTTAGGAAGTTCAGGATCCAGTCGCAGAGGGAGGAGCCGAGCCCCCGGCCACGGAGTTTGGAGATGCGTTTCGTGGGAGTAATGGTGTTTAAGGCTGAGCTGTAGTCGATAAACAGGAGTCTGACATAGGTGTCTTTGTTATCTAGGTGTTCCAGGGTTGAGTGCAGGGCCAGGGAGATGGCATCTGCTATGGACCTGTTGCGGCGGTAGGCGAGCTGTAGTGGATCCAGGTAGTCCGGGAGGCCGGAACTGATTTGTGCCATGACCAACCTTTCGAAGCACTTCATAATGATGGATGTCAGAGCCACCGGACGATAGTCATTAAGGCACGCTGCTTGGTTTTTCTTTGATACTGGGATGATGGTTGTCTTCTTGAAGCAGATAAGGACCTCAGATTGGTGTAAAGAGAGGTTGGAGATGTCTGTGAATACCCTTGCCAGCTGGTCCACGCACGATCTGAGTGCTCGTCCAGGTACCCCATCTGGGTCAGTCGCTTTCCATGGGTCAACCTTCGAGAAGGCTGCTCTGACGTCTGCAAAGGTGACCTTGGATACAGGTTCATCTGAGGCTTTTGAGGCGGAGGGCTTGGTCTCGCTGACCTCTTGCTCAAAACGGGCATAGAATGCATTGAGCTCATCGGGCAGGGATGCATTGGTGCCAGCGATTTTACATGCCTTCGTTTTGTAGCCTGTTATGTGTTGCAGACCTTGCCATAGTTGGCAGGAGTCCATTTGACTAGTCTGGGATTCTGGTCCCGTACAGTCTTTTGGCATCTTTGATGAATCTCCTTTGATCATATCTGGCTTTCTTGTATAGGTCAGTGTCGCCTGACTTGAACGACTCAGACCTGGACTTCAGCAAGCAGTGGATATCCCTGTTCATCCATGGTTTCCGGTTGGGGAACACACGGATTTGCTTCTTTGGCACACAGTCTTCTACACACTTAGTAATGAAGTCAGTTTCTGTAGTGGTATACTCGTTCAGGCTGGTCACAGAGATTTTAAATACCAGTCTACTGACTCTAAGCAGCCCCATAGGAGATCATCCGATTCCTCAACCAACATTACCTGACTTTCTTTGACAGATTCTCCCGTTTCATTTATGACAATCACTTAAATTACTTCGCAATGACAATCTCTTATTCAGATGGCAGCAGGGACTCAGCAAGTCTGGCAGCATCTGTAGAGAGAAAGAGACAGAATTAGTAATTCGAGTCAGTGGAATATAAAAGCACTAGGTCAATTCAGAGGCAAAGAGGCTTCTTGGAAATTCTACTCTGACTCCCGAAGGTGCACAAACTGAGTTGCAAAAGACCACAGTGCCCATGAGGCGTATCATCTAGCTTCCAAACTGTCTTTCATGCAAGTGATATCATCATTAGCCAGGAACATGCCCAGCCACATGTATGAAGTTCTTATTCCATAGAAAATTAAAAAGTTTGAAACAAAACGTGTCAGTATGCATGTCTGAACCTCATGTCGTTCATGCTGATTGCAAGCAACTGCCTATATTGGATAAATAGTGCAAATCACTTCTCTGTTCCATAAGTCAACGGCCAGATGGGATCTACATTGCGGAAGTCCATTGGTTATATTCAAACAAGACTATTTTATTGCTGTAATCTATTGCAGTTTTGCCATCCAACATTGCATTAACATTAACACTATAACTGGTGGAGATTGTACTTGCATTGTACTGTATATATGCGAAAGTCAAAAACACAAGCTTTTTAATTACATCTGAGCACTTGCCACTGGATGGAGGCTGCCAGTATATTTGGTGCATAAGTGGAGTGATTGTGAATGCATTAGCTCTGTGGTGCTTCTGATAGATAACAAGTGGATACCTGGCTTTGATGTCGGTGATGTTTGATAGCTACAGGATGACTATTTCAGTTCAAACCCTGGTAATAAAATGTTAATAGCTGTAGACTGCTATCCTTCACAATAGAATACTGTGAATATTGCTCAGAGTTAGTTCCAGTCAAAGTAAATGTCAGTGTAAATTGAAGTGATGTAAATTGATTCTTGTGGCTAACAACCACCAAATTTCAAAGGGTGATGAAGACAAAGAGTGCTTTTGTAATTTATCCTGACGTATAATCATATGATATTTTGGTGGGCAAAATATGCTAATACTTCTCATCTGTAACTTCAGTATGATCCATTACTGTTTAACTGTTGGATGTGCTTCCTTATGCTTGGGTCCAGATATTGACATTTTATGGAATATTCACCAATTACCCCCAAAAGCTGTGCAGAAGGCCAAAAGCAACTGAAGCAATCTGATATTGTAGAACCATTCATTCACCGATGATTCAGTGCAATTCCAGGTCCACCATGTTGTCAGATGGTACGTTAGCTGCAATGGACAATGTTTGGCTGTAACCTTCCAGATTCCGGACTCCTAATTAAGAACAACAGTTGCCATTTCAGTCAGTTTTGGGCAGAACCAGGAATAATTTTTCAGATTTTTCTGTTTCCGTGTCAAAACTGATATCATATATGTTAGTATGACATTTTTTGGGGGGGATACTTAAAAATTCTATAAATCATTTTTTAAAAACTCCAGCTTCACAAAATTTGGTCCAATAGGGCGAAGAATTTTGATGCTGGAGAATCAATCACTTTGGGTACTTCAAGTCTGGAACAAACTAGTCAGCTAAAGCACAAGCTTGATGAGTAGGGAGGCTTCCTGCACTCTGGCCATACAAAATATTTAAACCCATGCTGAGAGTTTTTGCGCCATTTTCAACACCAGCTAATGAAATAACCTATTTGTGAAATTATCAAGTTAACCCTGAATTGTCCTGTTTCTGGGAGTTTTGTTCTTTGAATCTAGCACCAAATTAAACCATAATTTTTGCATTATAGCTACCAGAGATGGAACTATTTCAGCATTCTGAGATGGAATCAGATCCAATGAGAAGAAAACAACATGCTAGTTCTCAACTCCATTCTGCCCTCTTTAAAATTACTTTAATACAGATACGGATACAATGGGGGGGGGGAGCTTTCCAGATCTGGATGCATGGGGGAAATTAAATCCCTTAAAAGTGACATCTGGTCAGGAGCCTGACATTGTCCCACGCTCTTCTGGGTTGGAAGGCAAATTGGGGGATGCACACATAGATGGGGTGTCTTTAATCAATGAAACTGAAGAGCTGAAGCCATGGACAGGCGAGAGGCTGCTGCTCACAGCACCCCTTCTCAGAATTCTTTCAGTGCTAAATGAGTGACTTTCAGCTTAGAATCATAGAATCCCTACAGTGCAGAAGGAGGTCATTCAGCCCATTAAGTCTGTACCAACCACAATTCCACCCAGACCCCACACATCCACCCCGCTAACCCCCCGACACTAGAGTCAATTTATCATAGCCAATCAGCCTAACGCAAATCTTTGGACTGTGGGAAGAAACCGGAGCACCCGGAGGAAACCCACGCAGAGATGGGGAGAATGTGCAAACTCCTCGGAGGCCAGAATTGAACCCGGGTCCCTTGCGCTGTGAGGCATCAGTGTTAACCACTGTGCCACCGTGCCGCCCAGCTTCTTGGAAGTCACTTCACCTGTCTCGCATTTACTCACCCTCAGCTGCACTTCCCTGTTGCTAGCTTTCAGCATGGTATGGGGTTGCTAATACAACTCTATTTTGCATCTCTGATGAAGAGCAAGAGACGTAGCAGCACCAGCAGCCTTCTCCTTAACCTGTTGCTGCTCAGTTGAGCAGATGGTGGACACAAGAGATGCAGCTCTAAGGAGGCAAGATCCCAACATAGGATCTAAGTGCAGAGGATCAACCCTCTCAACTTGTCTCAGGAGGCTCAGGTTTTCACGGCAGGTCGCTGCTGACATTTGCAGCATCCTGGAATAAGACCTCCGGAGTTAGCCAGGTGGGCACACAATGGCAGTGGCCATCTGCTGGCTGTCACTGGAGGACCAGCCCAGCCCCCAAAGCCAGGTCTTTGCCTCTCCCCAAGTTGTGTGCTGTCTTCTCCTGCAGGGAGAGAAAGCAGAGTGTTAAATGTTAGTAATAACTTGTGTGGCTAGCAAGGATATTTGTGGAGGATGTCTGTGTGCCAAAGGTGTGAGTGTTGACTAATCAGATGGGAATGTTAGGTGGTGTCTGGAGAGAGGAATGAGTGCAGCTACAAGAAGTGTTGTTCTAAGCAGTGCTGTGCAGGAGAGTGCTGAGAAAATCAGAGTGTGTGTACACAGGGGGAAGCGTGCAGGGTGAAGATCCTGCCTCCCTCTGATCAAGTCTGGGTTAGAAAGGCTGCTCAGAGACCAATTGAGCCATTCAGTAGCCTCTTCCAGGCCTTGTCCCAGTGGCAGATGGGGCTCGCTATCCAGGGAGGCCATCCAGCAAACCCTGACTCTATGCTCAATCAAGGAATTAGCATCAGGAACGGGGTGCCCCACAGGCAATCACTCCCTGCCCTTGCTTCCAGCTTTCCGAGATACGGGGAATCAGATGGAGGGTGTCAGTGGTGCAAGGTTATAGCAACTGTCTTCAACTGCCACCTGTAATGAGAGTTCAGTCATGATGGAGAAGTGTTTTGAGTAATGGCAGTCCTGACACTTGAACCAACAATATTATTCTAGTCTATATGTATCGTGGAATTGCTGGTTTTAATAATCGCAGCTTTTTTCATGGTTGACTTTTTTCAAAGTTTTTTAAATCTTATGTTGACTGAAGACCTGGATTTCTATTCCAAGTTGGGACCTTGCAGCTCTATTTGTAGCAGTCTACACAGTACAATTTCAATCATGACTGTGGCAAAATTTGAGTATTTACCAGCGTGAGGCTTTTGTTGAATTTTATCACAAATGTTAGATGTAGAATAAAGGCACACTTGATAATTATGTTTTTTGTTTCTCCCTTCTTGAAGATGATGAAGGACCAGTTATGAGCAGCGACTCAGATACTTCATTGATTCTGGCTGTTGAAGTTGGACTTTCAGACATAGAGCTCTCCACTGACCAGGACTGTGAGGAGGTGAAATCCTGAGAAGGGTGAATTCTGTCTCTGGATATGGATCAGGCAAAGCCCACAGTGTGACTGAAACAATGTCCAGTGCACTCAGAACTGGGATGATTGTGAGAGCAATAGCGACAATCGTTTACTCTTCCTTATACACAGATTCTTTAGCATTGGATGTCTTTCTCTTCACAAGGACGCTGCAAGCTTATCTCTTGCCCTCATTCCTATATTTAAAAAAGCTGTTAACACAACTCAGTGACTGAGATGAAGAAAATAACAATTTTATGTTGTTTACTTTTTGTTTTATACTGTCAATGATGGTCAACAGTTTGTGTTTTTAAGTTTATTTTTGCGACTGACTCCAGCTTTTCCAGAGTTTGATCCAAAAATATTTTTATTAAAAGGATTGATCCTGGAATCACTGCCTCAACACTAAAACATTCAGTCGGTGCTTTTAAGTTATGAACTGAATTTTAAAGTTGGTTCCAAGTCCTGCACTCCTGTGAATCACTAGTTTTTTTTGTGTGGTCAGCTTTAAGTAAAGTTTGTTTTGCTCAGTAAATATTCAAAGCAGTGGCTTGCAGGTACTGAAAAGACTGCTAGAAATTCGTCTGCCAGCTCTTAACATATCTTTGCCAATAGAAGTGTTAGCATTGATATTGTGCAGGTATGTTGTATGTGTGCATATATATTACGTATATATAATGTATCTAAAATATATACACACACACTGTGCTCTGATGGTAATTTAGACGGAGTGAATGTTCCAGCTTGCACTCTAAGAATTCACGGTAGCCTGGGTTGTGTGAATGGTTCACATCTGACATTCCCCCAAGTTTTTTGGCATTGTGGCTATTAACACACACAGCTGAGAAAGTGGCCAAATAGGTTAAACCACAAGCTTTAATGGCTTTTAGGGGATTGAAGTCTAAGTTAATTTTATTCTTTAGCGACATGCTTTACACCAACCAACCTCAGCCAAAATATAATTTACGTTATAATGTGCTTCAAAAGAATTTTCTAATATTTTAAGGAATTTGAATTTCAGTTGCTTACATCATCTTTCCTAGCAATAGCTTATTGTACAGTGAAAACATATGAAAATGTATTAGAATTTCAGAATCGATATACCGAGTCCAAATAAATGACTTCTCAAGTCATTAGATTCTACTACAGCCGTTTTATAGATAGATCCTTCCTTTCCACTAAAGGACCCAATAATGTAATAATAATGTTGGAAAAAATATAGAAATTCTCTCTAGATGGAAAGAAAAATACCACAAAGTAGCAGACGTTGTATATTTTTGAAATTATTGTACTGTTTTTGTCCTAAATGTAGATTGTTGACTGTTTAGATATTAGTATTTGAAAAGCAGCAATCTTTTGATAAAGAACAAATGAAAACCCTAGGTTGTCCCAAGGACTGTAACGAGTGTTTATCACATGATGTGCAGACCTTTTAATCACTCCAGTGCATTTTTGTCCTAGAACAGCACAGCTGGAGGCAATGTTGATGGTGCATTGATCTGAAGATTTTCGAACTTCTTGAGATTGCAGTCTGGAGGGTTGATATTGAAAGGAAACATGTTAACGTATATAGATCCAGGATTAGACCGGACAGGAGATAGAGCACAGCAGACGCTTTAGCAGCATTCTATTTGCTGCTTGAGTTTGATGATAATGTTAAAAATGCAAACATGCTAATGAATTATGGAAATGCAGTTGACTGAAAGTCATCTGATAATGAAATGTGTCTGATATGAGCTTTTGGAAACATTAAAATGTTTTTTTAAAACTCCAACAAAAGATTAGGGTTTCTTACATTACTGATGGAAAAATGTATGAGTGCAGTTGAAGAATCTTAGTCCAAATAGATAGGATAACAAATCAGTGTCATTCGTAATGTTAAATAAGCCACTTTCTTCCTCATTCGTTCATGTTTTTTGTACCATAGGAAAATCATTTAACCCGTTTCCTCTTTAAGAAAAATAATACTTCAAACAGTCACATGCTTTGATCCTTATGAGGCTTTGCTGAAGAGCTGCACTCTAGTTAACTTTTCACCTGTCAGGAGTAAATCTCCAAATTGTTTTCTGCACCAGAAAGAGTTTGAATTGCTGCCCAAGTGTTTCTTATTGCTATAAACAGTTTCAGCTGTTCTCCTCCAGTTGCAAGGCTTTCAGAGAAATGTTTGAGTGGTTGCACTTTAATTTTACTTCGGTTTTAGTCTACAAAATATTTGCATCATTTTCCAGCAGTGCCATTTTATGTTGCATCCCATGAAACTGTGCCACAAATGGATAAACCCTGAGGATTAGGTGCTAGCTGGAGTTGTACAGGGAATCAGTGTTTTGGACCTCTGCTGTTTCTAATTTACATAGATTCGCTGGGGTGTGATACCAACTGCAAGATTGTAAACTTTTTGGATGATACAAAAGCAGGAAAGTTAGTAAAAACTAAAGTTGCAGCTAAGATATGCAGAATCGTAGAATAGTTTACAGGTGATACAAATTTTTCCCATGTCGATGATTGTGATGGAAAAAATATGTAGTCTGCGGGAAGATATCAATGGACTAGTCAGGCGGGCAGAAAAATGACTAATGAGAATTTGTGCGGTAATGCATTTGAGGAGGTCAAACGAGGCAAGGGAATAAACAATGAATGGTAGGATTCTGAGGAGTGCAAAGAGACAACGCAGTCTGTGTCTATGATTAGTGAAAGTGGCAAGGCAAGCAAATAATGTGGCCAAGAAGGCATGTAGGAGGCTTTTCTGTATTGGACAAGGTCTAGCTATAAGAGTAGGGAGGTTTTATTAGAACGATATAAAACTGAGCTAGCATTGTGCCTATAGTTCTGGTCAATGCACTGCAGAAAGGATATGATCATATTCAAAAGGGAATAGAGAAGTTTTACACGGTTATTACCATGAATGGAGAACTCTAGCAACGAGGAATGATTGGATAGGCAGGAATCGTTTCCTTTGTAGAGGAGGCTAAGGAGAGATTTAGTTGAGAGGTACAGATGGAGTAGATAGGCAGTGTCTATTTCCATGACTAGAGAGATTAAGTACCAGGAGACAAATATTTAAAGTAATTGACAGATGCTTGGGAGTAATATTTTCACCCAGTTTGTGGTGGATGTCTGGAACTCTTTCCTTGAGAGTAGAGACAGAAATCTTGCATCACACCTTTTTTGGCTGACATGGGCATGATGGGATGAATTGACTCCTACGCTGTAAATCCATCCTTTTTCCTATGATTTTTCCTATCTCCACACTTATTCCTGTCTTAGCAGATGGATTTTGCTTGACCATTAGAAGTTGATGCAGGCTACCACAATGGTAAAACTGAAGTTTTCTTGGTATTGAGTCACTTAGGGCACCAAAATTAAAACAAACAGGAATTGTCTACAGCAACATTCCCTTAGAACAATGTCTTGCACCAAGCCTTAAAGAAGGTACTGGGGGAAGAAAGATTCTCTAGCATTGGTCATAGGTTGAACTTGCCTTCAGGATTAGCTGCCATGCCAAAACTGGCATTGATACATTGACCAGAGTATCCTGCTTGTAGCAGTATTAGTTACTTGCCCAAAGGCCATTATCTCAACTTCAAACGGGTGTCAATCCACATTGACTCTTAGCACCAAGCCCTAATCAAATGCAGCTCCACCCATAGCACTGCATTGTTCCACTTACATTATTCTCGGACAAGGAAAGACAAATCATTTTAACAGGAGTGCACACTCAACCATTTTTTGCTTTAGGAATTTCCACAAGGGTTCCTTTTACATCGATCTCAACAGTCAATAAAGTCTTTCCTACTGTATGGCTATCGTGGCTAAATTAGTTGGGAACACTTTTTCACTGCCTATCCACTTAGACTTCTATGAAGCACTTGTATGCTCCAATGTGGCAACCTTGCCAGTGGATGCCAGGACAGCACCAGTTTTGCCTCAGGCATTCCGACCATGCCTTTTGCTAAGTAATGTTAAGACAGCATTATTTGTTGCTGCACTTTATCATTTTCTTAAAAAGAGGAACAGGCAGCTGAGAGGAAGTAAAAAGAGGACGAAGAACTCGGAATTACACACCACTTACAAGCCTTGATAGGAATACTCACTCATTCAAGGACTTCATTGCCTGGATTTCCTTACAACCGGCAATTCAAGCCCGGATGCACTTCAGTATTCGCAAAGAAACCATGCTGGACCTACCAAGTATGGCCATTGGTGCCCAGCACAAACAGACTACTGTGACCAATCATCCGTCCCTTTTTGACAGCTTCTTTTTACCAGTAGTTTTCTAGGTTGAGTCACAAAGTTCGGCAACTTATTTATTCAAGTTTCAGTTTCTCCTAAGAAGGAATTGAAACAAATGGATAACTTTACTTGCTTTGCTGGCCGTCTACCAGGATCATTGGGTAAAGTTTGGGTTCCTAAGAAGCTTGTGCTCCAGATGACTTTTTTCATTTTGAATTAGAGTCCATGTTCTTTAGTATCAACTCATTTTGCTAGGAAGAATGAGGAGAGGCAATATGAAACATACAATTCTATTGAAGCACTGAAGCAGAACAACCTGGAGTATATCTGCACAAATCATTAAAGGTGGTAGGGCAGATTGAGAATGCGTTTAATAAAGCATACATGATCCTGACCTTTATAAGTAGGGACATAGAGTATAAAAGCAAGGAAGTTATGATAAACCTGTATCAAACACTGGCTTGGCCTCAAATAGAGCCAAGTGTGTTCTGGGCACCACACTTTAGGAAGGATGTGAAGGCATTAGAGAGGGTGCAGAAAGGATCCACAAAAATGGTTCCAGGTGTGAGAACTTTAGTTATGTAGCTAGATTGAAGAGGTTCGGGCTGTTCTTCGAGAAAATGAGATTAAGAGGAGATCTGATGGAGGTGTTCAAAACCATGAGGGGTCTGGATGAAGTAAAAATGAGAAACTATTTCTGTTGACAGAAGAATGATGAACCAAGGGATGCCAATTTAGGGTGATTGGCAAAGAAAATAATGGCGATATTAAAAAAAAGTTTAACGTAGCGAGTGGTATGCACAACCTGAGAGTGTGGTAGGACAGGTTCATTTATAGCTTTCAAAGAGAATTACCTGAAGAGTAAAAATTTACAGTGCTATGGGGAAAAGGCAGGGGGTTTGGGACAAGGTGAGTCACTGCTATGCTCTAACTATTCTAGTTCTAGCCTACGATCAATGTTGATTTTTCTTTGTCTCAGAATGAAACGTTTTGAGGAATTGCATTCAATCCTTCAACTTTGTAACAGTCTTTATCCTCCGATAATCTGTCTTTGCACAATGGTCAGTCTTAAACAGAGTTTACATTTATTTTATCTCAAAAAGACTTTTGTTTAAATAGGGGTTTAAAAAAAACAGAAGTTAAATGTTTTTAAATATTTGAGCACTTGTAGATTTGACTTTAATTCTGAATTGTTCGATCTTGACTAAAAATTTATTATGTTTTAAAATCCCTGAAAATCAGGTTCTCCCAAACATTGAGGCTGATCTGTTTAAATGCAAATTGGAGTCACTGTGATTGGAAATAGCACTAAATATGTTGTGGCTGAAGTAGAGTTATGTTTAACCATATATTTTGCATGTGACTTTTTAACAGCATCAGCTGCTTCTTTTCCAAATTGATCATATCAAATTGTTGAACATAATGCTGAAACTCTTCTTTCACCAAATCTTATTCAGCAGCCTGTGTACCAATCATAATCTCTTGTAATTGTTCAGTCAAATTAAATTCAAGATTTCCCATCAGAAAGCTTATTTTGGGTAAACATGTAGGTAGATTTTTGAATATTGTATGTGTGCTTTACCAGAAAAATCCTGTTTCTTATTAAGGGCCAGATAAAACCTAATTAAATTTAGAATGTTAAACGACAGTACTTGTAAGCTTATTATTTTCTTAACTATCCAGGTAACTATACTGAAGTTTTATATTTTTTTTATCATCAAAGCCTATTTATCTAGTAGTATGGTGTGTCAGTATTCCAGTATTCAATGCTATTAAGAAGATAGATGTAGGTTGATAATTTTAATTCATTGATAACAAGTAGCCTTGGTAGAAATCTGGGGATACTTTGCTGGACCGATTGAACTTGGGTCTGCAGGGAGAGATGAAAGATGAGGGGCGGATAGGAATTATGTCAAGGTTTAGAAAGAAGTTAAGCATGATTCACATAAAAATAACATTACATTTTCTTGTGACTATACTTCAAACTCTTGATTATTCAAGCATGCCTCTAGTAGACCACTTGTTTCGTAATAGTCGCTGAGGATTATGGTTCACTTCAAACTGTGGTTTGCATTTTGAACCATGTTGTCCTATTCTATACTGTCCACGTTGCAAAATGTTCTAATGGCTTAATGTAGAAACAAATGAACACAAAACATACATTTGTATCTAGGTCAATTCTGGAATGTATTGCAGGTCGAGTATCCTTTATCTGTAAATCTGAAAGCCAAACCCACTCAAAACCACACTTTTTTAACGTTAGCGTGAGAAGTTTAGTTTGTCTGCACTGTTTACTTTGCAATTTTTGCGGTGAATATGTCAAAATGAAACGTTTTTAGGCACCCTACATTCGTTATTCAGCGATACATACTTTTCTAGCCATTTTATTTACTTTAGACTATTGCTAGCCTATGCTTAGGCTATTGCGATGTAAATTTATCAAAATTATTTGAAATCCAAAATGCAGTTGGTCCAGAGGAATTCAGATAAAGCATACGTGACCTGTACTTATAAAAAATGCAGATATTCTTGTGTATTAATTTTGAATTGCTCTTTTGTATGAACATTTCTACAACCATTCAATGGAGAAGGCACTTCTTAGTTCCTCAGGCAAGAAGAATATTTCTGTGAACATAGAAGAATTCAGTACATTATAAATGGTTAATAATACAATCACTTTGTAGCTGTTTATTGCAATATCATTTACATAGCAAACTCATTTCAATCCACACTTGACAAATCTTTTTAAAATAAATATACATGGTACATGCATTCTACTTGAATATGTCAGGATAGTATTTTTCCATAGGTCATTTAAATGATTTTTAATTACATTGTATGTTACAAACGATATTTCCTGAAATGATTTTTTAAACACATTTCAAAAGCAATTTGTTTTTCCTTAGCGGGTGTAAGAATGTGAGATCTGCATTCACCAAAGAATCACCAGTTTGTCTTCATAACACTGCGGAAGATAACTTGTAAATAGATTTTCTTATTGGTTTCTTTTAAATAAAATTTAGTTTGGTCAACTATAACTTTGTTCCAAAAACATTTCAACCTATATCTTCATAGTGCTTTGCAAAGGTGCCAAGAAATGTTTTTTTGAAAAAAATTAAAAGCAGAAGGCACTTGGCTTCTGTTTCTTGTACTGACAGAAAATATTTCGGTTTAGTGTTCTCTTAGGTGCATTATTTGTGCATGGGAGTCAATAAAACAGCACGCTGACCAGTATTTCAGTAAGTTTTAATCTTTGCATAGAATTTTACAGCCCAAGAAGAGGGAATTTAGCTTAACAGATCTGTAGTTTATTACCACTTGAATGATGCCACCAACTTAACTACCAGAATTAAAGAAACATCTTTCGATTGAAACAGTACTTGTAATTTCCTCTAAATCTGACCACTGTAACAGGAGAACCTTATACAATTTCTTTGTTTGCCTACTCAAAACAAGGTTTCAAATATGTCTGCAAAAACCATGGCCAATAGCTATAAAATGTTACTGGCTTTCTGGAAATGCCATTATAAAACTCCAAAAGCAGCACGTGTTGTGTAATACATTAAAAAAGTTAAATAAGCTTATTTTGTGTCTGACTTCAGTGCATTAAGCTTGAGTCATGTCACAGTTTATGGGTAAATTAGATCAGTTCACATTTCCCATTATGTTGATTTGTTAACAAACACAATGGTCTTGGTCTAACACACTGCCATCTGCAGCCGTGCCTGGGTGTTACTTAATTTGATTTCATCCAACATACAAATATTAAAGTAGAATTTCTGACACGTGGGATGGACAAATTTATAATTTAGATCCATATCTTGCAAAGTATTAACTGCTTAGGTGCAGAATGCCTCCTGCTGTCTGAGAGCAAATACTTGAAGCATTTTTATACAGACACAGGCGACAAGTTAAATGTTGAAGTTGTTCCTTGAATACTACTGATGTATGATATAGAACCATACTTAAGGTTAACATTTCACCTTCCCCTTGCTGCTAAAACCACTCTTACTAGTGCAAGCCTGTTTTACCATCAGGTCAGGAAATGCAGCAGCCAGAAATTATGGATACAACCAGATTGACTGGCTGATCCTGTCTTCTCTGCCCGCACCAGTAATTCAGTTTCATTTAGACTTGGCCATCTTCCAGTACAGTGGTTCCCCATTGTTGTTTACAGGTGTGCGTTTTGTTGAAGAAAAATACAATTTTCTTTCCCTCCACCAACTCAGTTGTGCACTGCCTGGGAAACACCATCTCATACTATTTGTATCGGACTGTTTCAGCCAGTAAAATTGACTGTAGCCCAAGTTCCCAATTTCCAAAGCCCTCACTTTCACCGACATTAGTCTTTACTGTAGGGCAAAGGTGAAAATTAGAAGTATGGTGCTCCTATCTTCTGGAGACCCATCAAAAAAAAAAGTTGCATTGTACAAATCAAACCATTTCTGGTAACAAACAAGTGGAATTAAGTTACCATTCAATGCCAGATTGCTGCTATAAATGGGGTGTTAATGATCCATAAATGAGAGGAGATTGGTCCAGATTTGCTATTTTTGAAAGTGCCATGTCTGACCTTTCTTTTCAGTGTGGTTGGTTCCTATGTATATGGTTCATTTTTTTTATCAATTCATCAGGTTCCCTCCCATACACTTAGCTTTTTTCCCCCAATCTCTTATTTATCAAAGGATGTTAAAGATGACTCCATGTAATCCAAGTTTAGCAGAATGTGGTAGGTCATTGGTTATGTAATGCAACAAGATTCATTGATTGCCTTAAGTTTAACTGATTAGAAGATGTGGGTTTATTTGTTTTGATGCAGCTCGCTGTATTGTTTGGTTAGGCTGCTTTTGTACTCCAAAACATCATTCTAATTAGAAATATCTGTTTTGCTTTCTCAGTGCTATTTTATTTCAAATAAATACTTAGTTTGGTAAAGAGTTAAGCCAAAGTGGCAAATGGATTGCATGATGATAACAGTAGAAATTATTTTTATTTGGCATTTTTCATATGCTGAAGCCTGCAAGATAATAGGCAAAATATTGTGTAGTTGTATTATCAGTTATAATACATTTTCCTCTAGAATTTTCTTTATGTATTGTGTTGGAATTATTTTCTATTTGAAGTGAGTCATTGCTGAAGTATAATGTGTTTCTTCCCCCATATTGCACTTTATATCTTGCAAAAAAAAGCTGGCATCCAAGGATGTTACTGGGGAAAAAGGGATTTGCCTGATACAATCAATGATAAAGCATATTTCTTTTTCAGTTTGCAGTACTTAAAATTGCTTGAACCTGGACTTGATGTTTGTATAAAGGGGGAGGGATTCAATTCAAATGTGGAAACATCCAGTAGCCTATTACTACTATTTTGTTACATAGCAGACAATAAAATGTAAATATGTGCAGCCGTGTTGATATATGTACTAGGTAAGATGTTGCGACTATACAAAATTTAAAAAAATTGATGAATCCCAATAAATTTTAATTGAACGGTTTTCTTAACAAATGAGTTCCATGTTTGTGTTTTGTTTTAACCATATTAGTGGCTCTTAGGACTGCTTCAATATGCAACCTTAATCTTCAAATTATAGGTTATTTATTCATTTGGCAGTGTCCTACTGTCTTTCTTTTTGACTTGCAGCCTGCTTCAATTGATGCAATTGGTTCCTCCAACACCTTGCTTTAACATTTCCATTCAGTGCCACAGATTCTTCACAGCAATGGGCTCTGCAAACAGTTACCTTCACTGTCTTCTATTTTTCACTACGAACTGTGGCTTGATGTATATTCTCAACACACAAGCTCTGTATGACTAAAGATCTATGCACGATCAGATCCTGGTTATCAGAATCTCAAAACTAGCTGCTTCTTGGTGCACAGAGATATTCTCTGCACAGAAGCTCTTGTCCCTTTTATTGGCTAGGGAATGGAAAGTTAGCAGAGAACATTGATGTTATACAAGTGTTGGCTCAGTGATAGCATTTTTGCCTCTTGAGCCAAAAGATTATGGGTTAAAGCCATGCTCCAGAACTTGAATAAATACTTATTTGTGGCTTCATTTGTCATTCTTCACAGAGCTCTTGTCTAAAACAATAGCATTTGGACAAGAAGTACTTCGGCCTTTGGTAAGTAGTAACTTTGGAATTGCTAAACGATTAAAAAGAAACAAAGCACATCTTGTTCAGCTTCTACCATTCTGATTGGAACACATCACAAAGATAATGGCGTTGTTAATTAATTATGGCAATCAATCTCTCTTAATTAGTCTACAACAAACTCAGAGTTGACACAAAACAATATCCAGTCATGGAGAGCTTTGGAAGCCAAAGGTTCAAGGTCACCCTTTTTCACCTAAGCATAGAACACTCAGCATGTCATGTCTCAAAATAGTCATATACTGTGTTGTGTTATTATAATGATAAAATACTTTGGGCTTATTTACTGTGCAACACACGAGGCACTAATCACTCATGGGATTGGGTAAACATACTGTAGGTTCATTTATTAAGACTAGGCACATGTGAACAGTTATACATTTGTATAAAGCTTGAAGACATCAGCTGCATACGTGCTGTGCTCAAAGCAAAAGTGAAACTAAGGGCCCGATTTTACCATTACGTTGTGCCCATTTTCGGGCGCGAAAACTTGGTAAAGTCGGGTGTGAGGCGAGTAGCACGATCCACGCCAGTTCCCCTTTTACCAAGGCCCGAAAATGGCTGCGATCGGGACTGTGCCTGAAACGGGTTAGATGGCCATTTAGATGCATTTGGATACGTTTAAATTGAGTTAATGGGCTGCACACCCAACTTTACCGGCATTTCCACCTTCACTACCACATTCGCCCAACCAGAATCGAGGCAAAACAGACATGCTCCATATAAGTCCGATTCGGGTGCTCCATCAGTGAGAGTTAGTGAGGAGGCAAGTGCCAAGCATCTGACGGCTCTCTGCTTGAGATCATTGGGGGGCGGGGGGGGGGGGAGGTGGGTCCAATGGCTCTCTGCTTGAGATTGGGGGGAGGGAGGGAAGGTGAGTCCACTGCCACTCTGCTTGAGATTGGTGTGGGAGCGTTAAAGGGGGGGGGGGGGGTCCACTGCCACTCTGCCTATGATCAGTGGAGGTGAAAGGGGGTCTGCTGCCACTCTGCCTGATATCGGTGGCTGAAAGTGGGGTCCGCAGCCACTCTGCCTGAGATCGGGGGGGAAGGGAGAGGGTGGATCACTCTGCCTTAGATCGGTGGCGGGGGGGGGAGGGGGGATGGATCACTCTGCCTGAGATTGATGGGGGGGGGGAAGGGGGAGGGTAAATCACTCTGCCTGAGATTGGTGGGGGGGAAGGGGTCCGCTGCCACTCTGCCTGAGATCGGTGGGGGAAAGGGGGGAGGGAGCCGCAATTGGTCTGGGTGGTGGGGGGATGAGGTGGTCAGTAATGTTGGGGGGGTGGGTAAGTGTCTGTGGGGGCCAAGGGGAGGCATTATCCGGCCGGGAGGGATGTGGCAGGGGAACAGCAGTCTCATTTTGTTTCTGCGCATGCGCAGTTGGAGGCGCTAATCGGAGCTGCAGGATTTCGGGCGCATTAAACCCCGCCCATAGGCTTCTGCAGCGCGATTTGGAATCGCTGATATTTTTTCAGGCAGAGTGCATATGGGGGCCTGAGAACGGGTCTAAAAGTCGGATCTGAAACACTTCCAGTTTCAAGTCCGCCCAGCACTTAGAATCAAAATGGTAAAATAGGGCCCTAAGTGGATCGCATGACACATTCCCCTTCTGGTGATGTTGGGGGAGTCCTGCGGAGAGGTGTTGAGGCAGGTCCAATGGGAAGTGGGAGAGTTCTATGGGGGGAATTCCCCAGGGGGTTCAGGGTTGTTGGGCAGAGTCCATGGCAGTGTGGGACTGTACAATAGTTACCCAGTCCTTGGAAATGATTTTAATTCTTCTAACGTTTTCTGGGTTAACCATTGAGGTAACACAGTCAGAATCATCCAAAGTTTACAATTTAACTTGCAATTTTTGGATTGTTCCCAGTACAGGGCAATGACTGGGGGTTGGGGGGTGTGCCCAGTGCATCTTTGCAATACCCTGCCCTAGAGCTCAGAGGTACGGCCCAACAATTCTGGAGATTAATTTTGAATTTACCCCCTTGAAGCGTAGGCCATGTCTTCTGGTTCTACTATTCCAGAAAACATGAAGTAGCTTGTCAGCTACATTAGCTAAATCCTAAAAAAAGTCAGCTATTGCATGATTTTCAACCTTCTCTTTACTTGTAAGAACATGTCCAATTTACATATTTGCTCATCACCCAATTGACAACATGTGCAATTTACATAATCATTCAGTCATCTCAATCATTCTGGTTTCTATTGCTTCAACAGCTGCCAAATCCTTTTTGAACTGTGTCAACCAGAACTGTACACAGTATTCCAGGTGCCATTGCACTAATGACTCATAACGTGGCAGGATTACCCATTTTTGACTCAATGTTAACATTTTAATATCTCTCAGATTCGATTTGCTTTACTCTGATGCATATTGTTACAGTAGCTTCAATTGCTAATCAGGATCCCAAATCTTTTTCATGACGACAGAAACAAAAGTCTCAGATGCCAGCATTATTGATGCTTGAAGCAGTGGTGGGTCACGAGAGATTCTATAACAAGAGCCATGTGGTCATGATACTGCCCCAGCCGGCTATAGAGCACCTTTACCAAAGCCAAAAAGTTGCCTATTGTTGCTGAACTCCTTGCCTATGTAGACAGGCTCTTCAGTATCAATTCAAAGCCACCACAAAGGTTTTTTTTATATGCCATCTGAAGAAAATATTCCAATTTTATTTTCCATCAAAGGACAGTGGGTCAAGCAAATCAAATGTTGAGATGTATTAAAAAGCTGGTGCTTGAGCTGAAATTGAGGTAGTTTTGCCACTTGATAAATCATTGGAATGAAGGACATTTACCAAACCCAGTTAATTACACCCTTTAATCCTTTGCTACCCCCCAAAAAATCAAATAGCCTCTTGAACCTATTTGAACATGTCATTAATTTTCCAGAATAATATATTTTACATATTTTAACTAGAATAATAGAATCAACTGTGGGACTTTTTTTGTTAAATGGGGTTGGAACAACCCAGTTTACACAGAAGCTTTAGTTGCTGCTATCTTGGTCTGGGAATTAGATGAAAGTGTCTGGCAGTATGCAAATACATGTTACATGTATTGCATGTTAAAGCCCCTTTGTGCTTTTTGGTATCAACGTGCAGAAAGAGTAGTGGCTGAGATCTTGGAGCTGGAACACACAGTGTGGTACCAGACAACAAGAAATTTTGCATCAACCCAGCCACTGGCAATGAAGAGAAGCATTCCAGCCACTATCTGTACCGAGGCTGACGTTTGGTGCAAAACAAGTACTAAATTTAATGAAACAACATTGGATAACAGATATTTAGATAGGACACCACAAAATTGTTATTGTGTACCTAGGCTTCCAGAAAACTGTTGACAAAATGCTTTATGAAAGATAATTAATCAGGATTAATTATTACAGATTCAGGATGAAGAAACTTGGAAATAATTAGTAGTCATCAAAGTAAGGTCAAGCTAGATGTAAATATTGAGCAAGGCACACATAGATTGGGTATTGTGAGCACTACTGCTTCTCATTTACATAAATGACCTGATTGTAGAAATGTGATTTAAAGTGGTCAGGTTTGCTGCTGATAACTAACGAGGAGACAACTCTGAAAATTGAAGGAAGCAGCTCAGCAACTACAGAATGAGCAAGACAAAATAAGTGATGAGATTCAAGACGTGAAATTTACCGCAGTCAAGCACAAAATACTGGCGATATGATGGAAAAATAAGCTATATGTTGAAAGGTGCTGCATGAATGGTGCTGAAATTAAGTCAAGGGTGAAGTGGAAATGGGCCATGACTCTTAATGGACTTGACACTTCTAGATGTCTAACCAAGAAATCAAAGTCAATAAAATGTTTAAAAAATATACAATTAAAATTTATACAATCATCTTCCTTCAAGATGAAGAAATTTCCACACATTACAATAATGCCCAGGCAAGGAATTAACTTTGTGGAGGAAGTTGTATAGTACTTTTCCAATCCTTCTTACTTGGTATTGGTCACAATGTGCTGACACTCATGACACAGGCAATTATTTTTGATGCTACGGAAGGCGATGAGGAGGTGTTCTCAGAAGCTGTTATACAAGGTAACGTGCACATTAAAATCTGAGCCACCTTTAAAATATAAGCAAAATACTGTGGATGCTGGAAATCTGAAATAAAAGCAAAATGCAAGATAAATTCAGCACATCTGGCAGTAGCTGTGGAGAGAGAAACTGTTAACACTTTGAGCCCATATCACTCTTCAGAGCTGAAGAGGGGTAGAAGTGTGATGGTTTATATAGCAGGAGAGGGGGATGGGGAAAGTGGAGCAGAATGGAAGGTCGGGGATTAGGTCAGAGTTTGGAGAGATTGACAAAGATGTCATGGTCACAAGACAAAGGGATTGTTAATGGTAGCATTAAAGAAAATACTGGTAGTGGCATGAAGGTAAGAGCAAAATGTGTTAATAGGAGAACAAAGGTCAATGCTCAGTGAAAACAAAACAAAAGAACAAGCAACAAATGGCTCTGGGGAGGGGGTGGTGGAGGTGGGGCTGCATAGGGACAAACGGAAAATAAAAAAAGGGTCAAGATGGAGGAAAAAGGTTACAGTCTGAAGTTGTTGAACTCCATGTTGAGTCCAGAAGATTGTAACTTGCCTAGTCAAAGATGATACGTTTGCATTGGGCATCACTGGAACATGGCAGTGGGCCAAGGATGGACATGTGGGCATGAGAGCAAGATCATGTGTTGAAATAGCAGCCACAGAAAGGTTGGGGTCATGCTTGCAGGCTGAGTAAATGTTCTGCAAAGCAGTTACACAGTCTGCATTTAGTATCCCCGATGTACAGGACACCTCATTGGGAGTAGTGAATACAATGGACCAAATTGAAGCAAATGCAAGTGAAATGCAGCTTCACCTGAAAGGTGTGTTTAGGGCCTTGGACGGTGAGGAGGGAGAGGCAGAGAGGCAGGTGTTGTACCTTCTATGATTGGATGAGAAGGTGCCATGGAAAGAGCATGAAGGGTTTGGGGTGATAAAGGAGGGGACTAGGGTGCCATGGAGGAAGTGGTCCCTATGGAATGCTGATGGGGGGAGGGGGGTGGGTGTTGAAGCCAGGGGGAAGATGTGTTGTGGTGGCACCAAGCTGGAGTTGGCAGAAATGGTGGAGAATGATCCTTTGACCTGACAGACCTGCTGAGTTTTTCTAGCATTTTCTGTTCTTATTTCAGATTTCCAGCATCAGCATTTTGCTTTTATTTTCGTGTTTGATTCACTACCATTTCTCTCCCAGGAATGTTTACCTTGAAGAAGTACTGCTCTTCTCTCTGACTGGATTTCAATCTTTCTCTTTTATTAACATGTCTGCCTTTGTTGCTTTCCATTTCCTCCTGGTGTTTGACAAGGTGTTTACCAGAACTCGCTTCCACAGCCACCTTGACTGCCTCGGTCTCCGACTCACCTCACGTGGATTCTAACTAAAGTTTCATTCCTTATCTTTTGAATCCATCCAGAATTACATGTGGATTTGGAATATGCAACATTCCTCAGATTGCTTTTCCCCCACAACCTGAGATCCACTCTCAATACTGTGCATCGCTATATGTACACACTCAACCTCTTCTCATCCAAAGCCTTAATAAGAATCTTTTTCTCTCCCTTTCAGTCGTGAAGTAATGCAAACTGCAGCAAATTATTGACACCAACATTCATTTGGGACCATTCACACCTTCCCATCCCTCTGACCCCATTCCTCCTTCCAATCCCAGCCCTTGCCGTGTATTCACCATACCCTCTGACCTTCCCTCTGATGCTGAACGTTCTGTGCTCAGCAAAGGACTCTGTTTCCTCCCTCATGTCCTTACCTCAATGAATTATGGACTCGCCACGATGCTGAACTCCTTTCGTTGCCTTTATCTCCATGCTCACTTCTTTGGGCCGAAGACCACCCCCCCACCCCCCCCCCCCCCCCCCAAACCAATTAATGGATCCTTTCATCTGTCCCCAGTCTTCGCCCTCTGCATGGGCCCTACCTGCTCATGTTGTAGGGAGAAATGAGTTCAGCAGGGCAGAAGCAGGGTGATACTATGGATGACATTTGACCATTTTGTGCCTAAGTGCTGGGCGAAACTGGGAGAGTTTCAGATCCGTCTTTTGGGTGTGTTTTTAGGCCTCCCCCCATACGCACTCTGCCTGCAAAATTCTGAGCGAGCCTGTTGCTCATGGCAGAAGCCTGTGGGTGGGGCTTAATGCACCCAAAAGTCTGCAGAGGGAGGTAGCCAGTCTGAAGTAGCTCCCCCCTCTGCAATTGCAGGGACTGTAATGCAGTCTCCCCTACACTGAGCGCAAACAGTCCGCAAGCATGACTCCAACCTTCCTGCGGCTGCCATTTCAACTCTCGTTAGACTGCAATGTTTCAGTGAAGCTCAATGCAAACAAGAGGAAGAATATCTCATCTTTTGGTTCGGCACATTACAGACTTCTGGGCTCAACATTGAGTTCAACAACTTTAGACTGTGGCCCCTCTCCAACTTGACCATTTTTTTGTTTTCTTGGTTTGCCCCCCCTCCCTCCTCCCTTCCCACAGGACCATCGGTTACGTGTTCTTTAATTTTGCTTTCACTGAGCACTGAACTTTTGTAATAATTTCAAAGGCTTCAATTATAAAGGGTTTATTACAAATGATATTTATATAAGACAAGGTTCTGACAACTGTAATACATGTCTACTCGCTCCTCCTCCTGCCAGCACATACCAAATTTATAAACCAAATGATGCTATATTGCATACACACATCAACCAATCCCTTGTGCATTCCCCAAGGGCTTGTCTTCAATGTGCCTTTACCTGTCCCAGTGCCTCTTGGCACTAAGTGTGGTGGGAGGGTGAATGTTATCTTCTGAGAGGGGACATGCTCCATGGAACCATCAACATTCCTCCAGGGTTCACGTGCTGTAATCTTAGTAATATATTGGAGAACAGATTACTGTGTCACCCTGCAAACCCTTTGGACCACCCAGCCATATCTGTGATGGCAGCAGTCCTGAGTTTGAATCACAGCAGTCTGAGCTCCCACTGCCACACTCAGACATTGGACAGCTTTTGCTTGTGCTGCAGTGGAAGCTGCAACATTGGCCATTGAATGCTGCATCATAGTCAGGATCGCAAGAATGCGAGTGGAGTTGGCTACCACCTTCACACTGGGAAAGATGAGCTTCAAGCTCTGAGCAAAACCTCTGTTCCAAATTAGTGCCAGATTCCTCCTCCATGCTCCCTGACATTGGCGGCAGGCTTTCAAGTAGGATTGCCAATGCACAAAGCATTTAGTTATGCATAACAGTCAACATTCTTCTGTAGGTTGCCCATTGAGTCCTCTACAGCAGGACCCATGTAAAACCTTATTCTTTGGTGAATTAGCACCTGCGCTATCCAATCCCACATTTTAGCTGCAGTACATTCATGCCTGGTGTCTTGCCACTTGCAAACCTTGCCCCCTAATCTACTCTTTAAGATGTGTCCAGTGTCAGTATCTGGGCTGATTGCTGTGGGTGCAAAATCACATGAGGGTGTTGTGTCACCTCCATCACTCTTCGTGTTCCTCCTCAACATGGTCAGGTTGCAACACTTGGGTATCTGAAAGGAAAAAGGCACAAGGTTCACATGCAGGTCCATGCAGGTAAAGACAGCAGATTTCCTTCCCTAAAGGACATTCGTGAACCAGCTCAGGACATTAGCCTGGGCCTCTGAATTACGAGTTCAGTGACATTATCACTGTGCCACCATTGCCCCACAATGCAGTGCCATTCTTCACTGTTTTCCAGGTCAGCCTGACTGGTTGAATGGCTGCCAGTATCTGTTGCAGTCACAATGCACCTCCCTGTTAGGAGATGGAAGCTAGCTTTAAGTGTGGTGCTTGCAATTTGATTTTGCACTGCTCACTGATACAACCAGTGGCACAGTTAGTGTCGATTGCACCCAGAAAGCATTCAGATAAGCACAAAGATGTCATTCTGTCTGCATCACATTGAATCAGTTCAAGTTAACTGCATATTAATTTGCGGTGCCTATTTTCCCTGATAATATTTTGATGTAACACGTGTGTTCCTTCTCCCTGATCAAAGACGATGCAGTAATATTATTATATCTGACACGCATATCTGTTGCTGATCAGAAGAAGGGTGACAACCTGAAGCAAAAAGATGTAAATGCTATTTATTAGCTCCTTACCCTCTATATTTCCACGTCACTATACTCACAAATTTGCAGCTATGGTATGGTGATTTTAATGATGTGGAGATGCCGGCGTTGGACTTGGGTAAACACAATAAGAAGTCTCACAACACCAGGTTAAAGGCCAACAGGTTTATTTGGTAGCACAAGCCATTAGCTTTCGGAGCACTGCCCCTTCATCAGGTAAGTGGGAGTTCTGTTCACAAACAGGGCATATAAAGACACAAACTCAATTTACAAAATAATGGTTGGAATGCGAGTCTTTACAGGTAATCAAGTCTTAAAGGTACAGACAATGTGAGTGGAGAGAGGGTTAAGCACAGGTTAAAGAAATGTGTATTGTCTCCAGCCAGGACAGTTAGTGAGATTTTGCAAGCCCAGGCAAGTCGTGGAGGTTACAGATAGTGTGACATGAACTCAAGATCTGGGTTGAGGCCGTCCTCGTGTATGGCTCAGCGACTCTGTGCTGTCGTGTGTCATGAAGGCCGCCTTGGAGAATACTTACCCGAAGATCAGAGGCCGAATGCCCGTGACCGCTGAAGTGTTCCCCAACAGGAAGAGAACACTCTTGCCTGGTGATTGTCGAGTGGTGTTCATTCATCCGTTGTCGTAGCGTCTGCATGGTTTCCCCAATGTACCATGCCTCGGGACATCCTTTCCTGCAGCGTATCAGGTAGACAAGGTTGGCTGAGTTGCAGATGTATGTACCATGTACCTGGTGGATGGTGTTCTCACGTGAGATGATGGCATTTGTGTCGATGATCCGGCATGTCTTGCAGAGGTTGCTGTGGCAGGGTTGTGTGGTGTCGTGGTCACTGTTCTCTGAAGGCTGGGTAGTTTGCTGCAGACAATGGTCTGTTTGAGGTTGTGTGGTTGTTTGAAGGCAAGAAGTGGGGGTGTCGGGATGGCCTTGACGAGATGTTTGTCTTCATCAATGACATGTTGAAGGCTCCGGAGAAGATGTCGTAGCTGTAAAGATTACCTGTAAAGACTCGCATTCCAACCATTATTTTGTAAATTGAGTTTGTGTCTTTATATGCCCTGTTTGTGAACAGAACTCCCACTCACCTGACGAAGGGGCAGCTCTCCGAAAGCCAGTGGCTTGTGCTATCAAATAAACCTGTTGGACTTTAACCTGGTGTTGTGAGACTTCTTACTGGTGATTTTAACACATCTTTCAACTCCGAGACCAATACCATGACAGGCATCATTGAGAACTTTAGGGGATAATTAATCAGCAAACATTATTTAATTACTCGGCTATGAAGAATGCTCTCGAGTACAGAATCTCCATTTCCAGTTAGAACAATCTTTAAGCAGCAAATGTTCAGATACAAGTAGTTTTACAGTTTTACCACCAGAGGGAAACCCATAGCCATAGAAGAAATCATATCAATAGGGAAACAGGCTCCCCCTATAGTTAACAAACCTTCTTTAGTGAAATTCAGAAATGTACAATGGCTTCGTTAGCATTGTTAGCTGACTGTAGTGAAGGTGCATTACAGGTTTCATTAATATTAAACATCATTATCATCTTCAAAAAGCTATACATTTCAAGTGCTGGAAATTTATATTCAGAAATATCAGAATGAGAATACTGAAACAATCTATATAAATGGCTAGGATCAAGGAACCAGGTGTATTGTAGCCAAATTTACTGACAATATGAAGAAAGGTAAGTAATCTGTGAGAAAGACAGAAAAGCTGGGATTTTTTTCAACATTGTGTCATTCCTGGCATCTGATCTGGAACTGAGCACACTTCCACTTTCTTTTTGCCCTTTCCCATGCGATTATAATTCAAAGTCTTATTGCCAACAGTGTGTATGGAAAACGTGTAATTAAATGATGGAAAAGCATTTCATTGGTGAAACCTGCTGCCAGCTGACAATGCTACATCTATGGGTGGCCAATTACAGAGCCTCTCCTGTTCAAACAGGGAGGCTGTGTATCCACTGCTTTAGAGTACCACAGTCCTTTGAGAGGTGAAGGATCATCAAAGCAGACCAGCCCACATTTCAGCGATGCCTCCCTCCATGTCTCCTCTAGGCTGTCTTTCCTGTAGATGGCATAAGAAGAAGGCCTGCTCACCAGACCAAGGCGGCCTGGGTAGAAGAGCAGCCATGGGGCCACCAGCCCAGCCTGGTTTTAGTGCAAGAAACAGGTCAATGGCCTGCTCCAATCCACAAGGGTAAGAGCCTGTGGCTCAACTTCAACAGGAGAATCTCGCATGGTCATCAATAATGTATATCTGCAAGTGGGCAGCTCTGTCAGAAGAGTGAATGTGTGATCAGCCTTAGCGTCACATGGCAATTGAGGCCCATTACAATCAGGTGAACTGGCTCTCCTCCATTCAACCTCTTTGGTTGGTCATAACAAAACTTCCAGTTTCTTTTTCATGAGGATATGCCTTTTCCACATCAGAATGTGTTTAACTATTTAAACTGTGATCAATAAGGAGCCAATCAAACAAATCAAAGAAAGAGCAAATTTATTAACCTCAAAAGCTGAGAAAAATAATAAACAGCACACACATGCGCACAGGCACAGCTTTCAGAAATAAGGGGAGTTAGAGTTCAGTAAAAAGAGTAAAGGAATATATGGTTAAATGTCCTTTGATTCTCCTTGAGGTGTATATGTTCAAAAGTGTGGCCAATTTAGGTTATCTAGTTTCTTGGATGCGGTCAGATATAGAAGATGTTGCAATTATTATGAGA
Source organism: Mustelus asterias (assembly GCF_964213995.1). NCBI lineage: Eukaryota > Metazoa > Chordata > Chondrichthyes > Carcharhiniformes > Triakidae > Mustelus > Mustelus asterias. The sequence continues at coordinate 29,050,506 of NC_135801.1, read as the reverse complement.
TCTCAGTTTGTTGGTGGGTTTCTGGTAGAGTTGGGTTCTTGAACTGGGTGATGCTCTTATTCCAAAAGAGAAAGAGGGAGTCAGAGCAGCCTGATTTCTCTGCTGAAAACTTTCTTGACACCGTCTGTCGCTTGTAACCTCTCTCCAGTGGTTGGGCAACCTTGCCTTGAAATATTTCACCGATTGTGTAGTTCTAAGAGGTTTCTGGTGTCTGTCTGAGGAAACCGTTGTTTCAATATTCACTACTTTGCATTGTTTAATATCGCTTCCTCAGACAGTTATGAGTTTCAATGGGTGTCTGGATTATAGGAAATGTCTCTCTCTTCACACACTTGAGGGCTGATTTGTTTGTTCCTCACCTTCACTGTGGGAGTGTGGCCTTGCATTTTTAACTAGTTTGTTCTGTCTCAGCTCAAACTGCAAAATTTCAGTTGAAAGTTGAAAAATTACATTTTCAAAAATATAACAGGCCTAAGCATCTGGAAGTTCGCTTTTTGTATGTGCTTGGATGTAACATTTGAATGACAGGCCCATAAGAGTGATGGGGCTGCATGCAGATAAGGGGGTGAAGTGTCGCTTGACTAACTCTGCAATTTGTCATGTAGGACAAGCAGAACCACAGGGAGGGAGTTTCCAGTTGTGCCCACTCCGAGACTCAAAATTCCCATCTGAGATCAACAGACCTTTCAATGGTCCATCAAATTTTCTGTCCCGTGCGCATCAATTCCCGCAGAAGGTGGGGACTGGAAAGTTTACCCCACAGAGAGGAGACGCAGACGAGTTTGTTTATTTATTTTTGAGGAGGAGTTCTAGATTTGAGGCTCCTCACAGTCACCAGGGAGGAAGTAATGCAAAGCTCTGGTGAGGCGGGAGCGCGATCACTGGCAAATGGCAAGATTGGACTGGCCATGAGGAAGAAACAACTTTCTCGCTGGTGGTAAATGGGTACAGAGGAGGATGTGATGAGGCACTCAAACTGTGGTGATTCTTCATCAGAAGTTTTTGTTCTTCCTTCCAGATCATTACCATGCAAGGACCAGATTGCAGCTAAGACAGGAGGCAGACCACTCCACCTCTAGGGATGAAGCAGCCAGTGCCCCAGAGGATGCATCCTCATCTGCCTCATCATCCACCTCCACAGCACAGTTACACACACAGTCTGTGTGGAGGGTTTGTGTAAAGATTCAGGAGTACAATCTGGTGAGCACATCACACACCATCCCGGAGCTGAAGGAAGATGTGACAGCCAGGTCCCCAGACGATGAGAGGCCTCCTGGGTACCGGGCCCTTGCTGAACCCCTCTGGTTGCAGCCATAAGAAATCTGCTGGACATGATGCAGAGGTTGGGGGGAAATATGGCGGAGATGCCAGGGATAGAACATAGAACAATACAGCACAGAACAGGCCCTTCGGCCCATGATGTTGTGCCAAGCTTTGTCTGAAACCCAGATCAAGCTATTTCCTTCCTATCATCCCGAAGAACTCCATGTGCCTATCCAATAGCTTCTTAAATGTTCCTAAAGTTTCTGACTCCACTATCCCTGCAGGCAGTCCATTCCACACCCCAACCACTCTCTGAGTAAAAAACCCACCTCGGACATCCTTCCTATATCTCCCACCATGAACCCTATAGTTATGCCCCCTAGTTACCGCTCCATTCACCCGAGGAAATAGTCTTTGAACGTTCACTCTATCTATCCCCCTCATCATCTTATAAACCTCTATCAAGTCTCCTCTCAACCTCCTCCGCTCCAAAGAGAAAAACCCAAGTTCCCTCAACCTTTCCTCATAAGACCTACCCTCCAAACCAGGCAGCATCCTGGTAAATCTCCTTTGCACTCTTTCCAGTGTCTCCACATCCTTCTTGTAGTGAGGTGACCAGAACTGCACACAATATTCCAAATGTGGTCTCACCAAGGTCCTGTACAGTTGCAGCATAACCCCACGGCTCTTAAACTCAAACCCCCTGTTAATGAACGCCAACACACTATAGGCCTTCTTCATGGCTCTATCCACTTGAGTGGCAACCTTCAGAGATCTATGGATATGAACCCCAAGATCTCTCTGCTCCTCCAACTTTGTACAGGGTATAGAGGAGTCCATGCAGGCCATGAGTTCTGCCAGATCCCAGGTATTTAAGCACATGGCTTCATCTGGGAGAGATTGACAACTGCCATGGACAGCCAGATTGAACACTCAATCCATATTGAGTACCAAATTTTTACTATCCTTTGTATGATTCCTGATTTTATCCTGAACACCCTGGTTCTAATTTTAAGATTGTGCCCTCTTGTTCTTCCTTCCCTCATGAGAAGGAATAGATCATTATTTACCTTATCAAACCTTCCTAGTGTTTTGATCAGATGACCCATTAATCTCCTACACACAAAAGAATACAAACCAAATTTATGCCGATAGAATGTACCCTCTTAAGACCAAAGCCTCAGATTCAAATGATGTGAAGTACTGAGTCGTTTAAAAAGCTTAGGAGTCACATTTGTTAAAGGATTCTAAAATACAAAATATATGCCAGAGGGTTTACTTTGTTCTCTGATTTACTTTACAAGGTGTTAGCGGGTGGGGGAGGATGGCCCTTTTTGGTGAGAGGTTGGTGATGCTCCTGTGATCACTGGGGGAGGGGAGGTACTCTTTCATTTATTTGGGCAGGGGAGACCTGTCTCTGAGCCCGGAGATCAGGGCACCTTTTAAAAACAGTGGCCCGGACTCGAAACAGCAGGGTTGGCTGGCAGGTTGCTCAAAATGAGCTTATTAGCATCTTTTGGGTGGGTGAATCCCACCTGACAGACCCTGCCAATGCTGGCAGGAAACACACCCATTTTCCCACTGGCCTGGGCACTTAGTCCCAAAGTGGAAGAAATCAGCCTAGAAACACCTACCTGAAGTTAAATTAGTGTCGGAGCAGTGGGAGGTATTTGGGCAGGAGACAGCAACTGTACAGAACAAATAATTTTCCTCTAAGAAAAAGGGTGCAACTCTCAAATCTAGGTCACTCTGGATATCAAGGAACATGATGTGGAGATGCCGACGTTGGACTGGGGTAAACACAGTAAGAAGTTTAACAACACCAGGTTAAAGTCCAACAGGTTTATTTGGTAGCAAAAGCCACACAAGCTTTCGGAGCTCCAAGCCCCTTCTTCAGGTGAGTGGGAATTCTGTTCACAAACAGGGCATATAAAGACACAGACTCAATTTACATGAATAATGGTTGGAATGCGAATACTTACAGCTAATCAAGTCTTTAAGATATAAACAATGTGAGTGGAGAGAGCATCAAGACAGGCTAAAGAGATGTGTATTGTCTCCAGACAGTGAGACTCTGCAGGTCCAGGCAAGCTGTGGGGATTACAAATAGTGTGACATGAACCCAATATCCCGGTTGAGGCCGTCCTCATGTGTGCGGAACTTGGCTATCAGTTTCTGCTCAGTGACTCTGCGCCGTCGTGTGTCGTGAAGGTCGCCTTGGAGAATGCTTACCCGAATATCAGAGGCCGAATGCCCGTGACCGCCGAAGTGCTCCCCAACAGGAAGAGAACAGTCTTGCCTGGTGATTGTCGAGCGGTGTTCATTCATCCATTGTCGCAGCGTCTGCATGGTTTCCCCAATGTACCATACCTTGGGACATCCTCAGGACATCGGGACTACTCTTGCAACTCGGCCAATGTTGTCTACCTGATACGCTGCAGGAAAGGATGTCCCGAGGCATGGTACATTGGGGAAACCATGCAGACGCTGTGACAACAGATGAATGAACACCGCTCGACAATCACCAGGCAAGACTGTTCTCTTCCTGTTGGGGAGCACTTCAGCGGTCACGGGCATTCGGCCTCTGATATTCGGGTAAGCGTTCTCCAAGGCGGCCTTCACGACACACGAAGGCGCAGAGTCGCTGAGTAGAAACTGATAGCCAAGTTCCGCACACACGAGGATGGCCTCAACCGGGATATTGGGTTCATGTCATACTATTTGTAATCCCCACATCTTGCCTGGACCTGCAGAGTCTCACTGTCTGGAGACAATACACAGGCTCTTTAGCCTGTCTTGATGCTCTCTCCACTCACATTGTTTATATCTTAAAGACTTGATTAGCTGTAAGTATTCACATTCCAACCATTATTCATGTAAATTGAGTCTGTGTCTTTATATGCCCTGTTTGTGAACAGAATTCCCACTCACCTGAAGAAGGGGCTTGGAGCTCCGGACGCTTGTGTGGCTTTTGCTACCAAATAAACCTGTTGGACTTTAACCTGGTGTTTTTAAACTTCTTACTGTATCAAGGAACATACCGACTAGGAAAGGACAATCCAGGCTTATGTTAAATACTGAGAGCTCAATACTGCAGATAGCTGCAGGGCAGTGCAAAACATTTGGTGGTGAAATTAAAAGGGATATTAGGAAAGCAAAGAGAAGGCATGAAAAAATACTGAAATGCACAATCAAGGAAATCAAAGATGTTTTGTAAATACATACAGAGCAAGCAAGTAACTGAGGAAAGAGTGAGGGCTGATTAGAGACTAAAACGTGAATCTGCTTGTGGAGTAAGAAGACATCGTTCTTTATAAATTCTTGGATTTGTATTTGCAGAAGAGCGGACAATGTAAACATTGTTGAGGAAGAGTGTGAAATATTGGGATAGTTTAGTAATAGGGGAATTCTGAAAGAGTCAGCATCTTAAGACAGTTGGTCTTTAAATGGTCTGCCAAATTTTCAGACCTCATTTATTAAGGGCAGATGAACTTGATTGATAATTTTGAGGAGATAAATAAGAGGATCAATGAGGTTAGCACATTTGACATATGTTGGAATTTTCCCATCCCGCCCGCCCTGGGAACCGTAGCGGGCAGGACAGAAAATTTGGCAGACCATTTAAAGGTTCATTAACCTTGGCGGGAATTTCTGGTCTTGGGGTGCACGTGGCCAGAAATTCCCCAGAATATCTACATTTAGGTCCTACAATACAGGCAGGTTGGAAATGTAAAAGCTCATTGGATAAATAGGGAATCAAGTAGATAAGGTTGTTAAGAAGGCATATGGTGTCTTGGCGTTTATTGGTAGGGGGATTGAATTTAGGAGTCGTAGCGTTATGTTGCAACTGTACACAACTCTGGTGCGGCCGCACTTGGAGTACTGTGTGCAGTTCTGGTCCCCACATTACAGGAAGGATGTGGAGGCTTTGGAGAGGGTGCAGAGGAGGTTTACCAGGATGTTGCCTGGTATGGAGGGGAGATCCTATGAGGAGAGGCTGAGGGATTTGGGATTGTTTTCGCTGGAAAGGCGGCGGCTAAGAGGGGATCTTATTGAAACATATAAGATGATTAGAGGTTTAGATAGGGTGGATAGTGATAGCCTTTTTCCTCTGATGGAGAAATCCAGCACGAGGGGGCATGGCTTTAAATTGAGGGGGGGTAGTTATAGAACCGATGTCAGGGGTAGGTTCTTTACCCAGAGGGTGGTGAGGGATTGGAATGCCCTGCCAGCATCAGTAGTAAATGCGCCTAGTTTGGGGGCGTTTAAGAGATCCGTAGATAGGTTCATGGACGAAAAGAAATTGGTTTAGGTTGGAGGGTCACAGTTTTTTTTTTTAACTGGTCGGTGCAACATCGTGGGCCGAAGGGCCTGTTCTGCGCTGTAATGTTCTATGTTCTATGTTCTAAATAGGAAAACATCAAGTTGAATACAAAATTAGCTCAGTGGCAGGAAACATGAGTAATGGTGAATGGGTGTTTTGTAACTGGAAGGCTGTTTTCAATAGGATTTATCAGGGCTCAGTGCTGGGCTCCTTGCTTTGTATGGTATATTCCAATGATTTAGATGAGGGGGAAGCATAGTCTGATTGATAGTGAAGATGATATTAATGTTCTGGATCAACTGAGCAGAAAAGTAGTAAATGGATTTCAGGCTGGAGAAATGTGAGGTAATGCATTTGGGGAAGGCAAACAAGGTAAGGGAATGAACAGCATATGGTAGGACACTGAGAAGTGTAATGGAACAGAGGGAAGGTGGAATACATGTTCACAGATCCTTGAAGGTAACCGAACAGATATATAAGGTGGTTAAATGGCGTACAAGATACTTTCCTTTATTAGCTGAGGCATAAAATATAAGAGGTTGTGCAGAACTGTATAAAATGCTAGTTAGGTCACAGCTAAAGGTTTATATATGGGTCCAGTCACCATTTTACAGGAAGGATGTGATCACATAGATGAAATTTACACAAATGTTGCCAGCCTTGGAGAATTATAACTTTGAGGAAAGATTGGATAGGATGAACTTGTCTTTGGAACAAAGAAGGTTTTAGGGAGATCGAATAGAAGTGTGTAATGTTATGAGGGACCCAGATAGAGTTGATAGAAATGACCTATTTCCCTTGGCAGAGAGGTCAATGACCAGAAGCTGTAGATTTAAAACATATGGAGAAGGATTAGAGGAGTGGTGATGAAGATTTTTTTCATTAAGAGGAAAGTGATGAGGTGGATTAGGAACTCATTGCCTGACAGGATTGTTGAAGCCAGACATCCTCACCACATTTAAAGAGTATTTGGATATCCACTTAAAGTGCCACAAACTACAAGGCTACAGACCAAGAGCTAAAACATGGGATTAAGTTGGAGAGCTCTTTATTGTCTGACACAGACCCGATGGGCTGAATGGCCACCTACTGTGTCATACATTTCTATGATTCAAAGATTTCCCCTTACTGTCATTGTGATTTGCAGAAGGTTCTGCTGTATCTGCAGTTGCTGTTGACTCTTTTGCTAAATCTTCAAGCTAAATTAACTTTTAGTTCATGTAGCCATACCTTATCTGAGGCATTGATGCTCTTTGTTAATTAACTGACAGAGGAGGAGAAACACAGGAAAACATGCACTTCCGGAACAAAAAATAACTAGATGGACCATTTTGTCTACTCAGCAAATGTTTAACAGTGAACATTATAGAACTCACAAGCCTGTTAGAATTATTGTGCTGGTCTTGGATTAAAGAATCTCTTCAGTGCAGAAGGAGGCCATTTGGCCCATCGAGCCTGCATCGACAGCAATCCCACCCAATCCCCGTAACCCTACGCACTTAACTTGCGAATCCCCCTGACACTGAGGAGCAATTTAACATGACCAATCCACCTAACCCGCACATCTTTGGATGATGGTCGGGTGTTATTATTCCCAGGGAATGCTTTCTGGCTCAAATTCAGACTGGCATGACCTAATCTGTATAGTTTACTGCTGAGGCCCACAGTTGACATCAGCTCAGTTTGCTCTCTCCACAGATAGTGACTAACTTGACATGTATTTCCAGCATTTCCTGTCTTTGTTAAAGTTGTATTCCTTCTTTACATGTAGAATGAAGCAGCAATTTGGATTAATGTGTTAATCCATATTCTAATATTTAGTAGGAGTCTAGCTTAATTCAACAACTGTTGGATGGAACGCAGGTAGGTGTATAATGTTTTGAGTCTTAAAATCGTCTCTAAACAGTTTTACTTTCCACTCCCACACAAAAGTCTAAAACGAGCCCTGAGGTCTCAGTTAAAGACAGTAATGAAATTTGCAAACAAGCATGTTCCATGCTGTAGACGTCTGCAATTTCCGTTAGGTTAAATTGGAGGTGGATTCCACTGCCAGTGGTGACAACACAGCAGAACACAAAACCACACAAATATTTAACTGGATCACATTAAATGCCACAGTAGCCCACTGCACAAGTTGTTATAATTAGATACTGAATTCACTGATTTGTGTGATTGATAACAGTATGACCTGTACATACTTTGCCAGATAGTAGATAACAATTGCACCTCTTTCTCGGGATTTTCATTTTTAGTCAGAAGCCTGTCTAACTGACGTTTCATAAATTTAACAATAAAGACAAAATATTCTGTTACCTCTCAACAGGCAGGCTGTCACAATGGAGAGAGGAACCTAGTTAATGGGCGGAATTATCTGAACTTAGTCTCTGGCAAAACATCGGGATCGTTAATGGGCCAGGTACCCATCGACAGCTAAAATGGGCTTTGTCAGCGTTCTTTACCTGAGCCAGAGCATTCCTCTTCTGGATTCCCTGACCAACAAGGGAGGATAGGCAGGATTTCTAATTCAAAGGACCCTGACATGGGTTACAATGGCTCAGATGGACATGGATTTTTGAGGCTTCAGCAGCCGCAGGAATGGAGAGGAGACTTGAGAAGACTGCTTTCCCAGGGTGGGGCTGAGAGTGGTGGGTGGAGGAGATGGATTTGAGGGGATGTGGTCCTGTCATGTGGCCATGGCTGTAGCTCTTCATTGATCAAAATCTCCCCAACCTGTTTGTTTCACTGAAGAAGCACTTGCCATTGTGCACTCGCCTTGTTTACCCCAACAAATTACTGACGAATGAGGAAATGAGTCTGCTGGCTGCTGAAACCATAATTGAGGTTAAAACAGTACCAATGGCCTAGTCCATCCCATGTAAAATTGTGGACAGGTTGGAGGTGGGAAGGCCGCCTGAGGAATTTGATGGGCCTGCAACCCCACCCACAGTGGCCAGTAAAATTCTGCCCCATTACTTGGGTATGTTTTGGTGAAAGTATTCCGCTTGAGAACAGTACAGAATTGGCTGTTCTTTACTGCGAGTTCTGTGCTTCATTTGTAATCATAGCAAGGTGACTGAATCTGAAAATTCTAGAAGAACAGGAAGATTAAATGTATATTAAACTGTATCAAATTAAACCACAGACAAAACCTCTGCTTTTTGACACTTTAGTTTCTCACTGTTTTCCAAAGCAGTATTACTTAAACACAAGACATAGGTGATAAAATGGGCTACAACTTCATACTCTATATAAAAACATATTTCCCTGTGAATTATGTGGCTGAGAATACAGTTATCTTACAACAGCTAACCAAAAGAGTGCTTACGGTGTCAATAAGGTGAAAAGTAATTCAACTACTGTGGTTTAACACATCCGAAAGAGGGTGTGACTAAACATTTCAACATCTTCTGCAGTCTTTTCTACAACAATATGTCCTGGAACTAACAAGGGAGGATAGCAGTCCATGTTAGATTTAGTAATCAGCAATGACCCAGATTTAGTTAACAGCCTAACAGTGTGTGAACATTTATCTAACAGCAACCATTATACAATCCAGTTCAACTGTGGAAAAACTGAAACAGCTGCTAACATTTAGGTAAAATTGACTTCAGTGGAATGAAACAGTGGAATGAGATTGTCCATTGTCAACAGGGGAAATCTGCTCATTGGCAAAACAATAGAAGATCAATGGGTGATGCTCAAAAAAGAATTTGTGGTAAAGAACCAGGTTATACCGTAAGGGGCAGGAGCTCAGTTTACCAAAAAAGACAGCCATTTACACACCACTAAAGAATGAAGTGACAAAATAAAACTAAAGGAAAAAGCTAAAAGATGCTAAACTAGAACAGATCCTGACAATTGGGAAAGATAGAAAGGGCAGCGGTAAGAGCTACAAAAGGGGGAGTATGCAAATAAATTGCAAGATATATCAAAGTTAACACATGGGGGAAATTTTCCTCTCCTGATTTTGAGGGTCGGGCTGGTGGTGAGAGCAGGAAATGCTGTATGATTCCCAAAATGCAGGTTACACTGGCGGGATTTCTCATTCCGATTATCTCTGCACCCTGCCGATGCCGTAATGGAAATCCCAATGTTGAACACTGGGATCTCCATTTGAATGCAGTTAAGTCTGATTATCAGGCCTTTGCTCCTGATAGTCTACTCTGTAAGGTTATCTATTCATGTCGGTGCAAGGGCATACCAACATAAATCACAACAGCTCCCCCACGATGTGTACCTAGTGAGCAGATCCTGCTGGAGGCCAGCAGGGGAGTACATCCTCCAGAAAGGAGAGGGTCATGTCCACCAATACCCTGGCACTGCCCAAGGGTGTTCTGTACTGGGGGAGGGTGTGTGGTGGTGTTGTGTGTGTGTGGGGGAAGGGATGTTATGTGTGTGTGTGGGGGGGAGGGGTGTTGTGTGTGTGTGTGGGGAATGTTGTGCGTGTGTGGCGGGGGGGTGTTGTGTGTGGGGGTGTGTGTGTGCGGGGGGGGTGGTGTTGTGTATGTGTGTGGGGAATGTTGTGTGTGTGCGGGGGGGGGTGTTGTGTGTGGGGGTGTGTGTGTGCGGGGGGGGTGTTGTGGTATATGCGGGGGGTTGCTGTGGTGTGTGTGTGCAGGGGTTGTGTGTGTGTGGGGGTGTTCAGGTGTGTGAGTGTGGGGAGGGTGTTGGGGTGTGTGTGTGCGGGGGGGGTGTTGGGGTGTGTGTGCGGGGGAGTGGTGTTGGGGTATGTTTGCGGGGGTTGTGTGTGCGGGGGGTTGTTCGGGTGTGTGTGCGGGGGGGTGTTCGGGTGTGTGTGCAGGGGGGTGTTCGGGTGTGTGTGCGGTTGGGGTGTGTGTGCGGGGGGGGGTGTTGGGGTGTATTTGCGGGGGTTGTGTGTGCGGGGGGGGGTGTTCGGGTGTGTGTGCAGGGGGGTGTTCGGGTGTGTGTGCAGGGGGGTGTTCGGGTGTGTGTGCGGTTGGGGTGTTGGGGTGTGTGTGCGGGGGAGGGTGTTGGGGTGTGTGTGTGCGGGGGGGTGTTGGGGTGTGTTTGCGGGGGTTGTGTGTGCGGGGGGGGTGTTCAGGTGTGTGTGCAGGGGGTGTTCGGGTGTGTGCGCGGAGAGGGTGTTGGGGTGTGTGCGGTTGGGGTGTTGGGGTGTGTGTGCTGTTGGGGTGTGTGTGCGGGGGGGTGTTGGGGTGTGTGTGGGGATTTGTGTGCAGGGGGCTGTTGGGGTCTGCGTGAGAGTTTGTGTGTGGGGGGTGTTGGAGTGCTTGCGGGGGGACTGTTGGGGTCTGTGTGGGGGTTTGTGTGTAGGGGGGTTTTAGGGTGTGTGTGCGGGGAGGGTGTTGGGGTGTGTATGTGGAGAGGGTGTTGGGGTGTGTGTGCGGGGGAGTGTTGGGGTGTGTGTGGGGGTTTGTGTGTGGGGGGGTGTTGCATGTGTGGGGTGGTTGTGTATGTGTGTGGGGGTGTGTGTGTGTGCAGGTGGCATTGTGGTTTATGAGTGTGTGTGTGTGAGGGGGTGTTGTGTGTGTTGGTGTGTGTGTTGGGGGGGCGGCTGCTGTATTATTTATAGCTAGTGTTTAAGCACAAAACATGGGCTGGTGTTAAAATGGGATACAAACTCTCACATGGATTAAAAGAATTACATTTCCCTGTGAATTTTGTAACATGGAATACAAATTGTTTTTTCACAGCTAGCCAAAAAAGATGCTGACAGTGTAAAAAATACTGAAAAGTAACTCATTTAGTGTGGTTTAACACATCCAATAAAGGGTGTGACTAAATATTACAACACCTTCTAGGGTGTCGCACTTAAGAAAAAAAGAATGTTTGGGTTTAATTTTGTTGATTTAAAAAAAAGCATCTGTGATAATCTTAGCAATTCAACTAATTTGGGGAAATTATTGCTCTAAGATATTACATCTGTAGTTTATTGGATTGCCTAAATTCTCTTCAGCTTCATGTGGAATTTTAGCAGTGGAATATTAATTGTATAAATGCAGTTTTTGTCAGCTATTGAGATAATATACCCAGTGGAATTTTCAGAGGCAGGTTTAACTTGGAGTAAATATCAGGGGTGCAGAAACTTAAGTGAGTGGCAGGGTCCAGAGGGGCAATCTTTCACGCAGAGGGTGGTGAGTGTCTGGAACAAGCTGCCAGAGATGGTAGTAGAGGCGGGTACAATTTTGTCTTTTAAAAAGCATTTGGACAGTTACATGGGTAAGATGGGTATAGAGGGATATGGGCCAAATGTGGGCAATTGGAATTAGCTTAGGGGTTTAAAAAAAAGGGGCGGCATGGACAAGTTGGGCCGAAGGGTCTGTTTCCATGCTGTAAACCTCTATGACTCTATAACTCCCCATGGAATTCTAGGCCCGGGAGATTTGAACTCCCAGGCCTCACTTGCACATCCACCTCTGATTTCTGCCCAGGAATATTGGGAACAATGTCACCGCATTCAGGAGTCCGAATTGCTGAGGGTCATGTTTTTGCTCCTGGGGGTACATGGGGCACCTTTTCAGGGAATTTTGGCTACTGTCACAATGTTCAGGTCAATTGATGTAATTTGTTTTGTTGCATTCTGTTGATGAGGAATTAAAACAAGATTTTCCATTTATTTGGTGAGGATATGTTCCCCTTAAGAATCAGTGACTGCAGGAAGATACTTTTGTTTGAAAATGAACACATTGTGCCACGCAGTTTCTGGAATGATGAATGAGTATTTTGTTAAAACACTTATTGTTTGGAAAGTGAGTGAAGATAACATATTTTACCTTAATGTGATCATGGTGGTGTAGAAATAACATGCAATTTATATAATATTGTTTGCGAACCAATTTCACAGTGGCAGCTGCATTAGAATGGCTAGTATTTCACTCAAGAAATTCGGATTTCAATCCTAGTCTTGACCGACATTCCTCAGAACAGTTTTGTTACTGTCAGCCAGGTTCTCTGTTGGACTGAGGTTAGCCTATGTGAAGTAGGTATTTTGTGTTGTAATGATGAAAATTTGTCCCTAGTACACTCGGGAGGGATCTGCCTGTGCCTCTGTAACTTCTTAAAACTTTGATACTTATTGCATACATTTCTTATATATTACTGTCCACCAGGCCAAAGGCTTCCTGTTATAAAATTTACCATGCAGTTAAAGCCTACAAAATCTGCTCCCTTGGTTACCAAGTGATTTTATCTATCAGATCAAATATGTCAGCGTATATTCAGCCAGCCTGCTATTGATCAGCATAATGTGGAAATGCCGGGGTTGGACTGGGGTAAACACGGTAAGGAGTCTAACAACACCAGGTTAAAGTCCAACAGGTTTATTTGGTAGCAAACACCACTAGCTTTCGGAGCGCTGCTCCTTCAGCCAGATGGGACACGGTGGACAGAGTACCTTTCGTCGTCCAGTACTTCCCCGGAGCGGAGAAGCTACGGCATCTCCTCCGGAGCCTTCAACATGTCAATGATGAAGACGAACATCTCGCCAAGGCCATCCCCACACCCCCACTTCTTGCCTTCAAACAACCGCACAACCTCAAACAGACCATTGTCCGCAGCAAACTACCCAGCCTTCAGGAGAACAGTGACCACGACACCACACAACCCTGCCACAGCAACCTCTGCAAGACGTGCCGGATCATCGACACGGATGCCATCATCTCACGTGAGAACACCATCTACCAGGTACACGGTACCTACTCTTGCAACTCGGCCAACGTTGTCTACCTGATACGCTGCAGGAAAGGATGTCCCGAGGCATGGTACATTGGGGAAACCATGCAGACGCTACGACAACGGATGAATGAACACTGCTCGACAATCACCAGGCAAGACTGTTCTCTTCCTGTTGGGGAGCACTTCAGTGGTCACGGGCATTCAGCCTCTGATCTTCAGGTAAGCGTTCTCCAAGGTGGCCTTCACGACACACGACAGCGCAGAGTCGCTGAGCAGAAACTGATAGCCAAGTTCCGCACACATGAGGATGGCCTAAACCGGGATGTTGGGTTTATGTCACACTATCAGTTACCCCCACAGCTTGCAGAATCTCACTGGCTGTCCTGTCTGGAGACAATACACATCTCTTTAACCTGTGCTTAATGCTCCCTCCGCTCACATTGTCTGTATCTTTAAGACCTGGTTAGCTGTAGAAATTCGCATTCTAATCAGTATTCTATAACTTGATTTTGTGTCTCTGTGCCCTGTTTGAGAGCACATTTCCACTCCATCTGATGAAGGAGCAGCGCTCCGAAAGCTAGTGGCGTTTGCTACCAAATAAAACTGTTGGACTTTAACCTGGTGTTGTTAGACTCCTTACATTGATCAGCATAACCAGCTAAACCACAACTGGCTTTCACCACACCCAGCTACTCAAAGTATAACTACTGCTTTCTTACCACCAGCAACCAGCACCAGAGACCTACCATTCACTCGCAGCTTCCAGTAATGCAAGAAAAGATTTGGGGACCTGGGACATGGGAGAGAGGTGATAGAAGTCTGGGAGGGTATGGTTCCCTGCACTACTTAAAACAAGATGAAAACAATCCTGCAAAAATGTGACTGCTACAATCCTTACTGTTTGACAGGAGTGCAGGCGACAGCCTGGTATACAATCAGATCATGATATAGTACATACAGTTCGCAGATAAATCCATATTTCAATGTACCCTTAGTCCATGCTGGCATTCTATTCCTTCTCCAGTCCATACTGACACTCTTCCCTTCCTCCATGGTCCATAGTGACACTCTTCCCCTATCTCCATGGTCCATACTGACACTCTTCCCCTACCTCCATGGTCCATAGTGACACTCTTCCCCTTCCTCCATGGTCCATAGTGACACTCTTCTCCTTCCTCCATGGTCCATACTGGCACTCTTCCCCTATCTCCATGGTCCATACTGACACTCTTCCCCTGTCTCCATAGTCTATTACTAACACTATTTCCTTATCTCCATAATCTATACTGACACTCTTCCCTTACCTCCATAGTCCATAGTCACTCTTTGTTACCCTTCCCTCTGTGCCTCCTTTCCTTTAATGCGAGTCTACACTAGGACTTGCTATGCTCCTCACTCGCCGCTTCCCTATTTACCACTTTTTCTTCCCCTCTTCCCACCTGGGTTTTGCTGCAGCTCCCTGCATCAGTGCTGCTCCACCTTGTACCCACCTGCATTTCTACTGTCTGTAGTTGCAGTCAATCATTCCAGCTTTTGCTACAATATCAACAAGAATCAATAGCAGGCATAGCTGGACTTGAATTAAACTAACGAGATGTGGTGGGGACCCAAGTGTCAGTTCATCTAGCTAAAAAGAACAGAATATACACTTGTAAATAAATATTTAAAATGAGTACATGCTGTATGCCTGCATGTCCCTCCACTACACATCTGTCTAGATTAGTATCATGTGTCAAGATCACAAATTGTCTTGGTTTTCAAAGGATTAATTTACAATATAGTTGCTAACCTTCTGCTTTTGGTTTGGTATCAGTATTTCCAGAAGCAATTATATGGAAAACAGATGGTTGCTGAGCTTGATGAATGGGGTGACTTCAGCTATTGAGTGTTTTCCAGGTGCCGACAGGGGCTGGATATACCATAACATCAGGCATGGATTCTTACCTCAGTCACTATTGCAGCCATTACATGTTGAGAATATTCTTCAGAGAAAAGCCTGGTATTCTTCTTTCTCCTAAAGTTTTTACTGCAATTCCCCAAATTTATTCAGGAATTGCCACTGCCTCACCCCTGAGCTATTTTATGATGATGTTCAACAGATATTGGCGGCATGGTGGTTGGCACTGCTGCCTCACAGCACCAGGGACCTGGGTTCAAT
The DNA here is from genome assembly GCF_964213995.1 of Mustelus asterias. Classification (NCBI taxonomy): domain Eukaryota; kingdom Metazoa; phylum Chordata; class Chondrichthyes; order Carcharhiniformes; family Triakidae; genus Mustelus; species Mustelus asterias. The sequence continues at coordinate 29,035,108 of NC_135801.1, read as the reverse complement.
TCCGGCCTCGGGTCACTGTGTGGAGTTTGCACTTTCTCCCTGTGTCTGCGTGGGTTTTCTCTGGGCGCTCCGGTTTTCTCCCACACTCCAACGATGTGCAGGTTCAGTTGATTGGCCATAATAAATTGACCCGAGTAACCGGGTGATTAGCAGGGTAAATATGTTAGGTTACGGGAATAGGGGCTGGGTGGGATTGTGGTCGGTGCAGACTCAATGGGCTGAATGGCCTCCTTCGGCTCTGTAGAGATTCTATGATTTTATGATGATATTGAAATGGACAGTGAAATGCAATTGCATTCAAATACTGCTCAATATTTCAAAGGCTCAAAGATGCAAAACATTCTATTATTTACAACCATCATTTTGAATTGTGGTGTCACATATTTAATTTTTATTATACTGGGATGTACCTACCATATGTGCATTTAAACATTGATTAAATTATGCTCTGTAGAGTGTAATATATTAATACTGAAATGTAAAATAGGTGTTTATGGATCTGCAAAACATATTCCCTCAAATTGATTTGATTTTATTTATTATTGTCGCATGTATTGGTATACAATGAAAAGTATTGTTTCTTGCGCGCTATACAGGTAAAGCATACTGTTGGTAGTGAAGGAAAAGAGGAAGTGCAGAATATAGTGTTACAGGCATAGCTAGGATGCAGAGAAAGATCAACTTAATATAAGGTAGTTCCATTCAAAAGTCTAATGGCAGCAGGGAAGAAGCTGTCCTTGAGTCAGTTGATGCGTGACCTCAGACGTTTGTATCTTTTTCCTGGTGGAAGAAGGTGGAAGAGAGAATGTCCGAGGTGCGTGGGATCCTTGGTTATGCTAGCTGCTTTTCTGAGGCAGTGGGAAGTGTAGACAGAGTTAGTAGATGGGAAGCTGGTTTATGTGATGGACCGGGCTTCATTCACAACCCTTTGTAGTTTCTTGCGGTCTTGGTCAGAGCAGGAGCCATATCAAGTTGTGATACATCCAGAAAGTTGTAGCGGACATGCTGAATTTCCTTAGCGTCCTGAGAAAGTAGAGGCATTGGTGGGCTTTCTTAACTATGGCATCAGTGGAGGGACAGGGCAGGTTGTTGGTGATCGGGACAACTAGAAACTTGAAGCTCTCAACCATTTCTATTTCATCCCCGTTGATGCAAGTCCTCCACTACACTTCCTGAAGTTGATGACTATCTCCTTCATTTTACTGAAATTGAGGAAGAGATTAATGTCATCACACCAATTCATCAGATTCTCCATGTTTTCTTTTGTATTTTCCCAAAGAGAACATTGAGAGACGGTTATTGCAGGTTGACATAAAAAGAGAAAATGCTGGAAAAACTCATCAGGTCTGGCAGCAGATGTGGAGAGAGAAACAGAGTTAGTCCGTAAAGTCATGTGGGCTCGAAACATTAACTGTTTCTCTCTTCACAGATGTATCAGACCTGTTGAGTTGTTCCAGCATTTTCTGATTTTATTTCAGATTTCCAACATCCGCAGTATTTTGCTTTTGTTGCAGGTCAGTTCTTTGGAGGCTGCCAAGTTTTAAGTCCCTCAAATTGCAAACAGAAGCAAAACTAAATGTGAAAGCTGAAGAAATAGTACGTGTAGGTCCATTGGAATTCCCCTCGACTGACTCATGTGCAAACCAAGAGTTGATAATTATGACAGAGAAGAGGCAATTTGACAGCCTACAATGCTGTACATTGATGTGTTGTAACTAGCCAGCCAAATAAATTAATCTGAGCTAAGTGGAGCTATGAGCATACAATCTTAAAAGGGAAGACAGCAAATAACTGCTAGTGATGCAATTACACTAAAAGTTTAGCATGGGTTTGAGGTAATATCTACTTTGCACTGATACTAAACTGTTAGATTTTGAGACTTGGATCATTCTGATTTGGAAGTGAAATGAGACTTCCTGGAGGTGGTATTCTCATTGAGGTACTATTTGGTACCTCAATTCAGTATGGCAGGGGTTCTCAAACTGGGGTCCGTGGACACCCAGGGGTCTGTAAGGGGTCTCCAGGAGGGTCCATTACTCTGGCGGCCTCCACATGACTGGCAAACGCCAGTTCCAACGTGCAAAATTTAAAAATAATTAGAGAAAATAATAGGTCAATTGGGGCAAGGCCTCTTTGAGCACTGGACTAATCAGCCCATCAGCATCCAGCGCTCTGAGAGACCTTGCTCTGATTGGCTCCTTTGATTTATTCAGTCTGGGCAGAAAAACCCATGGCCAACAGTGAAGATGGAAGATGAGCCGGCAGGAGGCGAGATGTGGCGTCGGCAATGGTGGCAGCAATGGCAGGAGAGGTGGCAGACTGGGTGGCATCCTGACAATAATGACCAAGGCCAATAACTGTGGATTTTGCAATTATGGAATACAAATAAAAAATGATGCAAATATCCAGTAGGGCCCTTAGCATCTGTAGTGATAGAGTGACAGGATTACATTCCAGCGAGTTTAACTTCTGCGCTGACAATTATTTGCACTGTAACAGTCTTTTTATACAAAGGAAGAAGAAAGGAACGATGGAGGGAGGAGGAAAGAACTAAAGGTATGCTCCATGATAGGTTTCCTCCCACAGTCCAAAGATTTGCAGGTTACCGGGAATTGGCCATGATGAATTGCCCCTCAGTGTCAGGGGATTAGCAGGGTAAATACATGGGGTTATGGGGATTGGGCCTGGGTGGGATTGTGGTCAGTGTAGACTTGATGGGCCAAATGGCTTCCTTCTGCACCGTAGGGATTCTATTTAAGTCAAGAGAAATTAATAACAAAATAAAATATATAGTAAGAGGCAAAGTGGGTGACAATGGGAGTTTTTATAGGGGAGTTCCTCAGATGTAGTTTATTTGGTCCATCACTTCTGCACTGGCTCTTTCAAAATGCAACCCAATGCATCCAATCAAACCTCTCTACACCAGAAACCATGAACATTTTCCTACATCAAACAGCTTCCCATTTCATTCAAGGGCATTTATTTCATCCATATCTAACACACACTCAGGCACTGTATTCCCAAAACATACATTGCACATTCTGGAACTTTTGCTGGTCAAATTAAACCATTGTCCTTTGGTTAACTATCCTTCAGACATTGGGGGCAGTTTCTTTTTATTTATTCTATCTAAAACCTTCTTGATTTCAAATACCACTGTCAAAACCTCCTTAGAGTTCATTGCTCTAAAGAGCTTAAGCACAGCTTCCACACTTTATAATTGAAACCATTTAAATAATTCTCAGTTGCACCCAATCCTGATATCGCATACCCTTTCTAAAGAATGCTGCCCAGAATTTGATACAATAATCCAGAGTCATTATTGTCATAATGTCCTTGTTGTATTTTTGTACCCCACAGCGTTCTGTTTGAATTCCTGTTCCTCTGTGCCCATGCCTTGTTTACCAAATAATATCGTTTGTCAATAGATTCTCAAAGTCTAAGAAGAATGACCCGTTTTATGTTAGATGCACAAATAACAGCTTCTCTGAATTACAGGAGCACATACAGCAACATATATAAGCTGAGGAGAGACAGGAATCTGGGAGATTATTTGTGTAACCAGGGCACAGGACATTTTACTGCCACTAAATAGATATCGATGTCCTAGACAATATTTTCTGCCTTCCCACTAAAGGTGGAAAAGGAAAGTGTCCCCATTTAATTTTTCATTCAAACCTTGACACATTTGCATTTGGAAGGATTCCTGAAGGTTGCATACATGCTGTGTTAATGTCCAATACAGCTTTTTAGCTTTTCTTATTGAGTAACTAGTTGTTTAAGCTTTTTAAAGCATTCTTAAACAATTTCCTTAAAAATATTTAATAGCCAAAGAGATCCACCATATGTATGTAATAAGGGTGCAGAACAGAAAACTGGGCTGATTCCGGGAGAAGCTATATTATTTATAGAAATGTATTAAATCCACCACAGAGGGAACTCTTGGCATCAAATTTCTAACTGCTGCAGGACAACTTTGCCAATGAGTGCATCATCATTAAAAGCGGATGTGCAACCATCCATTTTTTACAAGGATGTCAACTTTTCCACAACCCATTCACATAGAGACTTTGAAAAAAGCTTGTTTAGGGTTGTCTGAAGTTGGTTGACCTGTGAGACGGATATATTTGTACACAAGAACGAAAATTGGAGTTATTGAGATCAAGTGACATGTAACAGATGATAAGTCTTTGTCCGTAATGTCACCTGTAATTGTTCCCCGAATTTACCAAGTTTTGTGTGGTGCCCCTGACATCATAGGGATTTTGGACAAATTGGGTCAGGTTCACCATGGCCAATAAAGCAGGGCCCAGCAGGGGGTGGCTTGTTCATGAGGGTAGGCTGTCTTTCGGCAGGGAGCCACCTGGCTGCCTGGGGAACCCTCCATGGTCTCAGTGCCAAATCAGGAGGGGCCCTGTGTCTGCCAGGAGGTGTGAGGGTATGATTTCCCTATGTGACAAAGCAGAGGCGGCATGAAGAAGCGGTTAAGTAGCCTAGCCAACCCATCAGATCTTACACACCTTTGCACCCACCCCTACCTTGAGCATGTTTCCTGGGGCCCATAAGATCCCAGCCACTGTGTGCAAATTGGCTTTCACTGTCCCTTACAAGAAACAAAGTAGAGTAGTGAAAGACAGTTTTGGGGCAAGAGTTATAAGACTGTCCAAGGGAGAGTCAGAGACTGATCTGGGGCTGAGGTCAGGCTCTCAGGGGCATAATGAAGAGACCTTCCTGCAGTTGTATGTGCCACGTTAGATGGCTCTGCATGGCATACATGTCTCGGTCCTGGTTCTGGGTAGGGGAGGGCTTCTCTGGGCAGTGACAATCATGCAAAGTATAGTATGGTCACTGATTAAGTCATTTGGCTCTGGGGGTTTGTGTCATGGTTCAGTAACATTCAGGGGAGGCATTCGTCAATAGCTTAAAAGTCATGCGGGAAGGTAGCGGATGATCTCATTGTGGGCTTCCCAAATAGTAAGCATGCATGTGGCCTCAAGGCAGGGAAGGGTCAGGTTGACAAATGTTAGGGACATTAGAATTAAAGGTTTTGGGAAGAAAAGGAATATCCACATGAAAAATGACGGAGTTAAGGCTAAGAGGGGGGACGGGATAGTGATAGGAGGACTGAGAATTAGGAGGCGGTGAGTATGGAGGAGGATGGGAAGAACTTGGTGGGTAGGGGAGAGGTTTGAAACTGATCACATGCACAAATGTCAGCAGTATCATTTTCACATTCACCTAAGAATGACACAGATTTCGAAACAAACTAGAAAAGAATCAACCAGAGAGAGGATCCCTGGGCATGTGGGAGGAGTTCAGCACAGCAATCCTTGGTCAATTGAAGGGTCATCTTATAGATTTCCTTCTCAAACCATGAAGAGAATGGCTGAGCTGAGTGCTGGACTTGAGGGTCTAATGCACAATGCATGAACTTGATTTATTTACTAATGTTGCACATTTAGGCGAGAATCCATTAAGTTAACATGCTGCAATGCAGATGGTCTTAATTGGTATCTGATTGTAGCAGAGGCAAGTGAGAATGGATGTGGGGTCAAACAATTAGGGACCCAGCTGCTGCACAGAGGCAGCATGAGCCTCACAAGCCTCAATGATCCAGCGTACTGGTCATGGCATTCAACACACCATGCTTACAGTGATGACATAAGTGCAAGGATTTGGTAGTTATTGTCAAGGCCATTGGAGGATAACCTGACTGTAGGTTATAGGACATGGGTCTTTTGACCCTAATTAAGACCCTCATTGTGAATGTGCAGTCATGTCTGAGGGGAAAGTTCAGCGTCCTGTCATCCTTCATGATGGTACCATCCTGCAAGGGGTGGCTTGGTATGCCATGTGCAGACAGAGGGCAAGTCAAAAGCTAGAGACTGGATTCCTGCCTTGAATATGGATGGAGACTATTCAAGGGGAACCACCATTGGCTCAATTGTATCTGTTCACAAGAGAGCGGCAGTACTGGGGACAACTATGAGGACAACTATGAGAGACCAGGCTGCAAGGGCAGTGTGGGGGTATCAGTGATGGGGAGTTACCCTACCTCATGAGGCATAAAGACACTCTCATTAGGGGAAGGGCAAATGCAGTGAAACCTAAAACCTTCACTCTGTTAATAGTGTGAGCCCAGAGGGGATTACTGGACAGGAAGTTTAAATCCACTTCTCTACAAACTCTGACCATCAGGTAGAGCAGTAAAAGAGTGTTTGTTGTTCTCATGCAAGGCTGTTGAACTGAACAGCATTAAAGGCCTGGAAGAATGAGGCTGCCTTCTAAAGAATTGATTGAAAAGCTAATTGCAGACCTCTCAAGATTCAGCTGTGTCTCGTCAAGGTGAATGCTGTTGTCATAATGACTAACTGACAATTCCTTGAGTTCAGCGTGCCAGTTTAATAGCCAGAGCTAGATCTATTGCACAATCTGAAGACAAAAGTTAACCCTTTCGAACACCAAGCTCGAAGACTATTCAAGTGTCTTTCAAGTCAAGCCTCAGCAGTACACAGCTCGCACTGTGGACAACATGGTGATAGCAGACACCACTGACCCTGTCCAAAATCATGACTGGCACCATCTTTGATACATGTTGTCATGCATTCTCTCTGATGCACTTTAGCAGTATGCAAGGTAGGGATTTATGTTATTTTGCTGGAGGGGGAATGTGTGGGTCAGATGCCATGAGACTGGAGACTCAATGCTATTCATCTTGCTGCAGTGCAGGGGAAACTGTGGGGAAGGAAGGAACTCTTCCCCTTAGCAGATGGACCTATAATCAGGGTGCATAAGTTAAGGGTAAGAGGTTTGGAGAAGTTGTGAGGAAAAGCTTTTTCACCCAGAGGATGATGGGAATCTGGAACTCACTGCCTGAAAAGGTAGTAGAGATGGGAACCCTCACAACATTTAAGAAGTCTTTAGATGAGCACTTGAAATGCCATAGCATACAAGGCTACGGGCTAAATGCTGGAAAATGGGATCAGAATAGAAAGGCGCTTGATGGCCAGTGCGGACACGATGGGCCAAAAAGCTCTTTCCATGCTCTATGGCTCTATGTCTAACTCAGAGCTGCATTTGCCCTGCCAATGACAGGCACATCATGGGGTCCATAAGAGCTGGAATTATAGACTCGGGCACTGCAGGTCCCTCTATGTATTTCGCTCCAGGTTTTCACTTCAATGTTACACCCAAGGTGGGCAGGAGTGCGGTTGCCTATAGCAGGGCTACTTCACTCTATCCTCAATGTGAAAGGGACATAGCACAGCCATTCTCACACTCCACAGGAATGAAGCACTGGGTGTGTGCTTGGATCCACCAAGCTTGGCAGCATCAAATTGACAGGCTGGAGGCTCTGTGAGTGAACAGAGTGATTTATTATTTCTAACGGGGCGGCACGGTAGCACAGTGGTTAGCACTGCTGCTTCACAGCTCCAGGGTCCCGGGTTCGATTCCCGGCTCGGTCACTGTCTGTGTGGAGTTTGCACATTCTCCTCGTGTCTGCGTGGGTTTCCTCCGGGTGCTCCGGTTTCCTCCCACAGTCCAAAGATGTGCGGGTTAGGTTGATTGGCCAGGTTAAAAATTGCCCCTTAGAGTCCTGGGATGCGTACGTTAGAGGGATTAGCGGGTAAATATGTGGGGGTAGGGCCTGGGTGGGATTGTGGTCGGTGCAGACTCGATGGGCCGAATGGCCTCCTTCTGCAGTGTAGGGTTTCTATTCTATTCTATTCTATTCTAACTATATACAGTGGTAACCTCTCTACACTTGTGCCTACTTTCATCCGTGCCAACTAGGTGCCAATCATTTTTTACTCTCACCCTCCCACTCTACGACTGTATCCTGAACTTCCTAACCCACAGACCACGATCCGTAAAGATAGGCAACAACACCTCCTCCACGATCATCCTCAACACCGGTGCTCCACAAGGCTGTGTTCTCAGCCCCCTACTATATTCCTTATACACCTATGACTATGTGGCCAAATTCCCCTCTAACTCGATTTTCAAGTTTGCTGACGACACCACCGTAGTGGGTCAGATCTCAAACAATGATGAGATGGAGTACAGGAATGAGATAGGGAATCTGGTGAACGGGTGCGGCAACAATAATCTCTCTCTCCATGTCAACAAAACGAAAGAGATTGCCATCGACTTCAGAAAGCGTAAAGAAGAACATGCCCCTGTCTACATCAACCGGGATGAAGTAGAAAGGGTCGAGAGCTTCAAACTTTTAGGTATCCAGATCACCAACAATCTGTCCTTGTCCCCCCATGCCGACACTATAGTTAAGAAAGCCCAGCAACACCTCTACTTTCTCAGAAGACTAAGGAAATTTGGCATGTCAGCTATGACTCTCACCAACCTTTACAGATGCACCATAGAAAGCATTCTTTCTGGTTGTATCACAGCTTGGTATGGCTCCTGCTCTGCCCAGGACCGCAAGGAACTACAAAAGGTTGTGAACGTAGCCCAATCCATCACGCAAACCAGCCTCCCATTCATCAACTCTGTCTACACTTACCACAGCCTCAGCAAAGCAGCCAGCATAATTAAGGACCCCACACACCCCGGACATTCTCTCTTCCACCTTCTTCCATCGGGAAACAGATACAAAAGTCTGAGGTCACGTCCCAAGTGGACCTACCTTGCATTAACTTGATCTTTCTCTGCACCCTAGCTATGACTGTAACACTACATTCTGCACTCTCTCATTTCCTTCTCTATGAACAGTATTCTCTGTCTGTATAGCACGCATGAAACAACACTGTATGCTAATATATGTGACAATAATAAATCAAATGAAATATGTCTAGGTGCTTCCACAGCTGAGATTGAGGAGAGCTACTGACCTTCACTCCTTGTTGCCTGAGATGACCTTGACGGACGTTCCCTGGACCTTGAGGGCCCTGATCTGCTTTTGGGCAGCACTGGTATTACATTATTGGTGTGCAGGGCTGGAGTAGTGTTGCTCACAGGAAGGGGGAACTTAGATGGGCTGGACACCTCCAGGATCTCCTGGGTCTGTGAATCAGACTATCCTCCTCATCCCGTTGGGAGCCTGGTGGTCCTCCAAGGGGTAAAGTGGCAGCTGGAGTAAGGTTCAGAAATCCCGCTGTTCTCTGGCATTGACACTTGTGGATTCCCTCTAGTGCCTGCACCATGCAGTTGAAGAAGCCCTGTACCAACGAGTTCATGCCCTCAGACATGGATGTCATGAGCTGAACCATGGAGCGGATATCACTTGCCATGGAGTGCATGCTCTGCACCAAGCTCTCCATTGTGACATCACCCTCGCAGTGTTGGCCTCCTTGCACTGGAGTGACGGCACTATCTCCTTGGACAGAAGGCAATAGGACTCCTGCAGTCAGCCTCGCAATCCGAGCGGGAATGTGGCATCCCTTCCTGATACTCGTGACTCTGCCTTTGCAATTCCATAAACTCTGGGACTACTGGACCCAGTAGAGTCCTGGCCTCCAGTATTCCTCCAAGTGTCGGTTCCCTGGGACATCCCTGCCTTCACCAGCTGTGGATCTTCAGCTGTGAGGTGCTCATCAGTGAGTGATCCAGAAGCCTGCCTACTTAGTGAACCCACCGAGGAGTGAGTATCGGTGCTGCTGCTGGGTGCGGGTGACAGCTGTGATGCTGCTTCCAATAGTGGGGTTGGAAATGTCTCGCTTGGAGCTGCTCATGTCCAGAGGGTCCAGAGGCTGCAATGTTGGTCCGGCTGCTCGGCTGCTTTTCCTGCAAGAAACTAGCATTAATGCATTGTGGGACAAATAAGGGATAATTGATTACTCACTTGACACTTGGAGAAAGAGTGCGTGTCTTGAGGATTCTCACTTTGGTCTGCTGCCCCCACGTCATTATCATTGCAGGCACGCTCTTTTTCCTCCTCCCGCTCCAGCATTATTCTGGCTGGGAGCGCTTGTTGTGGTTGGTTTTTGTCCTGCAATGACACAGGTAGGATTAGTGTAGGCAGGAGTATTGACAATTAAGATGCTGATGAGGTGTGGCAGGCGTTGGACTTGGTTGGGAGCTGGAGTGTGAGGAGCATGGCAGCGAGCAAGGGCGATGATTGTGGGAGGACCTCTTTACAGGTGTTGGCAAAGCCCAAAGTGGCTGGGTGAGAGATGAAGTTAAAGGTGCAAGGGGTCCAGAAAAAGACTGCATGAGGCTCACTTACCCTGGCAGAGCGAATAAGATCATTCATCATCTTGTGGCACTGCTGCCCTATCCTCTTTTGCAGTGAGCTGGTACTCACAAGGGCTGCCACTGCATCCCAGGCGGGGGTGGTGCCCTTGCTGGAAGGATGCCTCTGTTGCACTCCATCCAGTAGTCTGGTCAGGAATCCCTCCGAGAAAGAGTGTGAGGGATTCCTGGCTACCATACCCTGCAATAGATGTGGAACAAGTGCTGGGGAGCCATTTGTATGGGGCACCCCAGTGATTGCAGCAATTACAGAGCCAGGGTGAGTGAATCAGGGAGAGGCAGTCACGAGGGTGGCGTGATTCTCATGGCCGTAAAAACTTTGGTTAATCGGGTTCAAGGTTTGGTCAGAAATTACGCTGGAGCCGTTGGTGGGATTCACTCCATTTTTCTCACCGGAATCGACACATTGTCAAATTCTGGTACTATCGCAGCCATTGAGCTATAATTACTCTAGCCTAAAAGGTCCTCTACTATGAAATCCTTAATTAATCATGTCTCATTGTATATTAATAGTTCCAAAATTGTCTCTTCTATTCCAGAATTATTGGTCTAAACAGCTGTCTTGAATACACTCTATGAACTCATCCTCCAGACTACCTTTGCCATTTCCATTTGTCTAATCTAAATAAAGATTGAAATCACCTACTTTCCTTTCTTACAAGCCCTGATTATTTCTTGATTTATTCTCTGTCCAACAGCAGCATTTCATCAACTGCCCACCTACCTATTGGGGCGTGTATGTGTATGCAGCAGTTATGAACTATTGCTTTTTACATCAATTGAGCAGGAATTTCTGATTGAGCACACATTGGTCTGGACGCTGATCTGCCCGGTATCAACCTTACCAATACTTGAACATTTCTATGTCATAGAACATATATAGGGCCAGAACATTCAGGCTATTCACACCAGTGGGATCTTCTGGCCCCGTTGACTGCAGGTTTCCCAATGGTGAGAGATGCATTCAATGGGAAATCCTGTTGACAACGGCAGGACCAGAAGATCCTGCCACTGGCCAATGGTGGGCTGCTTCTGCAGCAGGTTGCATGGAAAATCCTGCCCATGGTGTGCAATGGACTTGCTGGACAGGATAAAGTACGTCTCAATTGCAGGTATAGTCTGATTTTCAACACAGAATCGATATGGAGCAGCTTTTCTGAGCAGGAAGCTGGATGATTCATTTCATTTTCTGTTTTTATTTCAGATTTCCAGCATCCACAGTAGTTTGATCTTATAAGAAACGGGCCATGTTTATCGTAGGGATTAAGGCTGCTAATCTGTGGCACTTAATGATCTTATCCGCCTTTGAGAAGGAATGTCCTTTACCTGTTTCCTCGGAAACAAGAATTCCAAAAATGATTTATGCAGATAGAACAATGTTAACCTTATTACCTTCCTCAGTGATCAGGGAAATTATGCTCCTTGAATGTGAGGCAGCTGTGTGCAATAGTGCAGATTTGTTGTCTCAGATGAATGAACAAATTTGCAAATGCCTCTTGGGGCTTCCATTTAAAGCAGTTCTGTTGAGAAGATCAGATTTTAAGAGCTTTAGCATTGGTAATAATTGTCTTTTTAGCATCCTGGAAAGCTGCCTCTTGAAAGGCTTACAATGTGAAGTAGATGAGATTATCTCGGTGGTATCAAGATTTAATCGTTTAAATTTTCACATCCCTGCAATTGTATTTTATTTAAAGACACTACTCAGTCAGAAACTCAAGCCGAAGTCCATTGGACATGTCTGTTCAACATTTGTCTGTGGACTGCAAAAACATACTCTTTTCTTCATTTCCACATTATTGTGAAACCTCAAATCTCGTTTGAAAAGAAATTGTGGCTTGGAATCGCCCAACCCGCTGCGCTGCTCGAGTCGCGCAGTGGGCCGGGAGACATCAACTTGCAGCGGGACTCATGACCGGCATCTGGCCAATCGCAAGTCTCCCAGGCTGCTTTGTTCCAAGTACTCAGCCTCGCACCAGAAATTGGTATAGGCCAGCGATCGGGAGCAGGGAGGGTGGGGGGGGTGGTTTCGGGGAGGCTAGCGATCGGAGTGGCAGGGGGGGTTGGGAAACAATTGGTAGGCCAATGATCAGGATGGGGGGGGGGGGGGGGGGGGGGGAGGGGACCAGTGCACATGCACGATCTCCCCAGTGACAGATCGGCACATGTGCAGTGGCCTGCTCAGCCCGCAGATTCTGGCCTCTTGAGTGGGATGGGGCCATGCCCCCTGCTTTCCAGTGTGAATCCCCCTGAGGCACTCTGTGATGCAGAGAGTACCGGAGATTCGTAAAACTAAGTACGCCCAAAAAACGGGCGTGAAGTTCTCCCATTTTCCCGCCTGTTGGGCACTTAGTTTTTCTTGGTCTGAATCTTTTTTTTGTGCTCATCAAATTGAAGGATGCTGGCATGTCTTTCCAGTAAACATTGTCAGCATCATGTCCTTACAGACTCTCTGGAAGAACAACTTAGCTAGTCCCACTCCTCTAGAACTCCCCCATAGCTCTGAAAATGTCTTCTCTTCAGATGTTTATCTAATTCCCTTTTTACTGTGTGCAGTTCTGGTCACCTCACTATAAGAAGGATGTGGAAGCACTGGAAAGAGTGCAAAGGAGATTTACCAGGATGCTGCCTGGTTTGGAGGGTAGGTCTTATGAGGAAAGGTTGAGGAAGCTAGGGCTTTTCTCTTTAGAGCGGAGGAGGTTGAGAGGCGACTTAATAGAGGTTTATAAGATGATGAGGGGGATGGATAGAGTGGACGTTCAGAGACTATTTCCTCAGGTGGATGTAGCTGTTACTAGGGGGCATAACTATAAGGTTCATGGTGGAAGATATAGGAGGGATGTACGAGGTAGGTTCTTTACTCAGAGAGTGGTTGGGGTGTGGAATGGACTGCCTGCTGTGATAGTGGAGTCGGACACTTCAGGAACTTTCAAGCGGTTATTGGATAGGCACACTAGAATGATAGGGAATGGGATAGCTTGATCTTGGTTTCGGAAAAGGTTCGGCACAACATCGTGGGCCGAAGGGCCTGTACTGTGCTGTACTGCTCAATGTTCTATGTTCTATCTATGTTCTATGAAAACCTGCCTCCATAACCTTCTGTATTTCAGATCTTAACCTCTTGTTGCGTAATTTTTTTTCCTTGTGCTGCCATTGTTTTTTTATTCAATCACCTTAAATCTGTGTTCTTTGGTTCTTGATCTTTCCAGCAATGGGAACAATTTCTCTTTCTCTGCTCTATCTTAAGCTGCCAATGATTTTGAACACCTCGATAAAATCTTTTCTCACCTTCTCTATGGACAGCAGCCTCGGTTTTTTTGTCTATCCACATAACTGAAGTTGCTCATTCTGGGAACAATTTTCATAAATCTTTTCTTCACCTTCTCTAATGGCTTCACATCCTTCCCAAAGTGCAACACCAAGAATTGGACACGGTGGCTCGGATTTAAGTTGTGACATGGATCTTGCCTCGTAGGAATCCAGCATCCCTCCCGTGGGAGGCCTGACAAAATTAGGTGCTCATCAGGCACTTAACTGGCTAGCAACTGGGATTTTGGACCCAGGGGAAACAGAGGCCAACACTGTCACCATGAGCCATGGCTGCTGTCAGTAATGTTTTCAGGACTTCACTGGGGATTGTTGCTGGATCCCAGGACACTGATGAGTGAAGGTGGGCAGGGGTCACTGGAGTGGGGCAGCAGAAGAATTCAGGGGCAAGGACAGGGGTTTATTCATGCTTGGTTGTGAATCCAGAATGATACAAGCATCATGGTGTCTTTAATATAGGTTTAGATTGGATGAATCAGATTTCGAAAGCTTTGAAAATTAATTCATGGAGTGTATCAGGACAATTTCTTACAGCAGTACGTTCTAGCATTGATCAGGGAGCAGGCTACTCTAGACGTGGTAATGTACCATTATAATGTCCTAATTATGTGAGCGGTTGTGGGTTTTACACAAAAAGAAAAAATTCAAACTAACAACAAGGTTTATTGAAATAGATGTTCTCTGCCTGTACAGAGTATAAACTGAAACAGTAGCCTGTGTAACACCATGATAAGAAGTCTCACAACACCAGGTTAAAGTCCAACAGGTTTATTTGGTAGCAGAAGCTGCTAGCTTTCGGAGCGCTGCCCCTTCATCAGGTGAGTGGGAGTTCTGTTCACAAAGAGGGCATATAAAGACACAAACTCAATTTACAAATTAATGGTTGGAATGTGAGTCTTTATAGGTAATCAAGTCTTAAAGGTACAGACAATGTGAGTGGAGAGAGGGTTAAGCACAGGTTAAAGAGGTGTGTATTGTCTCCAGCCAGGACAAGAGATGTGTATTGTCTCCAGCCAGGACAGTTAGTGAGATTTTACAAGCCCAGGCAAGTTGTTGGGGTTACAGATAGTGTGACATGAACCCAAGATTCCGGTTGAGGCCGTCCTCATGTGTGCGGAACTTGGCTATCAGTCTCTGCTCAGCGACTCTGCGTTGTTGTGTGTCGTGAAGGCCACATTGGAGAGCGCTTACCTGAAGATCAGAGGCCGAATGCCCGTGACCGCTGAAGTGTTCCCCAACAGGAAGAGAACACTCTTGCCTGGTGATTGTCGAGCGGTGTTCATTCATCCGTTGTCGTAGTGTCTGCATGGTCTCCCCGGTGTACCATGCCTTGGGACATCCTTTCCTGCAGCGTATCAGGTAGACAACGTTGGCCGAGTTGCAAGTGTATGTACCATGTCTCTGGTGGATGGTGTTCTCATGTGAGATGATGGCATCCGTGTCGATGATCCGGCATGTCTTGCAGAGGTTGCTGTGGCAGGGTTGTGTGGTGTCGTGGTCACTGTTCTCCTGAAGGCTGGGTAGTTTGCTGCAGACAATGGTCTGTTTGAGGTTGTGCAGTTGTTTGAAGGCAAAAGGTGGGGATGTGAGGATGGCCTTGGCGAGATGTTCATCTTCATCAATGACATGTTGAAGGTTCCGGAGAAGATGTCGTAGCTTCTCCGCTCCGGGGAATTACTGGACGACGAAGGGTACAACACCTTATAAGGTGTTATCAACACCATGATGACATCACCATCAAATCATGTGATCAGCTCTTAAAGCATTCATACAGCCATTTAAATATATAACATCCCTCCACCTTTATGTCTGTGGCCATGACAGCAAATTGCTACAATGTTATACATAGGATGAATAATACTCTAGACACACCATTAATCATTATACACAGTCAATAAGGAGGATGTCTATTCCTCTTTAGTTGTATACAACATTCTACTTTTTCAGGAGGCTAAGGAAATTCGGCATGTTTGCTATGACTCTTAATTTTTACAGATGCACCATAGAAAGCATCCTTTCTGGTTATATCACAGCTTGGTATGGCTCCTGCTCTGACCAAGACTGCAAAAAATTACAAAGGGTTGTGAATATGGCCCAGTCCATCACGCAAACCAGCCTCCCATTCATTGACTCTGCCTACACTTCCTGCTGCCTCTGAATAGCAGCCAGCATAATCAAGGACACCACACACCCTGGACATACTCTCTTCCACTTTCTTCCATCGGGGAAAAGATACAAAAATCTGAGATCACATACCAACCAACTCAAGGACAGCTTCTTCCCTGCTGCCATCAGACTTTTGAATGGACCTGCCATACATTAAGCTGATTTTTCTCTGCACCCTAGCTATGTCTGTAACATTATATTCTGCACCCTCTCCTTTCCTTCTCCCCTATGTACCCTATGAACAGTATGTATTCTGTCTGTATAGTGCACAAGAAACAATATTTTTCACTGTATCCCAATACATGTGACAATAACAAATCAAATCAAAAGCATTCTGGAATTCGGCTGTACTTGACCCCAGAAGTATAATTTAGAACCTCCGTAGACACTTCTTCTCTTCGAACTAATTCTGCATCATTCTCATGTGGTATAGTAGCACAGGCACAATCAATAGAAACTCAGATTCAACTAAGTCTTCCATAGTAGTATTCACAACACTGACACTGGAGATGTTTCTGAGAAATCGTTCTGAGATGACAACAATTGGTCACCAAACTAGTTAATCTCCAGTTTGAACAGTGTAAGAAATTGGAACTGTTTTTGTAAAAACTATGGCTGGTACCCATTTTTCACCCGTGTCAGAATTATGCACTAACACTTGATCTCCTTGTTGAAATGAGTGTTGTTTTGTCCTCACTTCTTGTCGAGCAACTTAAGATTGTTGTTGATGCTCTACTATCTCTGAAGTTTCTGTAGTAACAAATCAAATGTAGTTCTTAACTTCCTCTTTAAGCATTATAATGCAGGTGAACTTTGGATAGTTGCATGAATAGTGTCTCTATAAGATGCCAAAAAGCTATTCATTCGGTGTGATGACAAACCTTGCTCTTTTGAAGCTCTTAAAGAATGTTTCAAGGATTCTACAAATCTTTCAGTTAATCCATTGGTTGATTGATAAGGTGTGTATTTTATATGCTGAATACCATTTACTTTGAGATAATCCTCAAACTCTTATGAAATGAACTGTGAACCATTATTACTAGCAATCTTTTCAGTTACCAAATCGCACAAAAATTTCACCAAGTTTTTCAATAGTTTGTTCAGTTCAGATCTCATAACAATTTCTGGCCACTTTGAGTGTGCACCAATTAAGACTAAGAACATGTGACCCTAAAATTTACCAACAAAATATATATGCAATTGTTGCAATGGCATTTTAGACCATATCCAAGGGTTTAAAAGAAGATAACGGTGGTATATTTCTTATTTGTGATGGGATTGACACTATTCCACTTTTTCTTCAAACTGAGCATCCAGATCCAGCCACCAAAAACAACTATGTGCTAATTCCTTCATCTGGAGTTTACCAGGCTGTCCTTTATGTCGTTTTTCAAGAACTCTTCCACGCAGACCAGGAAGAATGATCACTTGGATTCCCCAAAATAGGCACCCACCTTGGACAATCAACTCATGCTTTCTTGACATTTATAGCTCTAAATCAGGTTGCAGATGATGCATTCCAACTATCATTTATTTCAATGCCACATCCACCACCTTCCCCATCATGGGATCATTTCTGGTCTCCTGAAGGCTGGGTAGTTTGCTGCGGACAATGGTCTGTTTGAGGTTGTGCAGTTGTTTGAAGGCAAAAGGTGGGGGAGTGAACTTGAGAAACTGTCACTGACAAATGATCCACTAGTGAAAAATAAAGAATATTAGTAAAACTAGTTGGTGGCTTCTGCTCAATAGGTAAAGGTAAGTGTGATAATGCATTAGCATACCAGTCTAATTGATGATACTTTATATCATAGGAGTAGAAGTGAGCAGATAAGATAGGTGACCATCTTTGCAATTGGCTAGCAGCTAACAACAGTATGCCTTTATATGGCCCAAAAATAGTAAACATCTGTTAATAATGTGAAATGACGATGATACAAATAATGACGAAACCTTCGTATGCCAAAAATTATACGTAATGCTTTTTTTTCTAGTTGAGCATAGTTAGATTGAACGCTAGTTAGAATATGCGAAGCAAAAGCTATTAATCGTTCTTCTCCCAAAGGCATAATATGTGAAACTACCACCCCTACTCCATAAGCTGAAGCATCACAAGCAAGCAGTAATGGTGGCTTTACATTAAAATGAACCAATACTTCAGGCTTCTGCAAAGCATCTTTGACATCTTTGTATGCTTTCTCACATTCTGTTATCCAGTCCCATGACTGTCTCACACATTGTAAATTAGGTAATAGCTTCAATAGTATAGCTAAGTTAGAGGCAAATCCTCCATAATGTACTAATCCTAGACCTTTACTATCAATAACATGACCCAAATATCAGACTGCTGTCTGTCTATTGCAAGACAAACTCGAGCACAACTGGTGTGAGTGGGCACAACCAGCCAATGTGATGCCTGAGCTGAAGACCCTCACCCTGTCTGAGGAGCGAGCCCTTGAGCTGGCTGGGGAGGGGTAGGCCTACACCTGTGCAGAGGCTGAGGTAAGGGCAAGAGACCGAAGTGAGAACCCTCAAGACATCCAGCCATGGCACCATCCTCATGTGAATTCGCTTTCTCCAACTGTTTGCCACTAGTGTGCACTAATGCCATCTTGCTTTCTTTGTAGGCCAAGCAGTTGACCAACGCAGACCATCCTTGTGCCTTCTGGAGCTCACAGATATGAGCAGTTCTGAGCGAGACATTGGGAGGTGAGCATTGAAAAGGCACCACAGCTGTCACCCACACCTTCTACCAGTGCAGATGCTCTCACCTCGGTGGGAATAACTAGTAGGTGGCTTCTGGGTCACTTGCTGGTGAGCACCTCACAGCTGAAGAATCAGAGCAGGCGGAGGCAGAGACGTTCCAGGAATTAAGCACTCAGAAGGATTACGGAGCCCAGGACTCTCCCGAGCCCCAGTCAGATGACATGCCCCTAGGTTCAATCATCTTGAGCAAGGGGAGGCAGTGGTGTGGTGGTATTGTCACTGGACTAGCAATCCAGAGACCCAGGGCATCTGGGGACCCGGGTTCGAATCCTACCACAGCAGATGGTGAAATTTTGAATTCAATAAAATATCTGAAATTAAGAATCTACTGATGACCATGAAAGCATTGTCGATTGTTGGAAAAAACCCACCTGGTTCTCGGGACGGCACGGTAGCACAGTGGTTAGCACTGCTGCTTCACAGCTCCAGGGTCCCGGGTTCGATTCCCGGCTCGGGTCACTGTCTGTGTGGAGTTTGCACATTCTCCTCGTGTCTGCGTGGGTTTTCTCCGGGTGCTCCGGTTTCCTCCCACAATCCAAAGATGTGCGGGTTAGGTTGATTGGCCAGGTTAAAAATTGCCCCTTAGATTCCTGGGGTGCGTAGGTTGGAGGGATTAGCGGGTAAAATATGTGGGGGTAGGGCCTGGGTGGGATTGTGGTCGGTGCAGACTCGATGGGCCGAATGGCCTCCTTCTGCACTGTAGGGATTCTATGATTCTATGATTCCATGATCCCACAGCTGCTGGAACTGCAAAGGCTAACTGGAATATCAGGAAAGGATGTTAGCATCTCTCCTTAGACAGCAAGGCTAACTGGAGGAGTCCCATTGCCTTCTGTCTGAGGAGATAGTGCCATCACTCCGAGGCAAACGCTGCGAAGGTGGTGTTTGCGGTGGAGGCCTTGGTGCAGGATGTGAACTCCATGGCGGGTGATGTCCACTCCATGGTTCAGGTAATGCACTCCATTTCGGAGGGTGTGAAAGCTGCATGGTGCAAGCACTTGTAGGGATCCATTGGATGGCGGAGCAGTTAGATCTAACAGCAGCTGCTCTCTATCCCATGGAGGAGCCGATAGGCTCCCAGGCACCACAGGGAAGAGGACCAGCAGATGCACAGCCTTGGACTTTCCACCCAGGAGACCATGGGGTATCTGACTCCCCGTGACCGGCACCTCCAGGCCCGCACACCAAAGAAAGTAGCATGACAACACCTGTGCTGCCCAAAAGCAGGCCCGGACCCCCAAGGTCCCAGTCCTCCAGGCGAAGCCTGCCAAGGTAATCTCAGGCAACTGGGTGTGAAAATCAGCAGGCCCCCTCACCCTCAGCTGTGGATCCTGGGGAAACACCTAGACGTAGCAGGAGGCACAGGTAGAGATTAATCACCATATTGGCAACATTGAATGTAATAAACGTCAGGTCGATCACCCATAAAGTGCATCCCCACTCTCATTTCATAGCGGCATGTTCTCTCAACTCCTGCACAATGCTGGCGCATCCTTCATTTGCTCTGAGAGAATGGCAGCTCAATGGTTCTCCCCACTCTCACTGTGACAATGCAGTCATATTAATGTGATCCTGGTAATATTCCTCCTTCCACCACCCAGAGCTATGCTCAGGCCTCTCATTTATAGCAGCATTCTTTCATTAGAAGAAGCCATCAGCTGAAAGCTTGTGAGAGTTTGCCCACCTCCTCAATAGGTGGAGACACATACCGGGACTCCTGACCTCGGCGGAGCAGAGATGTATCATTCTGTGTCTCATCGCCCCCAGATCACCCTATTCAGTGGTAGGTCGCACTCAGGAGACTGTCAGACAGGAGTCAGACATTTGCTATTACTTTGGCAGCATCTTCTTCCTTAGTAAAGACAGATGCAAAGTACTCATTTCACTCCTTAGGCAAGCTCTCTACCTATGAAGAGATCACATTTTTGGTCCCTAATTGGCTCTACAAGCACTCTTACTACTGTTATGCTATTTATATGCTTATAGAAGTGTGGTGAACCATCGTTGGTTACCACTGTGGGGTTATTCCTATGTTACTGTTGGGTTAGGGTGTTGCCACTGTGGGGGTTGTATAATGTTGTTGGGTTAGGGTGTTTACCTGTGGTAGATGTTGTTATGGCACATCCCGGTCGGGCCCCGCCTCCTGGGGAGAGGTATAAGACCCTCTGCTCAGGCGGGACCCCTCCAGTCTGAATTGGTGTACTCGTGTTAGTAGGTTCCATTGTTTGCTAATAAAAGCCTTCAATAGCTGAAGCCTTGTACCTCGTGCTTGATTGTCGCGCATCAATTTTATTAGCAAACATAAAACTCTCGACAGTAAAGGGAGTATGGATCAAATACTAAAACCAGAGCGTCTGACGCTGGACCCACGTGCGGTCGGTGCCGCTAACACCTTCGACCACTGGTGGAAGTGTTTCGAAGACTACCTGGCAGCCTCTGCAGCTGTTACTACAGACAGCGACAAACTCCAGGTCCTCCACGCGAGGGTAAGCGACACGATTTATCTTGCGATTCGTGCGGCCACCACTTACCCGAGGGCCATCGAGCTCTTGAAGAAACGATACACGAGACCACCCAACGAGATCCACGCTCGTTACCTCCTCGCTACACGACGTCGGCAGTCGGGCGAAACCATGGAGGACTACGCCAATGAGCTCTTGCAGCTTGCCAGGGGCTGTGACTGCAAAGATGTGTCGGCAGAGCAATATATGTACGACCTCGCCCGAGATGCGTTCGTAGCAGGGGTAGGGTCCTCGTACATCCGGCTCAAGCTATTAGCAACTCAGCAACTAATCTGCCAAAGCAAGCCCCTTTCAAAGATCAAAGATCAATTCATGCTTTTATTCGACGGTTAGCACATTTAGCTTAGCAGCTCAATATAATAACACTTAGTAACACACTTGATCTGATGTGCTAAACCACAACAAAAGGTAGACTTTTCACTCTGTCATTTTTAAAATTCTTTCAAGGGATATGAACGTCACTGACAAGGCCAACATTTGTTGCTTATCCCTAATTGCCCTTGGAAAGGTGGGGATGCTTGGTATCCTTTTACGTTGTGTACTGATATCTTTCGTAAAGCATTTTTAATATAGAATTTGTTACTTTTTCATGTTAGTATGAGGGTTTAATTCTGCCACCCTTTCTGTTGTCAACTTGTTTCTCTCGTTTTTTCTCATATTTCTCCCGTCCTAAAGCTGTTGATTCATGGTGCCCAAATACTACAACACCCTGACGTATTAACCTTTCTTCATGTGTGAGCCTAGACAGTGAGTGTTCAACTGCTTGGGGCATCACAGCTGATCTCAGCTCAACCTCACCCAAAGCCCACACTCCATCCTCTAGTAACGTCATTGGATAGGGATCAGTACTGAGTACCCTTCCCAAATCCAGGCACCAAGACCAATTTTCACTGGTCACCTATTACCCAGGCTGAGATCAGCTCACTTGGCTTAGACTAGGGGTGAAGTACTACACTCTGATCTGTATGGTGGAATGAATTGCAGCTTCAATCAGCTGAGTTATTATGGAGTACATTTCTAAATTTTTCAGAAAATGAATGGAACTGACAGCAGAGAAGAACCAAAAATTTCAAATTTAGGTCCATTCATATCAGGAAAGGGAAATGTTTTTAACATAGAACGTAGTCAGGAAAATAGATACTGTTCTCTGTATTTTAACTCGAATCTTAACTTAGAATCATAGAATACTACAGTGCAGAAGGAGGCCATTTGGCCCATCGAGTCTGCGCCGACCACAATCCCACAGGCCCTATCCCCATAACCTCATGCATTTCGCCGAGCTAATCCCCCTGACACTAAGGGACAATTTAGCATGGCCAATCCACTTAACCCGCACATCTTTGGGCTGTGGGAGGAAACCTACACAGACACGGGGAGAATGTGCAAACTCCTCCAGATAGTGACCCAAGCCGGGAATCGAACCTGGGACCCTGGCACTGTGAGGCAGCAGTGCTAATCACTGTGCCACTGTGTTGCCCTTGCAACAAGTTCCCTTCCCCTATCATGTCTGTGCCTGCTGACCTGCGTTGGCTGCCGGTCAAGTAACGCTTTGATTTTAAAATTCTCATCCTTGTTTTGGGTCCCTTCATGACCTTGCCTCTCCCTATCTCTATAATCTCCTCCAGTCCCATAACCCTCTGAGATATCTGCAGTCTTCGGTGTCTTGTGCATTCCTAATTTTAATTGCTCCACCGTTGATGACCGGATGTCATCAGTCATCTTGGCCCAAGCTCTGGAATTCCCTTCTTATTACTCTCTAATTAATTCACTTTCCTCCCTTAAGACACTCATTAAAATTTGCCTCTTGGATCAAGCTTTTGGTTATTTGACCTAATCTCTCCTTATGTGGCTTAATGTCATTGTTTTATAATGTTCCCATGAAGCACCTTGGGATGTTTTATTACCTTAAAAGTGTTGTGTAAACATAACTTGTTGTTGTAACTGAGACCAGGAGTTCTGAAGGCGTTGCCTGCCTGGTGCCAGAGTTCCAGACATCTCCTTGCAGCTGGTGGAGAACTTGGAAGCAACGATATTGGTAAAACTAAGGTGAGGTTCTGCAGTCAGAGTTTGAGGAACTGGATTCAAAATAAATAAGCAGATCCTCAAGAGTTACTGCCTGAACTGCCTGAACCACATGCAAATTGGCCCTGCGTTATGTGCCATGAATGATGTGGGAAGTAGAGGCTTTGACTGATGGGACACTAGCACCAGTAAAAAGGAAAGAGGAAACTATTCATTTGGGGCAGGCTCCATTTAAACTGGGCTGGGATCAACAAGAATCCTGGTGAAATGTATAATTAAGGCTTTGGATAAGGCATTAAACTAAAAGGAGTTGGGGGTAGGGGTGGGTTTGCTAAGAGTGTCTAAGGTTAGCATATGTTCCAGTTTCCATCTCTTAAAAGTAGTTTTCTTCTTAAATGGAAGCAGCATAGGAACACTCAAGTCTGAAATCATCTCGAGCACAAACATTGCCAGGCCAGGGTTAGGGCTCCCAAGATTGGTCAATGCCATTTTGGAGGATTGAAGGTGTGGTGAACCATCGTTGGTTACCACTGTGGGGTTATTCTAATGTTGCTGTTGGGTTAGGGTGTTGACACTGTGGGGTTGTTATAATGTTGTTGTTGGGCTAGGGTGTTTACACTGTGGGATTAATATACCTGTGGTGGATGCTGTTATGGCACATCCCAGTCGGGCCCCGCCTCCTGGGAGAGGTATAAGACCCTCTGCTCAGGCGGGACCCCTCCAGTCTGGAATGGTGTACTCGTGTTTAAATAGTTCCATTGTTTGTCAATAAAAGCCTTCAATTACTGAAGCCTTGTACCTCGTGCTCGATTGTCACGCATCAATTTTATTGACAAACACGAAACTCTCGACAGAACGGAGAGTATGGAACTAATGCTAAAACCAGAGCGTCTGACGCTGGATCCACGTGCGGTCGGCGCCTCTAACACCTTCGACCACTGGCTGAAGTGTTTCGAGGACTACCTGGCAGCCTCTGCAGCAGTTACTACGGATAACGACAGACTCCAGGTCCTCCATGCGAGGGTAAGCGACACTGTCTACCTCGCGATTCGTGCAGCCACCACTTACCCGAGGGCCCTCGAGCTCTTGAAAAAGCGATACACGAGACCTCCCAACGAGATCCACGCTCGTTACCTCCTCGCTACACGACGTCGGCAGTCGGGCGAAACCATGGAGGACTACGCCAATGAGCTCTTGCAGCTTGCCAGGGGCTGCGACTGCAAAGCTGTGTCGGCTGAGCAGTACATGTACGACCTCGCCCGAGATGCGTTTGTGGCAGGGGTAGGGTCTTCATACATCCGGCTCAAGCTGTTGGAGAAAGGGAATCTCAACCTGACCCAAGCGATGGAGATGGCTGAAATGCTGGAGGCGGCGTCGAAAAGCTTGGCCCTGTATCCAGAGGACCACGTGGAGACAACGTGGCAGGAGCAGTCACAAATCCCTCCTCGCCCCACGGGCTCGCGCTCCCATATCGACCCGACGACGGCGGCAGCCCCAGGCGGCCCGCGGTGCTATTTTTGCGGAGGAGCCAAGCATCCACGGCAACAGTGTCCTGCTAAAACGGTGATCTGCAAGCAATGCGGTAAAAAGGGGCACTACGCGAAAGTCTGCAGATCGAAGCCCAAGAACGGCAGTGCAGCCTGTGACCCTCCAGAACGGAGATCATCTCCATCGGCGTCGCAGTACCCACGAGGTCCAACCACGTGCGAGCCCAGGACGACGCCATTGTGGCTGGCGGAGGAGGAGGATGACCACCAGGAGTCGCTACGCTTGGCGCCCTCACCCATGTGCGATTCATGGGGGCGGCCATCTTGGTCGACGACGACCAGGAGCGACCAGCAGGGGTCCTCAGCATCAACCTCGGCTGCCTGCAGTGACGTCCAAGGGCCAACGGTGGCGTCGATCACCCTGGACCAGGCTAAGCATCACAGGCTTGACTGTTCAATGATGAACATTAAGGTAAATGGTCGTACTGTGTATTGTCTGTTTGACAGCGGGAGCACTGAGAGTTTTATTCACCCTGACACTGCAAAGAGGTGTGGACTCCGGGTTCTACCTGCCAAACAGACAATTTCTATGGCATCACGGTCCCGGTCTGTACCGATCCAAGGACGTTGTGTGGTAACTCTGGAAGTGCAGGGCACAATTTACGAGCGATACAGGCTCCTTGTGTTGCCGCATCTTTGCGCGCCAATTCTCCTCGGACTAAACTTTATGGTCCACATGAAGAGTGTGATCCTACAGTACGGTGGGCCACTCCCTTCGCTGGCAGTAGGGAATCAGCCGCAGCCTCCAAATCGTCCAAAGCGCCCCGCATGCAATCTTTCCACACTAAAGATCACCACACCCTCTTTATTTAAGAATCTGGTACCAGGCTGCAAGCCCATCGCTACTAAAAGTAGGCGTTACAGTGCTGAAGACCGGATCTTCATCAGATCTGAGGTTCAGCGGCTCCTCAAAGAAGGGATCATACAGTCCAGCGTTAGTCCGTGGAGAGCACAGGTCGTGGTGGTTAAGAGCGGGAACAAACCCCGGATGGTCATCGACTACAGTCAGACCATTAATCGTTATACGCAGCTGGATGCGTATCCTCTCCCGCGCATATCTGATATGGTCAATCAGATTGCGCAGTACCGGGTGTTCTCCACCATAGACCTTAAGTCCGCCTACCACCAACTCCCCATCCGCCCAGAGGACCGACAATACACGGCTTTTGAGGCGGATGGTCGTCTGTATCAGTTTCTTAGGGTTCCATTTGGTGTCACCAATGGGGTCTCGGTCTTCCAGCGTGCTATGGACCGAATGGTGGACCAGAACGGGTTGCGGGCTACCTTCCCGTACCTGGATAATGTCACCATCTGCGGCCATGACCAGCAGGACCATGACACAAACCTCCAGAACTTTTTGCGCACTGCGTCTCGCCTGAATCTGACCTACAACAGGGAGAAGTGTGTATTCCGTACGCGCAGGTTAGCTATCCTGGGATACGTGGTGGAAAACGGGGTCATTGGCCCTGATCCAGACCATATGCGCCCCCTTACTGAACTTCCCTTGCCCGCTAGCGCAAAAGCACTGAGGAGATGCCTCGGCTTCTTCTCTTATTATGCGCAGTGGGTCCCCAACTACGCGGACAAAGCCCGTCCGCTCATCAAGTCCACGACTTTTCCACTCACGCCAGAGGCCCAATTGGCCTTCAAGGCATTGAAAAGCGACATTGTGAAAGCCACGATGCACGCGGTGGATGAATCCATCCCTTTTCAGGTGGAAAGTGATGCATCTGATTTCGCCCTGGCCGCCACACTAAACCAGGCAGGCAGGCCCGTCGCGTTTTTTTCCCGCACCCTTCAAGGTCCTGAAATTCGGCATTCAGCGGTGGAGAAGGAGGCCCAGGCTATTGTGGAGGCCGTCAGACACTGGCGCCATTACCTGGCGGGGAAGCGGTTCACCCTGATCACGGATCAGCGATCCGTGGCGTTTATGTTCAATAATACGCAGAGGGGCAAGATCAAGAATGACAAGATCTTGCGGTGGAGAATTGAGCTCTCCACCTATAATTACGATATTATGTATCGTCCAGGGAAACTCAATGAGCCCTCGGATGCCCTCTCGCGCGGAACATGCGCTACCATGCAGGAGGACCGCTTGAACGCCCTCCATAATGATCTGTGCCATCCTGGGGTCACTCGGCTCTACCACTTCATCAAAGCCCGCAACCTGCCCTACTCGGTGGAGGATGTCAGGTCAGTAACAAGAAGCTGTCGGATTTGCACGGAATGCAAACCGCACTTTTACCGACCTGACCGGGCACAATTGGTCAAGGCCACTCGCCCCTTCGAGAGGCTGAGTGTGGATTTTAAGGGCCCCCTTCCCTCAACAGACCGGAACGTGTACTTTCTTAACATCATAGATGAGTACTCCCGGTTCCCGTTTGTTGTCCCCTGTGTGGACACGTCGACTGCCACGGTGATCAAGGCATTCCGTGATCTTTTTACCCTGTTCGGGTACCCCTGCTATATACATAGCGACAGGGGCTCGTCGTTCATGAGTAACGACTTGAGGCAATTCCTGCTCTCATACGGGATTGCCTCTAGTAGAACCACGAGTTACAACCCTAGGGGCAACGGACAGGTGGAGAGAGAGAATGCTACAGTCTGGAAGGCTGTCCTATTGGCGCTGAAGTCCAAAGGCCTTCCAGTCTCCCATTGGCAGGAGGTCCTCCCTAATGCGCTTCACTCCATTCGCTCCCTCCTGTGAACGGCAACCAATGCTACTCCCCACGAGAGGATGTTCTCATTCCCTCGGAAGTCGTCCTCGGGGATATCTTTACCAGCCTGGTTGACGTACCCAGGACCCGTCCTTCTGCGGCGACATGTAAGGGCCCGCAAGTCCGACCCCTTGGTCGAACCGGTCCACCTCCTCCACGCCAACCCTCAGTATGCCTATGTGGCATATCCTGACGGGCGAGAGGACACAGTCTCGATCCGAGACCTGGCGCCCGCAGGGGACGTAGCAACTCCTGTCGCTCCCATACCCCCTGTCACGAATCCCCTATCGCTTATTTCTTCCCCGGACGTGGCGCGGTCAGCACCGGGACCAGTGCATAACAGTTATACTCCCATGTACAGCTTGCCTGAGACTCGGAGATCGGCGCCACCACAGAAGGTACCGGGATCCCCTGCACCACCGCTTCACCAGGGTCAACCGGCCCGTGAGTCCTCGAGGGGACAGCCGGACGCTGTTTTGGAGAGAACGCCACCGCAAGCACCTGCTCCGGTGTCACAACCGGTATTGAGGAGGTCACAACGACGGTGCGGTCCTCCAGACCGTCTGGACTTGTAGATTTTTTTTTGTATATATGTAGTCTGTTTTCGCACCCCGCCGGCCTTTGTTTTCAAAGGAGGGGTGAATGTGGTGAACCATCGTTGGTTACCACTGTGGGGTTATTCTAATGTTGCTGTTGGGTTAGGGTGTTGACACTGTGGGGTTGTTATAATGTTGTTGTTGGGCTAGGGTGTTTACACTGTGGGATTAATATACCTGTGGTGGATGCTGTTATGGCACATCCCAGTCGGGCCCCGCCTCCTGGGAGAGGTATAAGACCCTCTGCTCAGGCGGGACCCCTCCAGTCTGGAATGGTGTACTCGTGTTTAAATAGTTCCATTGTTTGTCAATAAAAGCCTTCAATTACTGAAGCCTTGTGCCTCGTGCTCGATTGTCGCGCATCAGAAGGGGAGAAAGAGAGAGAGAGAACCCATGTTTTTTCAGGTGACCATAAGTCCTTTCCTCAGAAAACAGTAAGAGCAATTGACCAGGCAAGTCAATGCCTAGAGTTCTAAGGAGCTGGAAGCAATGCAGGAAAATAATTTAATATTCTAATAGGTGTGGCCATGTCATTGAAAGCATCTTCATATCATCATATCATACACCAAACAACAGGCCTTTCTCACTACTTAATACACCATACCCCTTCACTCAGTAGCATCAAGGATTTGCGTTTAACATTCATTTACACCACCTCATTCAAAAACACCATCAATGGTGCCAGCCTCACACTCACCTCTCACTGTCTCCTCAGATCTCCAGCTATTCAGCAGTGGCCGGCCCATCCATACACAGTGCTGCACAATGACGGACATTCTGCTCTCTCTTTTACAGGAGAAATGTGCCCGGAACAGGAGGAAGTAACTGAGGATTAACGGGAGAGTAACTACATCCAGTCAACCCAATAGAAGAGATAGGTATGGCAGCAATAGAACCCTTGATATTACTGCATTACTGAGATCATCGAGAATGATGGTGGCTTACAGTTTTCTCAATGCCATATTCGCCCTCATTCTGGGGTGACACAGTGGTTAGCACTGCTGCCTCACCGAATCAGGGACCTCGGTTCAATTCCAGCCTTGGTTGACTGTCTGTGGAGTTTGCACATTCTTCCCATGTCTGCATGGGTTTATTCTAAGTGCACCAGTTTCCTCACACAGTCAAAGATGTGCAGGTTTGGTGGATTGGCCATGCTAAATTGCCCCTTAGTGTCCAAAAATGTATAAGTATTAGCCATGGTAAATGCGCGGGGTTATGGGGATTGGGGGGGTTCTGGGTGGGATGCTCTTTTGGGGAGTCAGTGCTGACTTAAAGGGCTGGATGGCCTCCTTCTGCACTGTACAGATTCTGTGATGCTGAGATCTACTATAAATTGAAAGCTGCAGATCGACCCCTTGCTTTCCTACCTGCCCCCTTCTCTCCCTAATCAAATTTTTTCTCTTTAATGCTTCCAGATACCCAAGATACCTGCCTGGCCCAGCTCAACACAGCCAGGTGGAGAAAGAGAGAGAGGAAACCCACACCACCAATGAGGAAGCACAGACCTATGATCTTAACTTATCAGACCAACATGCAATAGAAGGTTAGCAGCGAGTCAGGAACCCTATGTCATTGAAGCAGGCTTTGCCATGACTCTAACTTGGCCCTAAGCATTAGCATTCTGTTTCTGGGTGTCCCAACCAATGTCAGATGGTGAGCCTGATTGTAACTAGTATTTGTCAAAGGAAGGATTTCTAGTTCAAGGGGGAACGGCAGGGGTTGGAGCAGCTGGACTCTACATTGATTCCTGAAACATCAGATCTCTGACATCCCTGGAGATCCTGTTGTGGATCGAGGGACTGAAGTGAAGGGCTGCCTCCCATAGATAGGAGGAAGATGCCAACCTTTCAAACATAAGAGGTGTGGCTGGAAATGGCCAAGGAAATGAGCAGCTGGAGTGCAATGCCTCAAACCTGGATACAGTGCCCTGATTGATTCAATTACCTCTTGAGGGCAGGAAATGTGAGAGGCACCTCATTTTCAGGTGCCAGACCCCACACTCTGACTTCCCAGGTATTCTCCAGTACATTACACATCGGAGCAACATGCCTTGCAGCTCCACTCATTCCTCTTTCTCCAGGCCCTTCCATATATCCCCATCTGAGCAGCTAACATTTACACTTATAATAACATCTCAGGGCCATCCCTCAGTATCACCTTCCACCATTGGTGTCATCCCTTCCTCTTCACACAATCCATTTCTCATACCCCGAACCCTCTGCTTTCTCTCCTTGCAGGAGAGGAGAATGCACAACTTCAGGGAGAGACAGAAAACAAGGGATGGTCCTCTGGTGATCGACACCTTGGTGGCCACTGGCAATATATGTCAACCTGCTCCACAATGAAGATGATCACGCTCCACAAGGCTGCAAATGTCAACAATGAACTGCTTCGAAAGCCTGAGCCGCATGAGACACTGGTGCTCAGATATATTGAGAAAGCTGATCCTTTGTTGGTCCAATGTTGAGGGGTATCACCTCTTTCCAGTTGGATTTCTCTGTCCATCACCTGATGTTACTCCTGGTGTTGGTGTTGCTACTCCTCTTGGGCCCGATTCTCCCATCGCGACATGTAACTTTTCTGGTGGGTCCGGTCCGGAGAATCGCATGTTGGCCATTTCGCGGGATTCATGCATGCGTCAGGAACGCATGCGCGTCTCCCAGAGCCGGAGAACAGTCGCAGTCGAGACTGTGCTTGGAAACCAGCGGGAAGAGAGGTAAGTCATTTGAATCTTTTTAAAATACATTTTAAATATATTTTGCATGTGATTATTGGGCCCGGCAAGTTCCCACCCCACCAGGAGTGCTTCATTCCAGCGGGGTTTAGAGTAGCTCCACACATTCGGGGAACTAATGGGAGACCCCGCTGGAATGAAGGGGGGGCAATTGAGGCCCCCCAGGCGGTTGGGCAGCGGGGTGGGTGGTGTCCCCTGGACTTGGGCACCCTGGCAATGCCAGCCTGTGCCCCTGGCACTGCCCAAGGGGCAAAGTGCCCATGCCTAGGGGCACCTTGGCACTGGCCACCGGGCATTTGGCAGTGCCAAGGAGGCAGGGCCTATTATGGGTGGGGCCTAGAGGCGATCGCTGGGGTTGGGGGGGTCCCACTGCCACTCTGCATTGGGATCGGTCTGGGCTGGAGGGAGGGCAGTGATTGGGGTAGGCTGGGAAAGTGTGGTGTGCCGTGGGGGGCCAGCCTCCCAGTGGAGATTTGACCCAGGAGGGGGTCAGCAGAAGGGGGGGTACTGCCGGGGTGAGGGGGGGTGGGAGGAATCGCCACTGCTGTGGGGGGGGGGGTGGTGGCGGGGGGGGGGGGGGGGGGGTGGTGGCGGGGGGGGGGGGGGGGGGGGGGAGCAGGGCTGGCCCGGGAATTGTTGTGGGGGCCACGATGGGGCCATGGGGGATGCTGGAGGGGCAGCACTGCAGGGGTCCCAGGCTGGCCAGCGATTGAACGGGCCAGCAAATGGAAAGACTGACAGATTGGAGCCACTGCGCAGAGTTCCGGAGCTGTCAGACTCCGACGCGAATAGGCCTCGCCCCCCCGGGTCTTTAATGATATTCACGATTGTGACCTCTGCAATGCACAGAGTGGGGAGATTCAGGTCTGAAGCTGCACTGAAAAAACAGTCATGATCTCGAACAGTTTTCCCAACAATTCAGCACTTTTGGGAGAATCGCGCCCCCACCCCCCGTCCCCCCTAGTTTCTGAGTGGAGGTGCAAGGTAGAACAGTATTAACTGCCCCTTGCTGCTGTGAAGGCTGATTGCTTCAAAGGTGAAAAGAAGATGAATAAAGTCCAAGTTAGGTGAAATGACTTCCAAAAATTTGAAAATCACCTGTGAAGAGATGAGATGTTGCTCCTGGGGAAGTGCTGTGAACACAAACTTTTTACACAGGCAGCCTAATAGCTGTTCAGTTTGACTGCAAGGGTTTTTCTGGCCTGTCAATTACATTTAGTTCTCCATTGTCCTCATGCCTGGCTGACCCTGGCAAGTTCCACACAGCTCAGGAAACCTGCATGCTGGCTGGTAAAGCCAGAATTTTGAGTTAAATTCACAATTAATTGCCAATTAAAATATTGAAATTATTTACCTGACAGCTCCATGGGTGTTTCCTGCTCATCCACAAACCAATCAGGGTGACCATGGCCACCTCCTGATAGAGATGTGGAGGTCCTTAGCGAGATAAAAAGAAATTGATAAGTGCATGAAGGTAAGAATACTTAAAGCTATCATCACACACTTCATTTTCTAGTGACTGGTGACCTCAAGGCAATGTGAGTGTGCGGCATGTCACATGGTTGGCTGGTATTTAATTATGTCATCCAGGCAACTGGTAGGTCCCGGTTCCACTACTCTGATGGACAGGCATGCTAAGACCCCACTGATCTCCAGGGGTTTCGTCTTTGCAGATTGTTACGGACCAGTGAGGGGGCAATGGATGCCCTGATCGCCTCTCTTTTCGAGGATGAGCAGGGGTAGCAGGTGGTGAGGTCTCCCACAACTGATGTAAGGTCAAACTAATGATGTAGCACATCTTCAATGGCAGGGGGCTGCAGCCATTAGCTTGACTCTGCAGGAGAATGATGATAACATGTAGCAAGGATGAAGCGATGCTGCTCCTAACCTCAGCGATATGTCTGACTCCTGCCTAACAGAGAGCTGCATGTGCTCTGCCAATGAATGGTCACATCATGCGGTTCATCAAAGCAGCAATAATAGTTTCAGGCACTGCAGGCCCCTCGAGGTATGTGGCCAGACTTTCACTTTCATCGTACACTCGAGGCGGGCAGGCTATCAGCACCTTCAAAGCCCCTTGGCCTCTCCAGCTCAGGTGGGGGGTGGGGGTGGGATTGTCTGCAGCAGGGTTTGTTTACTCTGTCCTCAGTGTGAGAGAGAGATAACATAGCCATTCTCACAGACCACAGGAATATGTCTTAATATTACAGTTCAATAATATGAGGCCGAGCTGGGCACTTTTTATGTTATGTAATACTATGCTCACTTTGGCCACTGGAATGCTGGAATGTATTGCTTTAATTCAGCTAAGCATATGACACATGCAAAAACCTACCAGTGTATTTGAGAGGAGATACTGTTTACCTATGGCACTTGGATGTTGACTGGTGGAGTGAATCACCCACCTGTTACATAATCCACCAAATTTCCATTTCCTCTAACTACAAACATCCTTGGGTTGCCGTTGACCAGAAACCTAACTGGATTAACTCTATAAATACTCTAGCTACAAGTGCAGGTCACAGGCTGGGAATTCTGAGGCCTACTTACCTCCTGACTTCCCAAAACCTGTCCACCACGTACAAGGCATGTGTCAGGATTGTGAGGAAAACTCACTAGCCTGGTTGAATGCACTGAAGAAGCTTGACACAATTCAGGACAAAGCAGTCCACTTGATTGGCACCCATCGACTGCCTTAAACATTCTCTCTGCACCAGCAATGCACAGTGGCAGCAGTGTGTATCATCTTTAAGATGCAGTATACCAACTCACCAAGGCTCCTTTGATATCACCTTCCAAGCTTGCGGCCTCCACCATCTCGAAGAACAAGGGCAGCAGATGCAAGAGAACACCACCACATGCAAGTGTCCCTCCAACCCATACACCATCCTGAATTGGAACTATATCACCAGTCATTCACTGTTGCTGGGTCAAAATCCTGGAGTCATCTTCCTAACAGCAATTTGGGGGAAGCTATACCAGCTGGACTGCAGTGATTTGAGAAGGTGGCTCACAACCACCTTCCCAAGGGCAATTAGGATGGGCAACAAATACAGGCCTTGCCATTAAAGAATAAAAAAAGTAACTAAATTGGGTGGCTTCTAGATTTAGGTGGGTGATGAACTCCATTAATTTCCCACTGGTGTCCAAAACAAACAATCTACACAAGTTATCTTTTGTCCATTATAGAATGCTAATTCTATCTATGGCAATGCATTTTACTCCATCATAGACCAGAGTGCTTAGGTTGGCAGAACACTTCAAAATGGTCAACTATTCTACGTCATCAGAAAAAGCTCCATTTTATGCTACCAGATATTTTATCTTTTCATTTTTCAGTGTGCATATTTTATAAAGTTCAATAATTTAACATTTTCAGTGCATTCATTTCTATATTTTACCCATGTTCCCACCTTCGTTTGGGTTTACTGGCACAAATTTGGAAGTAATGTGCACACACGCGGAAACACACATGTCAGCCCGATGACAATAGTGCGAGCAATAATTAAAATTTTATGCATCACAAAACATACCACAAATAAGTAGGAGAGATCCCCAGGGTGTTGTCTCTGGGAGTCAGGATAAACATTGTTATAATCTCAAGTGTCAGAACACTGACTGGACAATTATATATCAAAATTTTATATTCTTATTATATAATGCGTTATATAATCAGTGAAACAAAATAAAAGCACAAGATTTTCTAATTTCAACATTAATGTAGTTAATGTTGCTTTTTATTTTCTCATTTCTTCTATTCTGTCACTTGCTGTGTCCTTCTGTTTGCATTTTAGTCTTTTAGACTCTCTCTGTTATTTATATGTATATATAATATATATAAATAATATATACATATATATTGTATATATTATACTTGTAGCCATGTACTGAATTAGTACTAAGTATCAGGATAAGGCAGGAAGATGGTACCTGGATGTGGTGGAATATCTGCATATAGGAGGTAAAGTGGGAGACTGGGAAGTCAGGTTGGGAAGGAATAGGGGAGGAGGCCAGGCTGATGGAGAACTAGGAGTACAAAGAGGAAGAAGTGTATCTTGAAGAGGAAGAAAGACTCCAACACAGAAAGCACCTTTTTGCCTGGAGTTTGTGTGAATAGATTATTCATGAGAGATATTAGTAACTGCAACCAACTTCCCATTTGTTAATAGTCCCACAATTCATACCTGTCCTCTTTCACTGATCATCACAATGTCCTCTTTTTTATCAAACTGAAATACAAAACATTAGAAAATGTAAATTTAAATTCAATTTTATAAACTTAATCATTATATAATGTACACGAGATTAAACAAATCACCCCTAGCTCATGTCATCTGAGGTATTTTGCCTATCATAATGCTCTTACAGAGGTGCTTTCCCAGTGGTTGCAGCATGAGCGGTGTAAGGCCACTGACCTTCAACTGAGGAGACTGCACATGGATTTGGAGAGCAACCTCAAGCAGCTCTGGGCCTAGAGGGTCCAGGTTCAGACTTCACCATCTTGGCTTGTGCTGCAATAGTCTGGGCTGGCATGCTGTTAGTGGTCTGATGTTCCAGATTATTAACTCATGCCCGTTTGCTGCATTGCAAGCAGCATATCGAATTTATGGAACCCAATTGTACCATTGCACGAAAACTTGGTAAAGTCGGGCGTGAGGCGATTAGCATGATCTGCGCCCATGTCCACGCAGATGCCCACTTTACCAAGGCCCGAAAATGGCCACAATCCGAACCGCGCCCGAAACGGGCACAACGGCGATTTAAATGCATTTGCATGCATTTAAATTGAATTAATGGGCTGCCCGCCCAACTTTACCAGCATTTCCCTCTTTACCATCACGTTCGTGCATCCAGATTCAGCGCGAAACAGACATGCTCAGCAAAGGTCTGTTTCGGGCGCTCCAGGTCTGAAGAGGTAAGTTCAGAGCTTCCAACAGCTCTCTGACTCACATCAGTGTTGGGGGGGGTGAGGGGGAGGGGATGGGCCAGATCATTCCCTGGTGAGGGAGACAGGACCGATCGTTCTCTGGTGGGATGGAGGGGGGAGGGAGGCGGGTCAGATATATCTCTGGTGGGGGGGAGGGAGGGCCAGATCATTCTCTGGTGAGGTGAGGGTGGGGGGCGGGGAGGAGGGAGGCCGGATCGCTCTCTGGTGGAGAGGGGGGGTGGGGGGGGAAGGCGGGTCAGATGTATCTCTGATCGGAGGTGGGGGGGAGGGAAGAGTGAGGCCCAATCGCTCTCTGGTGGAGGAGGGGGTTGAAGGGGAGGGGGGAGGCCAGATTGCTCTCTGGTGGGAGGAGAGGGAGGCCAGATGGTTTTCTGGCCGGGGTTGGGGGGGGGGGGGGGGCGGGGGGGTCAGATGTATCCCCGGTGGGGGGGGGGGGGGGGGGGGTGAGGAGGGAGGCCCGATCATTCTCTGGTTGGGGGAGGGAAGGAGGCCAGATGGATCTCTGGTGGGTGGGGCTGCGGGCGATCGGCGGAGGGGGGAAGGGGGGCAGAGGGTTGCGATTGGTCTGGGTAGGGGGAGGTGGGTTGATAAGGGGGACAGTTATGTTGTGAGGGTGGGAGGATGTCTGTGGGGGCCATCGCTCCCGCTTTTTGCTCTCAGGCTGCTTTATCCACTTTTTGCAGGCCCGGGAGCGATGAGACAGGGACGCGTTTTTCAAAATGTTTTTCACTGCGCATGTGCAGTTTGAAGCTCCAATCGGAGCTGCAGCGTTTCAGGCGTGATAAGCCCCGCCCACAGCGCGATTCAGACGCGCAATTTTTTTTTCAGGCTAAGTGCATATAGGGGCGCCTGAGAACAGGTTTCCAATTCGGATCTGAGTTGCGCCCAGATTCAGCGCTTAGAATGAAAATGGTAAAATCGGGCCCATGGTGTCTGCTATTTTAAATGATTGCATGCAGCTATAACAAAACACAGTGTTCATTGGCTGCACATATCAGCATGAAATTTGATGGGCTGAATTCACGAGGACAGGCCAACAGCTCAGAAGCTTTAGCTGTGTCATGGCCAGTGCTAAGGCTGCAGCTGTAGGGACAGGGCACCTGAATGGACAAGTACCCTCAAACAGTGGTAAGTGGGATTGGGTGGCAGGCAGGTCCCAGTGATTCTCAGTGTGCAGAAGATGTTGTTGTCATGGGGTGACCATTGCCACCAGGGTCCCGTCTGTGGGCCATAAAGTGCCCAATGGAGCCCACTGGGAGACTTCCAGGCTTCACTAGAAGGTCTCCCCATGTGGCAGTGGGCCAACCCAATGCAAGTAAAATGCCCATAGAAGTGGTAAGTGGACCTGAATCGGCTGTTCTATTGGGCTTCAGGCAGGAGGCTCGTCTGCCATCTTTCCCACTGCTGGCAAAGTGACGTGGCACTGGGAAGACATCAGTTGTGTCCCTGCTACCTTTCCATGCTATTTTGCCAGTGGGCCAGCCTGCCAAACACCTGGTAAAACTATGGTCAATATTGCAAGTAGCCAGCAATCCCCCTGCCTGTTTTCAGAAATCATTCAATTTATCCCCCAATGAGTCATGCCTATATCCTTTGGATCAATAATTTATTGCTGCAACCATTATCTAGAGTCATAGAATCATAGGGATTAACAGCACAGAAAGAGGACCTTTGGCCCATCATGTCTGCGCCAGCCATCAAGTACCTATCTATTCTAATCCAATTTTCCAGCACTTTGTCCGTAGTCTTGTATGCTATGGCATTTCAAGTGCTCATCTAAATGCTTCTTAAATGTTCCGATGGTTCCCGCCTCTACCACCCTTTGAGGCAGTGAGTTCCAGACTCCCACCACCCTCTGGATGAAAGTGTTTGTTCTCAAATCTGCTCTAAATCTCCTACAAATTGCTGTAAATCTATATCCCCGGTTATTGACCCCTCTACTAAGGGGAAAAGTTTATTCCTATATACCTTATTGATGTCCGTCATAATTTTGTATACCTAGGGTAAATGTTTAAGTCAGTAGTACCAGTATGGATTCTCATTTGACAAGAGGACAGATTGATTGCTAAGTCTAGTTGTACAATGTGTCTACTTTATCATGGTCCTCAATTTCAACAATTAGAATGAATAATGGAAAGATTTAGAGGGCCTGGAGTCAGGTGTACTGATCTCCCTCTCTGACTGACTTATCATCTTTCCCATAGAATCCCATGCCGGGAGTACTAGCTCCATAAATTCACCCTGTAGCACACTGTGCCTTATTGGGCAATTACCTTGGTGGTGGTGGGGTGTCACGGTTTATCCAGGCAGTCAAAGTTGCTGTGGTAACATGCAGCTTGTAGTTTGGGGCTAAGGGTAGTGATGCCCCAACATTTTGTCCATCGCATGGCTGACCAGGAATTTTTCCCATTCTTGCTACTTTCCGTTGGTGTGCGTTGAAAGGAGTTGCAGGCTGATAACCCAAATTATTTGGCTGCATTATGAAAGCACTTTCCTTGGCCATCAAGTCTTGTGGGAAGCTGGGGCTCAGAGGCAAGGCACTACCCACGTGCACCAACAGACCTCCCACATGATCATCTTCCATTCAACAAATTCACATGAATCTTTCTATGTACATTGCATTGATGATTATGTAACCGAGAAATTTATGACCCTATATTGATTTGCATGCATCAGGACAATGACAGAAATTTGCTTACAATTAAAATTACACGTGCGATTTCAATTCCACACATGTTCGAGCACAAGTATTTTATCTTGTTTCTCATTCTTCATGTGATGCACCTGCTCAAATAATGGGGTGCGTATTTTCATATGTTGAAGGCTTGGACTTGTGGCTTCATTTCCTGATTGAGGTAGATAACCAGTGTCTGTGAGCTGAAACAGTCAACGTCTGTTAATATGCTGCAGGATGTAGACTTTTATAGCATTTAAAAATAATAGCATACACAAAGCAATTGTAAATTAATACGCGAGTTTAGGTTTCATTTCCAATATCCTGCCTTTGTTTAAATGTCCTACATGAAGCAGATGTCTTTGCTCATAATCATGTTGAAATTATGCCACTGGTCAGGTTTCCTCCTTCTATAACAGACAGCAGATGTTTTCATACTCAGCAATTATTCGGTAACTATAGCATCGTATTAGTTATAATTTGTTTTCAGTCGCATGCACCTGCTACACCATTGTCAGCTATTCGACACAAAACCTTGTCTGCTTTCTCAGCAGCTGACTGAATGATTTCCATGAAGGTGAAAGCAAGGTGGGGGGATTTTACCGGAATCATGCAATGTGATTCTCTGACCTCGCTGCATCAGGCTACCCACTCCTGCAATCCCGGCTCTGCTTCTCCAGCAGCTTTGTGAGAACTGTTTCCAGCAGCTCAGCATCTGGCTGTGGACCAGCTGTTTCCTTGGATCCGGCAGACCCGCTGCCTGCCTGATCCCTTGGATTTTCCTGCTTCTACCTGATGTGCATCAGCAGCTGTGTGGTCCTCACCAGAAAGTGACCCTGACGCCTATCTGCTAATGCCCTCCACCGAGATGTGTGTCTCTGCGCTGATGGATGGTGAGGTTGATGCCTGTGATGTCTAGTTGGTGCTTTTCACTGCAGGAGGGGTATCAGCAACATTCCAGCAGCTGCTAGGCCGCTTGGAGGAGTCCCAAATCTTCAGGCGTATTAGATTGTGCCAGCATTGCGTGGCACCCAAGCCAATACTGCAAGAGTGGAGACCGTAGTGGAAATCCTGGGGCAGGAAATGGTGGCCATGGGTGACAGGGATCAAGGCATATGCGTCACTGAGGACCATGGCTGAGGGCCTAGGGAGCATGCTCGAGACACAGCGGGCAACTTTAGAGGGGCTCCAGAGCTTGGCCCGACTCAGAGAGCTATGCCTGAGGCTCGCACAACATTTTTCAGGCAATGTTGGGCCTCCAGGACTGGCCGGCAGATGGTGTAAAGGATACTATAACTCACTCCAGCTGCCCCTCTGTCACTAGGTGTATCCGTGGGGCCCACGGGCACCCTGTGGGAGGAGCGAGGCCATCCCCGAGCCTCCCATCCAGGAGACTCTGGCAGTCTCCAGCCCTCCGAATCCCCCTTTCTGATGCATCTCATGGGCAGTGGGCTAAACAGGGTGGCACAGCTGCATCTGCTGGGGCCCCCTAGGTTCCAGCCCTCAAGATGGCACTCGCCGGGCGAGGAACACAACAGAACATCTCCACCCCTGATGTGCATCTTGGGGGAGTCACCTAGACGTAGCGCCAAGCCACACAAAATTAAGAAGATTTGGCAGTACCAAGAGGGTTTGGGTGAAGGCAAACACCACAGTTAGGGATAGGGTTATTGGCACTGTAAATCATCAGCATATAGACTATTGCACCTCAAAGCCATGACTCCTATGCCTTTGACCATTTCCCGCAGTTTCGTACCCAGAGTTATACAGTGCAGAAAAGACCCTTTGGCCCATCGAGTCTGCACTGACAATATCTACCACTCCATGATCTTCCCAGGCAGTGCCTTTCAGATTCTCACCACCCTCTGAGTGAAAATGTTTGTTCTCAAATCCCCTCTGAATCTCCTGCCCCTCACCCTAAAACGATGCCCCATCATGGTTGACCCCCATAAAGAAAACAATCTAAGCCTATCTAGACCCTTCGTATAGCTCAAATACTCCATCCCAGGCAGCACCCTGGTGAATGGAGTGAGGTGGAAGATGAATGTGTGGCTGAGGGACTGGTGCAGGGGGCAGGGATTCAGGTTCCTGGACCATTGGGACCTCTTTAGGGGCAGGGGTGATCTGTATACAAAAAACGGGTGGAACTTGAATCACACGGGGACCAATATCCTGGCCGGTAGGTTGGCTAAGGTTACTGGGGAGAATTTAAACTAGATAGGTTGGGGGAAGGGGAGCTAGAAGAGTTGACTAGGATCAAGGAACTAATTGATGGGGTGGAGGATGCAGGGGTAAGGGGAATTACAAAATTAATGGTAGAGGAGAGGGTGCAAGTGAATGAAGGCGGTAATTTAGATAAGGGAGTAGAGGGAGAGGGTGTTCGCGACTCATCAAAGCGGGTCCAGATAAAAGCTGGAATAAGGACACTTTGCCTGAATGCACGAAGCATTCGGAACAAGGTAAATGAGTTGATGGTGCAAATCAGCACGAGTGGGTACGATCTAGTGGCCATTACAGAAACGTGGCTGAAAGGTGACCAGGACTGGGAGATGAATATCCAGGGGTATCAGGCGTTTAGGAAGAATAGACAGGAAGGAAAAGGTGGTGGGGTCGCGCTATTAATAAGAGATAATATCAGGGTAGTACTGAGGGATGACATAGGCTCTGAGGAACAAAACGTGGAATCATTATGGGTAGAGATGAGGAATAGTAGAGGGAGAAAGACACTAGTAGGTGTGGTATATAGGCCCCCAAATAATAATGTTGAGGTAGGGAGGGTTATAAACAAGCAGATAAGGGATGCGTGTAAAAACGGAACGGCAATAATCATGGGGGACTTCAACATGCACATTGACTGGCAGACTCAAGTCGGTAAGGGTGGAATGGAGGAAGAGTTCTTAGAATGCTGCCGGGATAGTTTCCTTGAACAGCATGTTACGGAACCGACGAGGGAACGAGCTATTTTGGATCTGGTATTGTGTAACGAGGTAGGTAGAATTAAGGATCTTATTGTGAAGGACCCTCTTGGGTCTAGTGACCACAATATGGTCGAATTTCTGATTCAGATGGAAGAGGAGAAAGTTTGGTCCCAAACCAGTGTCCTCTGTTTGAACAGAGGGAAATATGATAGGATGAGGGATGAATTGGCTAAGGTAGACTGGGAGAGCAGGCTGGCAGGTAGGATAGCTGAGGAACAGTGGAGGATTTTTAAGGAGATCCTTTTCAGTTCTCAGCAAAAATATATTCCAGCAAAAAACAAGGATTGTAAGAAAAGGGAGAACCAGCCGTGGATAACGAAGGAAATAAAGGAGAGTATTAAAATAAAAACAGCTGCGTACAGAGTGGCCAAAAATAGTGGAGATACAAGTGATTGGGAAAAATTTAAGAAACAACAAAGAGAGACTAAGAAAGCGATAAAGAAAGGAAGGATAGACTATGAAGCTAGGCTAGCAATTAATATAAAAAATGATAGTAAAAGTTTTTATAAATATATAAAAAGGAATAGAGTGGCTAGAGTGAATGTTGGACCCTTGGAGGACGAGAGGGGGGAGTTAATAGTGGGAAATGAGGATATGGCTGAGTCTTTAAATAAGTTTTTTGTGTCGGTCTTCACGGTGGAGGACACAAATAGTTTGCCAAATATTAACGATAGAGGGTTGGCAGCAGGAGAAATACTTAATACAATTAATGTTACCAGAGAGGCAGTGCTGGGTAGACTAATGGGACTGAAGGTGGATAAGTCCCCGGGTCCGGATGGAATGCATCCCAGGGTATTGAAAGAAATGTCAGAGGTAATAGTGGATGCGTTAGTGATTATTTATCAAAACTCGTTGCATTCTGGGGTAGTGCCGGTTGATTGGAAAACGGCTAATGTTACGCCGCTGTTTAAAAAAGGAAGGAGACAAAAGGCGGGTAACTATAGGCCGGTCAGCTTAACGTCTGTAGTAGGGAAAATGCTGGAATCCATTATTAAAGAGGAGATAGCAGGGCATCTGGATAGAAATGGTTCGATCAATCAGACGCAGCATGGATTCATGAGGGGAAAGTCGTGCTTGACGAACATGTTGGATTTTTATGAAGATGTGACTAGGGCGGTTGATGGAGGAGAACCGGTGGATGCGGTGTTTTTGGATTTCCAAAAGGCGTTTGATAAGGTGCCCCATAAAAGGCTACTGAAGAAGATTAGGGCACACGGAGTTGGGGGTAGTGTGTTAAAGTGGATTGGGGACTGGCTATCCGACAGGAAGCAAAGAGTCGGAATAAATGGGTGTTTTTCCGGTTGGAGGAAGGTAACTAGTGGCGTGCCGCAGGGATCGGTACTCGGGCCGCAACTATTTACCATTTATATAGATGATCTGGAGGAGGGGACGGAGTGTAGGGTAACGAAGTTTGCAGACGACACAAAGATAAGTGGAAAAGTGAATCGTGTGGAGGACGGAGAAGATCTGCAGAGAGATTTGGACAGGCTGAGTGAGTGGGCGAGGATATGGCAAATGGAGTATAACGTTGAGAAATGCGAGGTTATACACTTTGGAGGAAATAATAACAAATGGGATTACTATCTCAATGGAAACAAATTAAAACATGCTACCGTGCAAAGGGACCTGGGGGTCCTTGTGCATGAGACGCAAAAGCCCAGTCTGCAGGTACAACAGGTGATCAAGAAGGCAAATGGGATGTTGGCCTATATTGCGAAGGGGATAGAATATAAAAGCAGGGATGTCTTGATGCACCTGTACAGGGCATTGGTGAGGCCGCAGCTGGAATACTGTGTGCAGTATTGGTCCCCTTATATGAGGAAGGATATATTGGCATTGGAGGGAGTGCAGAGAAGGTTCACCAGGTTGATACCGGAGATGAGGGGTTTGGATTATGAGGAGAGGCTGAGGAGATTGGGTTTGTACTCGTTGGAGTTTAGAAGGATGAGGGGGGATCTTATGGAGACTTATAAGATAATGCGGGGGCTGGATAGGGTGGAGGCGGAGAGATTCTTTCCACTTAGTAAGGAAGTTAAAACTAGAGGACACAGCCTCAAAATAAAGGGGGGTCGGTTTAAGACAGAGTTGAGGAGGAACTTCTTCTCCCAGAGGGTGGTGAATCTCTGGAATTCTCTGCCCACTGAGGTGGTGGAGGCTACCTCGCTGAATATGTTTAAAGCGCGGATGGATGGATTCCTGATCGGTAAGGGAATTAAGGGTTATGGGGATCAGGCGGGTAAGTGGTACTGATCCACGTCAGATCAGCCATGATCTTATTGAATGGCGGGGCAGGCTCGAGGGGCTAGATGGCCTACTCCTGCTCCTATTTCTTATGTTCTTATGTTCTTATGAATCTCCTCTGCACCCCTTCTGCTGCAATCACATCCTGACCAGAACTGCACTCTAGCCTAACTAACGTTCTGAACAGCTCCAACGTAACCTCCTTGCTCTTATGCTCCATGCCACAACTGATAAAAGCAAGTGTCATATATGCCTTATCTACCCTATTCACCTGCTCTGCCGCCTTCAGGGATCTTTGAATAAGTACCCCAAGATCAATTTATTCCTCTGAGCTTCCTAGTGTCCTGCAATACATTAAATATGCCCTTGTCTTGTTACTTCTTCCAAAGTGCATCACCTTGCACTTTTCAGGGTTAAATACTATTTGCCACTGCTCTGCCCATCTGACCAATCCATCTATAACTTCCTGTAACCTACAACCTTCTTCTTCACTATTAACCACCCTACCAATCTTGGTGTTATCTGCAAACTTACTTTTCATTCTCCCCCCACCCACACCCACACCCACATGATCATCTATATCATTCAGATCTATAATGATAAGGGACCCAGCACTGCAACTTGTGGCAGGCCACTGGACACCAGTCTCCGGTCATTCAAATAGCCTTCTACCTGTATCTTGCTACTAAGATAGTTTCAGATCTATCTCGCTAAATTTCCCTGTATTTCATGTGCATCAACCTTCTCGATCAGTCTCCCATGTGGGACCCTGTCAAAGGCTTTGCTGAAATCTATATGAACTACATCAACTGCATTTCACTTATCCACACACCCGTCACATTTTCAAGAAATTTTATAACATTTGTTAGACGTGATCTCCTTCTGACAAAGCAATGCTGACTATCCCTAATCAACCCATTCCTTTCCAAGTAGAAATTAATGCTCTCCTTCAGAATTTTCTCCAATAGTTTCCCTATCACTGACGTGAGACTGGTCTGGTCTGTAATTCCCTGGGTCATCTACTGGCACCCGAGCAATCCCAACAGTGAAGCCCACTGGGACCCACATGGACTGACAATCTGGAATGGTAGCCTCACCACCCACTCAATGAGATCCTCGGAGGGAGGAAGG
Organism: Mustelus asterias; assembly: GCF_964213995.1. Taxonomy (NCBI): domain Eukaryota; kingdom Metazoa; phylum Chordata; class Chondrichthyes; order Carcharhiniformes; family Triakidae; genus Mustelus; species Mustelus asterias. The sequence continues at coordinate 28,990,536 of NC_135801.1, read as the reverse complement.
GGTGCGCTACGTTAGGGAGTGTGGAAAAAGTTCTGGAAGGGGTAGGGGTTGACAGCTCTCTGTGGGGGTGGGGGGGATTGTAGCTGCCAGACACCACGCCTCCTAATTGGAGAATCTTGGGGACAAGGAGGGCCCGCCTGGTCTTCCTGGCATGCTGGACCCTCAATTCCACTGGTCACCCATCCTCTGGGTGCTCTTCGGCCTCACCTTCCTCTTCTTCCTGGTCCAATAAGGAAGGGCAGGTGACAGAAGAGGGATTACTTTGGGACCAGTGATCATAATTCCATTAGTTTTAAGATAGCTATTGAGAATGATAGGTCTGGCCCAAAAGTTAAAATTTTAAACTGGGACAAGGCAAATTTTGACGATATTAGATAGAAACTTTTAAAAGTTGATTGGGGGAGTCTGTTGGCAGGCAAAGGGATACCTGGTTACTGGGAGGATTTCAAAAGTGTGTTAACCACGGTTCAGGGTAAGCACATTCCTTTTAAAGTGAAGGGCAAGGCTGGTAGAAGTAGGGAGCCCTGGATGACTCGGCATATTGAGGCTCTGGTCAAGAAGAAGGAGGCATATGACATGCATAGGCAGCTGGGATCAAGTGGATCCCTTGAAGAGTATAGAAGGTGTTGGAGTAGAGTTAAAAGCGAAATCGGGAGGGCAAAAAGGGAACGCAAGATTGCTTGGCAGATAAGGCAAAGGAGAATCCAAAGAGCTTCTACAAATACATAAAGAGCAAAAGAGTAACTAGGGAGAGAATAGGTCCTCTTAAGGATCAACAAGGCCATCTATGTGCAAGAAATGTATGAGATCCTAAATGAATATTTCTCATCAGTATTTACTGTTGACAAAAGGCATGGATGTTAGGGAACTTGGGGAAATAAATAGTGATGTCTTGAGGAGTGTACATATTACAGAGAAGGAGGTGCTGGAAGGCTTAAAGTGCATCAAGGTAGATAAATCCACGAGACCTAATATCAAGACATTATGGGAGGCTAGGAAGGAAATAGCAGGTCCCTGAGCAAAGATATTTGAATCTTCGACAGCCACAGGTGAGGCGCCTGAAGATTGGAGTGTGGCAAATGTTGTGCCTTTGTTTAAGAAGGACTACATGGAAAAGCCTGTGAACTACAGGCCGGTGTGCCTAACGTCTGCAGTGGGTAAGTTGTTAGAAGGTATTTTGAGAGACAGGATCTACGGGCATTTAGAGAGGCAAGGACTGATTAGAGACAGTAAGCATGGCTTTGTGAGTGGAAAACTGTGTCTCTCGAATTTGATTGAATTTTTTGAAGGGGTAACCAAGAAGGTAGATGAGGGCAGCGCAGTCGACGTTGTTTACATGAACTTCAGCAAGGCCTTTGACAAAGTACTGCATAGTAGGTTCCCAACCCAAAGAGAGAAAATGCTGGAAAATCTCAGCAGGTCTGGCAGCATTTGTAAGGAGAGAAAGACCTGAAGTGTCGAGTCCAGATGACTCGAAATTTTCCAGCATTTTCTCTTTTGGTTTCAGATTTCTCAAAAATCTGTCTCTCAAAATACCTTCTAACAACTTACCCACTACAGACGTTAGACACACTGGCCTGTAGTTCACAGGCTTTTCCATGTAGTCCTTCTTAAACAAAGGCACAACATTTGCCACACTCCAATCTTCAGGCGCCTCACCTGTGGCTGTCGAAGATTCAAATATCTTTGCTCAGGGACCTGCTATTTTCTCCCTAGCCTCCCATAATGTCTTGATATTAGGTCTCGCAGATTTATCTACCTTGATGCACTTTAAGACTTCCAGCACCTCCTTCTCTGTAATATCCACAGTAATTTGCTTATTACCGTATGGTAGGTTGTTGCATGAGGTTAAATCTCACGGGATCCAGGGTGAGGTAGCCAATTGGATACAAAATTGGCTGGATGACAGAAGACAGAGGGTGGTTGTAGAGGGTTGAATTTCAAACTGGAAGCCTGTTACCAGTGGTGTGCCTCAGGGATCGGTGCTGGGTCCACTGTTATTTGTCATTTATATTAATGATTTGGATGGGAATTTAGGAGGCTTGGTTAGTAAGTTTGCAGATGATACCAAGATTGGTGGCATAGTGGACAGTGAAGAAAGTTATCTAAGATTGCAATGGGATCTTGATCAATTGGACCAGTGGGCTGCTGAATGGTAGATGGAGTTTAATTTAGATAAATGCGAGGTGATGCATTTTTGTAGACTGAACTAGGGCAGGACTTACTCAGTTAATGGTAGGGCGTTGGGGAGAGTTACAGAACAAAGAGATCTAGGGGCACAGGTTCATAGCTCCTTGAAAGTGGAGTCACAGGTTTTGATTTGATTTGATTTGGTTTGATTTATTGTCACATGTATTGACATACAGTGAAAAGTATTGTTTCTTGTGCGCTATACAGACAAAGCATACCATTCATAGAGAAGGAAATGAGAGAGTGCAGAATGTAGTGTTAGTGTAGTCATAGCTAGGGTGTAGAGAAAGATCAACTTAATGCAAGGTTAAGTCCATTCAAAAGTCTGACACCAGCAGGGAAGAAGCTGTTCTTGAGTTGGTTGGTAGGTGACCTCAGACTTCTGTATCTTTTTCCCAATAGAAGAAGGTGGAAGAGAGAATGGGGTGCATGGGGTCCTTAATTATGCTGGCTGCTCTGCCCAGGCAGTGGGAAGTGTAGACAGAGTCAATGGATGGGAGGCTGGTTTGCGTGATTGGGCTACATTCACGACCCTTTGTAGTTTCTTGCAGTCTTGTGCAGAGCAGGAGCCATACCAAGCTGTGATACAACCGGAAAAATGCTTTCTATGGTGCATCTGTAAAAGTTGGTGAGAGTCTTAGCTAAATGCCAAATTTCCTTAGTCTTCTGACAAATTAGAAGCATTGGTGGGCTTTCTTAACTATAGTGTCTGCATGCGGGGACCAGGACAGGTTGTTGGTGATCTGACACCTAAAAACTTGAAGCTCTCGCCCCTTTCTACTTTGTCTCCATTGATGTAGACAGGGGCATGTTCTCCTTTATGCTTCCTGAAGTCGATGACAATCTCCTTTGTTTTGTTGACATTGAGGGAGAGATTATTGTTGCCGCACCAGTTCACCAGATTCCCTATCTCATTCCTGTACTCTGTCTCATCATGTTTGAGGTCCGACCCACTGCGGTGGTGTCATCAGCAAACTTGAAAATCGAATTGGAGGGGAATTTAGCCACACAGTCATAAGTGTATAAGGAGTATAGTAGGGGGCTGAGAGCACAGCCTTGTGGGGCACTGGTGTTGAGAATGATCGTGGAGGAGGTGTTGTTGCCTATCCTTACTGATTGTGGTCTGTGAGTTAGGAAGTTCAGGATCCAGTCGCAGAGGGAGGTGCTGAGGCCCAGGCCACAGAGCTTGGAGATGAGTTTTGTGGAAATAATGGTGTTGAAGGCTGAGCTGTAGTCAATAAACAGGAGTCTGACATAGGTGTCTTTGTTATCTAGGTGTTCCAGGGTTGAGTGCAGGGCCAGGGAGATGGCGTCTGCTGTGGACCTGTTGCAGCGGTAGGCAAACTACAGTGATTCCAGATAGTCCGGGAGGTTGGAAATGATTCATGCCATGACTGGCCTTTCGAAGCATTTCATAATGATGGATGTCAGAGCCACCAGACGATAGTCATTAAGGCACGCTGCTTGGTTTTTCTTAGGTATCGGGATGATGGTTATCTTCTTAAAGCAGATAGGGACCTCAGATTGTTGTAAAGAGAGGTTGAAGATGTCTGTGAATACCCCCCCATCAGTTGATCCACGCAGGATCTGAGTGCTCGTCCGGGTACCCCATCCGGGCCAGTCGCTTTCCGTGAGTTGACCTTCGAGAAAGATGCTCTGACATCGGCAGTGGTTACCCCAGATACAGGTTCATCCAGGGCTTCCAAGGTGGAGGGCATGCTCTCGCTGACCTTTTGCTCAAAACGGGCAGGGTGGACAGGGTGGTGAAGAAGGCATTCGGCATGCTTGGTTTCATTGGTCAGAACGTTGAATACAGGAGTTGGGGCGTCTTGTTGAATTTGTGCAAGACATTGGTAAAGCCACACTTAGAATACTGTGTGCAGTTCTGGCCACCCTATTATTAGAAAGGATATTATTAAATTAGAAAGAGTGCAGAAAAGATTTAGTAGGATGCTACCACGACTTGATGGTTTGAGTTATAGGAGAGGCTGAATAGACTGGGAATTTTTTCCCTGGAGTGTAGGAGGCTTGGGGATGATCTTATCGAGGTCTATAAATTAATGAGGGGCATAGATCAGATAGATATATTTTCCCAAAAGTAGGAGAGGCTAAAACTAGAGGGCATAGGTTTAATGTGAGAGGGGAGAGATACAAAAGGGTCCAGAGGGGCAATTTTTTCACAGAGGGTGGTGAGCTGGAACGAGCTGTCAGGAGCTGTAGTAGAGGTGGGTACAATTTTGTCTTTTAAAAAGTATCTAGACAGTTACATGGATAAGATTGGTATAGAGCGATATAGGCCAAATGCAGGCATTTGGGACTAGCTTAATGGTAAAAACTGGGCGGCATGGACAAGTTGGGCTGAAGGGCCTGTTTCTATGCTTTAAACCTTTATGACTCTATGACTTCCTACTTCGAGAAATATGCTTGGTCCTCCTCCTCCTCCTCCAGGATGTTCCCCTGCTGCAGTGCCAGGTTGTTGTGCGCACAGCAGACCATCACACTGCTGGTACGCCTCAAATGCAGGGGTTTTGATAGCTTGCATGTTGCTTTACGAGCCCTGCAGCATCAGGGAATGCCCTTCATCAACCACAAAGGGTTCCACTCCCTGAATGTCCAAATTGTATGCAACCACCTACTCAACATCATGCAGGTGTGTGCATTCTATCCAGGGAGTGTGTATGACAGCTACATACTGGGGCACTTGGATATCCCTAGGGTCTTTGAGGACCACCCTAGGCTGTCGGGATGGCTCGATGGGGACATAGGCTACCCGCTAAGGTACTGGCTGGTGACGCCAGTGTGGAAGCCAGAGACCGAGGCGAAGATTCACTATAATGAGGCCTACGTTGCCACCCAATCTATCATTGAGTGGTCATTGACCTGCTCAAGATGTGGTTCCACTGCCTGGACTGCCCTGGCAGTGCTCTGCAGTACAGCCCCCAGAGGGCACTTGGATATCCCTGGGGTCTTTGAGGACCACCCTAGGTTGTCGGGATGGCTCAACGGGGACAAAGGCTACCTGCTGAGGTCCTCGCTGGTGGCAATGAAACCTGAAGCCCGGGTATCTTGTTGGGCCTGGCCCAGGTTGAAATGGATATAGTGGGATATGTGGGCATACAGGGCATCCGTCACCTCCTGGATGCACTTGTGGACAGATGACTGAAAGATGCCATACAAGTCCCCACTTGAACCCTGGAATGAATAGAATATGATCCTTAGAGTGCAGAAGGAGGCCATTCGGCCCATTAAGTCTTCACTGACTCTCCGAAGGGCATCTTACTCAGGCCTACCCTTCAGCCTTATCCCCATAACCCTGTGCATTTACGAGGGCTAATCCACCTAACCCACACAGATTTAGACACTAAGGGGCAATTTAGCATGGCCAATAAACCTAACCTGTAAACCTTTTAATTGTGGGAGAAAACCAAATTACCTGGAGGAAACCCATGCAGGCACAGGGAGAACGTGCAAACTCCACACAGTCACCTAAGGCTGGAATTGAACCCAGGTCCCTGGTGCTGTGAGGCAGAAGTGCTAACCACTGTGCCACCGTAGTGGCACTTGGTTTTGATTCTGTGAGCTTAATCCAGAAAATGGGGGTTTCATCCTGATCAGGCACTTAGGTGGCCAGTAGCCTTCCCTGGTATCAAGGTCCCCGGCGGGCAGAGATCCCTCTCTTGAAAGCTGCTGACCAATCAGACAACATCTCTCCATTTCCAGCAATGAACTCACAAGAGGCCCAGATCAATGAGGGACCTTAGGTCAAAAGTGATTGAGGGTGGGATGGACATCATGGGGAAGGGAGTCTGTTTTGGGGGATTCCAGGGATCAGAACAAAGTGCAAGAGTGACTCTCAGTGGGTCCCCTTTTCCTGATTCCAAATCCAAATCTATCAATTAGACCCTGATTGCTTTTGAATGCTGGATCCCCTCTACTCCCATCCCACCCAGAGAGTCCTGAAGGAGATCCAACAATCATTTGATTTTCAGGCTTCCTGCATGGCAACTGGTTGAACATCAGCTGGAGTGGAATGAGGCCCATAAATGGGCATTGATTGCCTACTTGAGGGGCTCAGTTAGTATCTGGGCCAGAAGGTCATCTACAAGCCTTTTCGCCCTGGATTTAATTGGGCAGAGGCACAAAAGGGGCTTTATCTGTATTCAGTCTGTATCACTGTATCCAATGTGTGCCGGTGCGTGAGTAAGACTGAACCTGTGTGATATTGTGTTTAATTTGGTAAGTGTGTGAAAATAAATTACCTTCTTTATTCTTTTAACTCACAAATACTTGCTGCTGAATTATTCAATTGGAATACAAATCCCAAGGGTAAGAAAACACACACCTTTTTCCGTACAAAACATACTGATCACAGGCAGTGAGAGAACATGTACAATCTGTCCGTGACACTACTGACCAGGTAATTTTTTCTTATCTTCTTGTGGGAAAAAGACCTGCTCTTCATTATTGTTCAATTACTCTAAGGCCATGTTACTATTTTTAGCAAAATTAACAGTCCTAGCCAAAGTTTTTGCTGGACTTCAGAAATGCTATGATTTGTTGCCCAACAGAGGGAAGGACCTCAGGTTTCGGACAATGATTTCATACAACTATGTTCAGAGGTCACTAGACTGGGATCGAGCAGGGAAGTGTCGAGGCTGTAACTGTGAATATTGAAGATACTGACATGGAAAAAAATGCAAATAAGAGAGCCACTTACTCTTTTTAGAGTAGAACACACTTTTTTTAAACCAATAATGTATTTTTTTAATTCAGTAGGTTGATTGTGTTGGGCAGATATGGGGACAATCAAGGAACTGTGTATTATAGTGGGAACCAATTTACAATCTGCCATTCATGCCAATGCCAATTCCCCCTGAGTCTCCTCTAGCAAGCATGAACTTGAGAATATATTTCTCTATTCCACTGGGGTTTAGGAACTTTCAGCAAAGTGGTGTCCTTGTCCTTGCTAAGCTGGCTGCTGATGTAACCATGTCATCTCATGTTTCTCAAATCCTTGGCTCCCATGTTGGTAATTTAGATGGGTACTGAATGCTGGCTTTGCCTGACACCAGATTCCACATCTCTCCTGCTACTCTCAGGATAGTGCTGGGTGGCAGCAAGGTCAGGGTAAAAGAAAAGCACTTTCCACTGCACTAGGTTCTGTATCCAACAGATCATCCTCCATCATTTTCGTCAGCACCAAAGTGATGCCACTTTTACACTGCCCTCCCCTTTTAGCATTCCAAAGGGATAGCTCCCTCCATGATACCCCAGACCACTCCTCAGTCACCCCCAACACACCTTCCTTTCCCCCATCCTTACATGCAAGTGCAAGAGAAACAACACCTGCCCTGCTGCCTCATCCCTTCTCGGCATCCAAGGCCCCAAATGCCAAAGGCCAAATGACAATTGGACTTATTTCAATTTATTATACCATATTCAACTTATTTCAATTGATTATACCATATTCACTGCTCATGATTTAGTCTCCTCTTCACTGGGGAGATCAAACCTAGACTTGGTAACCACTTTGCAAGGGGCCTCTGTTGAGTCCTCAACCATGGTTCTGATCATGAAGCTTGTCATTTCAATTTTCTACCTTGCTCCCACTCTGACCTTTCTGTCATTGGCCTGCTACAGCGTTCCAATGAAGTTCAATCCAAGCTTAAGGAACAGCACTTCATCATTCCACTCAGCACTTCATCATTCCACTCAGCACTCTACAGCCTTCTGGACTCAATAATGAATTCAACAATTTCTGATCATAACCTTTGCCTCCATTTTGTTTCATGTTTTTTTTTGTTGGTTCAATTTTTCTATTTCCTTCCTCTGTCCCTTCATTTTGGTATTGGACAAGCTGCCACACAGTCATTCATACCTCATCCAAACACATTTTTTACTTCTTATACCATTACCACTCTCTTTGGCTTTTGTACCACCAAAACTTCTATATTTAATTTCTCCTGCCCTCCAGCCCTTTTTTTCTTCCCCTTTCACTTGTTCATTACATTTCCATAATAGAGGCAAAGTGCTGCAGATGCTGGAAATATGAAATAAAAACAGAAAATGCTGGAAATACTCAGCAAATCTGGCAGCATTTGTGAAGAGAGAAACAGAGTTAACATTTTGAGTTGAATATGAGTGTTCAGAAGAAGACTCATAGTCGACTTGAAACAGATAACTCTGTTGCTCTTCACAGATGCTGCCTGCTCAGCATTTTCTGTTTTTATTTCAGCTTTCGATCATCTGCAGTGTTTTGCTTTTATATTGGATAAAGATAGGCCAGTTTCAAGTTGAACTGGGCAGTGAGAAGAATGCAGTCATCCTTGTGCTGACAGCCCTGGGAAGATCCATATTTTGATTCTCTCAATCTGAATTTAGTAATGATGAAATCATTAGTCACATAATTAATTATCTCTTACATTTTTAATTCAAGATTTTAAAAAATCTTTCATGTGAAATCGATTAACTTTTGAACAAATAAAGTGTATTTCCTATTTAGACTTACTCTTTCTGAATAATTAAGTTTATGTTACTATATTTATATATATTTCCTTTATATCTGAACACTTGGTAAGTAAAATCCAATTAAAAATCCTTTACAGGTAGCATGAAACTCAGCAAAACATACATGCCAGGAATTACCCAGGGTTTCTCCAGCTCTGTCTGTAAAACTTTGTCAGTAACCTCATGTGGACTTTTGATGACTTTACAACAGCAGAATGGGAGATGCCCCAAGGAAAGTCCTAGCAAATATCTACTGCTAGCTTTCTAAATGATCAAATTGGGAATCACTTGAAACGAGTGTTTAAAGGGATGTTCTTGTTCTCTGTCCTGCTCACACTCAATGTCATGTTAAAATTGAATTTCTCCTTATAGTAAAAGGTGCCTTTTCCTTAGATGAAATTATAAAATAAATTGGTTGTGGCAGAAGCAGGGCTCTGTCAAGGTTAGGACATTATGTGAACATTTGTTTGTTAAATGACCGCTCGATATTTCCTTATGTCCTTGGTCTGGCATATATATAATAAACATTTTGACAATTTTTCTGTTCAATTTTGCTTTCATCTGAAGACAATGGCTGGGTTATTTGGTGGAATGTAGGAACATTGCTACCGCTATGCACAAATACCATGCCACATCAGCAAAAAGCTGGTGTAGACAGTATGAGTCAAATGGCCCGCTACTACTCTATATTTCAGTCTACAATTTTATTTCTTCCATAATTTATTGGATACTGTACAAATATAAACTAAGAATATATTGGCCCAAATCTTCCAGTCTCTGGATCGTCTGGAAATTTCAACTTCCGATGGGTAATTTCCCTGCTCACTCGGTCCCTCTGCAAAATGTCCAACTCTAAGTTAGATTCAGAGACTATGGCCAGTTCTGACATACTTAGCTGGATCAGTACCCAAGAAATGTTAAGCAGAAAAATTCTCGTCTAACCCCTGGGCAATGACATAATTGGCTCCCCCAATCACTCAAAATTATCCACCCTGACACCTTTTGAACCTCGGGCTACCCAACTCCCTCCCCCATCGCCTCCCCCATAACATATTCCCCAACTTACCCGACCACCCTCCCTGACTCACTGATTATCCCCCACCACACCCCCAACCAGGCAACTCCTCCCCAACCATGACCTGACCAACTACCCCTCCTGACCACACTAGCATCAGCACAACCTGACTCTGCTCACCACCCTGCCTGACCTAACTATCTCCTGACCCACCTACACATTCACCCATCTACCTACCCTAACTACTCACTCACCTACCCACTTGCCACCTCACAGTGTTGCCACCCTACCCAGCTATCACCTCACCCACTTGCCACCTTACTCACCTACCACTTCATTAACCTCCCATCCTACACAACTACCACCTCACCCTCCTGCCACCTCACCCACTATACCCACTTACCCACTATTTTCAACCATCTATACATCCTACCACCCTACCCATTCACTAATATTCATCCATTCGTCCTTCCACTAACGTTCACATTGAGCCTTTTAACTTCCATACAGCAGCTAACGCCTTATGAAGGACGCATATCCTGCCTTGCCCCACCTCCATGTCTACTACACTGCAATGGAGCTCTCAGAGGGACACTGCACTTTATAGGCCCTTGCCACAGATCCAATCATATTCAGCTGCTTCATCAATGACATTTCCTCCATCATAAGTTCAGAAGTGGGGATGTTACAGGTATCCTGCAACAACAAATTTAAAGCCCGGGGTGTTGTAAAACACTAAAGGAAACCAGCTGAGCTCAGGTTTACCTGCTTTGGGGAGTAAGGAAGCAAAGTAGTGCTAAAAGTTACGCTGCATGTTGTGGACATGCAGGCCCTTTCCATAATACAAATGGTGGGACTCTTTGGTGCCATGGGACCATTTGATGAGAATACAGTGTCCCCCCCCCCCTCATATACAGAGAAATTCGACGATTTTGTCCAAGTGAACAAGATAGGGGCAGATATAGTAGTCCCAACTTTCCTGAGCATAATGGGGGGAAAACACTTAACCTCCTGAGAAGTCTGGTACAGCCAGAAAGGCTAGGCACAAAAATCTACAATGAATTCGCAGAAATAGTGAATGGCTACTATTCACCGAACCCTTTAGTCATCACCAAAAGGTTTTGGTTCCATAAGTGTAACAAACAAGGTGAGTCCATCACACAGTTTGGAACCATCTTGAAGAGACCAGCTGAACACTGTGAATTTGGGATGTCTTGAATTACAACTTTAGAGATGGATTAGTCTATGGCTTGAGGAAAAGGCCATTCAAAAGCAGTTGTTCACAGAAAGCAACCTAACCCTAAAGAAAGCTTTGGAAGTTGCAGTATCCATAGAAATAGTAGCCAAAGAAGCTCAACAGTTGGGTTCAAGCACAACAACTCATTAGATGTCAGCCAAAAATCATACATAGACATGGTGTGGGATTCTCCCAAAAATATTCGAAGTGCCGAATTTGCGTAAACACTGGAATAAATCCCGCTGGATTTTCAGCGGGTGTTTCAAAATGAATCTCCCACACTCTGTGCACGGCAGAGTGCATTAGTGTGAATCTCATCAAAAAGCTGTAGGCGAGGCCTATTCATGCTGAAGAGGCCAGCAGCATAGTGCAGAGTGAGCCACTGCGCATGCGCTGATCTGTCAGGGCCGAGATTGGCAAATGCACATTGCCAGCCTCCCGATCACTGACCAGCACAGCAATCCTCCATCGCTGGCCATCACTCCCCACCATCCAATTGTTGGCCTCCCGGACGTGTCCAGACCTGTCTCGACCCTCCCATCTCCCGGGCCCGCCTCGATCTTCCTCCCCCACTGACAGTCCCGATTTCCCCCCGCCCCCCCCCCCCCACCTCACTGGCAGACCCGACTCCCCCACCCCAATATCCAGCCCCGATCGCTGGCTCCCCTCCCTCTGTCACCAAGCCCAAGTGCAGAGTGGCAGTGGGACCCCCCACCCCCATTGATCTCCCCCCAGAGGCTCCACCCCCTTGGCACTGCCCAATGCCCGTTGGACAGTGCCAAGATGCCCCCTGGTCATTGCCACTTTGCCCCTTGGGCAGTGCCAGGGGGCCAGGCTGGCAATGCCTGGGCTCCCCCCCTTACCCCCGATTTCCTGGAGGGCCTCCTTGCCCCCCCCCCTTTCATTCCAGCAGGGCTGCTGGCTCCCCATTAGTGTATTGGCTATTGCTGGGTCAACAAACCATTATCGGGCCACTCCTTTACTGGACAGATAGCTGGTGAAAATAGAGGTGAACACTGGAGCCGCAGTTTCGGTGGTATCAGAAACTTTTTACCATGATAAACTTTGACATATTGCCTTGAAACCCTCGAAGATAGTATTAAAAACCTATACTGGAGAAGTGGGTCCATTGAGGGCCCATATTGATGTAACCATGCAGTTGAATGGACTGGCTGCAGACTTGTCCTTGTACATTGTTAAAAACAAATATCCAGCCCTAATGGGAAGAACCTGGCTAGAAAAGATCAGATTAAATTGGGCTGAGGTATGTCGCATGACAGATCTCGAAGCAGGTCTACCGAAGATCGTGAAGAAACATGCCATTGTCTTCAATGTTGAGCTGGAAAACATGAAGGATATCTCAGTTAAGTTAAAGGTTAAGAACAAAAGTCAGGTAAGATGCTTAAAGGCTAGGTCAGTGCTGTACGCAATCAGACCTAAGTTAGAGGCAGAATTAGAGCGGATGGTCAAAACGGGAGTCCTCAAACCTGTTACCATGAGTGATCAGGCCACGCCGATTGTATCCGTGATGAAGAAAGATGGATTGGTATGTATTTGTGGTGATTTTAAAGTCACTATCAATCCTGTGCTCTGTGCAGAGCAGAACCCTCTGCCTTTAATCAATGATTTATTCGCTGGATTGACTGGAGGCCAACACATCAGTAAAATTGACCTCAGTCAAGTATTTTGACGATCATGACACACAACGGGTTATTCCAATATAAAAGACTACCATTTAGCATCACGTCCGCACTTGCGTTGTTCCAATGTGCGATAGATCAACTTTTAAGCAAATAAAAGGAGTCCAGTATTACTTAGATGATATTTTAGTTATTGGAAAGAATGAGGAAGAACACCTGCACAAACTAGATGCCACACTCCAAAAATTAGAAGATTACAGATTAAGTGTTCAGGAAGACAAATCTGGTTCATGTCATAGACACAATGGGACTGCACAAGTCACCTTCGAAAGTCAAAGCCATTACAGAGGCACCTGCACCTCAAAATGTCAATCAACTTTGATCTTTTTTGTGCTTATTGAATTATTACAGAAGGTGTGTCCCTAATCTGGCTACTATTCTTAAACCCTTACACAACTAAACAGATAAATGCGTAGTGGTCCATTTTGGCAGGTCAAATGGGATGAAGGAGTACAATAAAAGGGGAAAGACTCTTAGTACTGCAGAGGATCAGAAGGACCTTGGGGTCTGGGTCCATAGGACTCTAAAATCGGCCCCGCAGGTGGAGGAGGTGGTTAAGAAGGCGTATGGTGTGCTGGCCTTTATCAATCGAGGGATTGAGTTTAGGAGTCCGGGGATAATGATGCAGCTATATAAGACCCTCGTCAGACCCCACCTGGAGTACTGTGCTCAGTTCTGGTCACCTCATTACAGGAAGGATGTGGAAAAGATTGAAAGGGTGCAGAGGAGATTTACAAGGATGTTGCCTGGATTGAGTGGCATGCCTTATGAGGATAGGCTGAGGGAGCTCGGTCTTTTCTCCTTGGAGAGACGTAGGATGAGAGGAGACCTAATAGAGATATATAAGATGTTGAGAGGCATAGATCGGGTGGACTCTCAGAGGCTTTTTCCCAGGGTGGAAATGGCTGCTACGAGAGGACACAGGTTTAAGGTGCTGGGGGGTAGGTACAGGGGAAATGTTAGGGAAAATTTTTTCACTCAGAGGGAGGTGGGCGAGTGGAATCGGCTGCCGTCAGTGGTGGTGGAGGCAAGCTCAATAGGCTCTTTTAAGAGACTCCTGGATGAGTACATGGGACCTAATAGGATGGAGGGTTATAGGTAGGCCTAAAAGGTAGGGATATGTTCGGCACAACTTGTGGGGCCGAAGGGCCTGTTTTGTGCTGTAGTTTTTCTATGTTTCTTCTCTATGTTTCTAACTTAATGTGTCAAAACAGAAAATTGAAGTGATTAGATCATTGTGAGAAACCCTTCATACAAGCTGAGGATTCACTACTAAAGTCAGAAGTCCTGACACATTTTGATCCAAATTTACCCTTGCAACTGGCATGTGATGCATCACCTTATGGGGTGGGGGAGGTGGTTTCCCACATAAAGCTTTCACTTCAAGGTCCTTGAATCAAGCAGAAATCAATTATGCACGGATAGAGAAAGAAGCCTTCGGAATCATTTTGGGAATTAAACTATTTTACCAATTCCTGAATGGGAAGCAATTTATTCTATTGACGGACCATCATCCTCTGACAACAATATTTGGGCCACATATTGGGATTCCATCACTGGAAGCGAGCAGGATGCAGAGATGGACATTGCTATTGTCAGCACACACATTCACAATGAAGTATTGTCAGTCAAACCTGCATAGGAATGCTGATCGACTCTCCTCACTATTGTTATCCAATGATTTGTCAATAAACAGTTTGTGTGGAAACATTTTCTATTGTAAGCCAGTAGATAACACTCCTGTAACCGCAGGACATGTTAAGAAGCATACCAGAAATGATCCAGTACTGTCAGAAGTCATGGATATTGTGATCTGTGGCAAGACCTCCGGAGCAAACCCCGAGTTAAAGCCATTTTCCACCCGAAGACTCAAACTATCCGTGTACAGGCATGTTGTTTCCACTGGGGAATGTGTCATGGTTTCACCATTATTAAGGAAATGTGTATTAAACCAATTACATGAAAGCCACTGTGGCATTGCAAAGATGAAGGAGACAGCCAGAAGCTAATTCTGGTGACGGAGGCTTGATGCTGAAATCAAAGAGAAGATGGGAATGTGCTTGTCTTGTGCAAAAGTACAGAACCTACTGCCATTAGCTCCATTACACCGATGGGAATGGCCAGAAGAGGTCTGTTAAAAGTACATCTAGATTATGCCGGGATGTTCGAAGGGCATATGTTTCTCATTCTGATCCATGTGCGCTCGAAATGGCCTGAAGTTGCCATTATAAAGACAATAGCCAGGATTCTCCTGGCCTGCTGCACTGCTCGAATAGCGCAGCAGGCCGGGAGACATCAGCGGGGGGCCTCTAATGGGAGTCGGGTGTCCTGTCGAACTTGAGTCTCCTAGGCCCTTTATTCTGCATAATCAGCCCCATGCGGAAATCAGTGTGGGACTGATTACCATATGGAAATCACTATTTCTTACACTTCAAATCTTCCAGTTGAGCTCTGATGTGAACATTTTTCTGTAGAACTGCTTCCTTTACTTTTTGTTTCTTTTGAGATACCTTGGGTAGCTTTCCTTCATTCACAACCATCTGCTCATTCCTCAGTGCTATCTGCTGTTGCAGTTTGGGTAATGTCAGCATCTTTAAGAAACTCTGGGCAGGATTTTCTGCACTTCTCATGGCATGTTTTGACATGGTGGAGGTGGCCAACCACTGGCTGTTGGCAGGACCTTCTGGTCCCGCTGTTGTCAACAGGGTTTCCTGTTGTATGCACCCCTTGCCATTGGGAAACCAAAAGCGGGGGTTAGCCATCAGCAGGTCTTGAAGATCCCGATGGCAGGAATAGCCAGAAAATTCTGGTCTTTTTTTGAGCCTGTTGGCTGCTTCTCAGCCATTTTTTTGTTCTTCCCTAAACTCTTCGGCATGTATATTTCATTGCACTGGCACGGTGGTTTACTTGAATATTGTTTCCCTTGTTCTGGGATCTTTTAGCTCCCTCTCTCTCGGGTCTTTTGGATCCTTCACTCTGGGGTCTTTTGTTGCCCTTCCTTAGAAGTCTCTTGTTGCCTTTGGCACTTTATGGAGAGTTGTTCTCCCTCTGGGATCTCATGTAACTTTCTGTCTATGGCTGTTTTCTTTGTAGCTAAAGCTTTAAATGTTGTTGTCCCTTTAAGGCATACAGCTTTAAATGTTTTCATCCCTTTAAGACTTCTGTGCGGTAACTATTTTTTTGCTCAGGCTGTCCTGTTGTTGGTTTCAGTCTTTTTGATTTTCCCATGCTTTTACCGAGATCTCCACAATCATGGGCCTTTTCTTAACTTTTAGAATTTCCCCTTTTTTAAAAAACTGCCATGATTTCCCCCCTTAAACTCTGTGGGCTTTCCTCTGTTTTCTTGAATGTCCTGCACTCTGGGAGAGTTAATGAGCTCCCTGATGCGCGTCAATAAGCTCATGGAACCAAGGCTTCGGTATTGAAGGCTTTAATAAAGTAACAATGGAACTACTAACACGAATACACCAGTTCAGACTGAAGGGGTCCTGCCGGAGCAGGGGGTCTTATACCTCGTCACCGGAGGCGGGACCCCACTGGAATGTGCCATGATAACTCTTATAACAGGTAAACACCCTAACCCAACAACATAGTACAACCCCCACAGTAACAACACCCTAGCCCAACAGTAACATAGTAACAAACCCCAGTGGTGAACCAACGATGGTTCACCACATTCACCCCTCCTTTAAGAACAAAAGGTGGCGGGGTGGACGAAAAACAGGTCATATAAACGACAATAACAGAAAAATCACAGGATTCACAAGTCCAGACGGTCTGGAGGACCGCACCGACGCTGCGATCTCCTCAACACCGGTTGTGAAACCGGAGCAGGTGCCGATCTCCTCAACACCGGTTGCGAAACCGGAGCAGGTGCTTGTGGTGGCGCTCTTTCCAAAGCAACGTCTGGCTGTCCCCTCAAGGACTCCCGGCCCGGCCGGCCCTGGTGAGGCGATGGTGCAGGGGATCCTGGAACGTTTGGTGGTAGTGGTGGTGGTGATGATGATGGTGGCGCCGATCTCCGAGTCTCAGGCAAGCTGTACATGGGAGTAAAAGTGTTATGCACTGGTCCCGGTGCTGACCGCGCCACGTCTGGGGAAGTAATGAGGAGTAGTGGATTCGTGACTGGGGGAATAGGAGCGACAGGAGTTGCTACGTCCCCTGCGGGCGCCAGGTCTCTAATGGAGACAGTGTCCTCCCGCCCGTCAGGATATGCCACATAGGCATACTGAGGGTTGGCGTGGAGGAGTTGGACCGGTTCGACCAAGGGGTCGGACTTGCCGAGCCCTCACATGGCGCCGCAGAATCTGAGGTTCAGCGGGGGGGGGGGGGGGCGGGGGGGGGGGGGGGGGGGGGGGGGGGGGGGGGGGGGGGGCGGGGGGGGGGGGGGGGGGGAGGGGGGGGGGCGGGGGGGGGGGGGGGGGGGGGGGGGGGGGGGGGGGCGGGGGGGGGGGGGGGGGGGGGGGGGGGGGGGGCGGGGGGGGGCGGGGGCGGGGGGGGGGGGGGGGGGGGGGGGCGGGGTGGGGGGGGCGGGGGGACGTGCTGCCTCTCCGGGAGGAGGGATTCGTTCCTCCGGTGGGGAGGAGGAATCGCCCGCAGAGTGGCAGCGGACACCCTTGCCCCCTCCCTCCCCACCGATCGCCCGCAAAGTGGCAGCGGACCCCCCCACCCCCCCACCAGTGAGCGATCGGGCCTCCCCCCCACCACCAGACAATGATCAGCCCTCTCGCCCGCCCCCCCCCACAGAGATACATCTGACCCGCCTCCTCCTCCTCCCCCCCCCCCAGAGGATGCTCTGACCCGCCTCCCTTTCCCGCCCCCCAGAGGTACATTTGACCTGCCTCCCTCCTCCCCCCCGCCCAGCCCGCCAGAGGATGATCTGTGTCAGAGAGCCGCTCTCTCCGCTTTCTGTTTTGTTTTTCCCGACCCGGGCGTGCTTTTTCAAATTTTTTTCGAACTGCACATGTGCAGTTCAGAGCTCCGATCGTTCCGGCAGCGCTAAGCCCCGCCCACAGCGTGGATCGGACTGGAGCCGGCTGAAAGCGTATGGGCCCGCCTGAAAGCGGATTTCAAGGTCGGATCTGTACTACGCCCAGATTCAGCACTTAGAATCAAAATGGTAAAATCGGGCCCTATGTTAAGAGATTCCATGACCTTGGTCCTTAGTGGCCTGAGGATTATGGCCTGAAAACTAGAAAATCTTATTTAAATGTAAAGTTTTATTTTATGTTATTTTCCCTGGCAAACAGAACCTCATTGGCAACATTTTGAAACTTTTTTGATGGTGGGCTTCATCTTATCTAACCATTTCAGTGCTGCATGTAGCTGCTTATGTAGATAGCTTCCTAGTGTTGTAAGCATTTCCTATTCTCACACAAAATAAAGTACCTCTCAATACCCTATGAATTTTGGTGTTATCAGTAACAAATGGTGGTTGAATCTGCCTGATTACATTGCCCTTGGCCTTGGATTCTAACGGGTATGCTTTTTATATAAAATATATTTAAATATTGAAGCTGTTTTAGAATTGATGCAGTACAAGTATTGCTTGATTATGCAAGATAGATCAAATGCTATGTATGATGTCTAATAAACACATTAAAAGATTAGTCTTAAGTTTGATGTTTGTTGCAGGGTCCTTAACCATTTAAATGTAATACATTTTTTCCTGTTGTGTAACATAAATAGAATACGTAGCTTACATTTTATGTATTGTCTTTTCTCGGTAGGAGTTTTGAGAATACTTGTGGGTAAATAAGGACAAAGGAAATAAGCAGAAATTGAGCAAGGCTGTTTTTTACATTATAACTGTAGTGTTGGTGCAAAGCAGTGTTGCTTCCATTGCTTAATAGTGGCTACACGTACAAAAGGCATTATTTCCTGCAATTTGAGGTCTTGAGTAAACTTCCCTAATGTTAAACTGAAGAAAAATTAATCTAACCAGTGTTGAAACTCCAGTCAATGTTATAATTGATCTTAGAGAATCTCCATGGACTTATATCACTTATTATTAGCAAGTGCCGGTGCCATATTGGATTGAAAAAAGCCTGCTGGAGTGGATGAGGTTGATCCTAATCAATACTGAGGGCACCTTACACTGCCCTATGTAAAAACTCGCCTAGCGATCAAGGCCCACTCCTAGAGTTGATGAGTTGCTGCATAAAACATGAACAGACTGGGAATAGAGGGATACAAACTAATGGTCTAGTTGGGCACTTGAGCGGCGCAGGCTTGGAGGGCCGAAGGGCCTGTTCCTGTGCTGTGTTGTTCTTTGTTCTTTGACAGATGTCAGAGGTAGGTTCTTCACTCAGAGAGTGGTAAGGGCTTGGAATGCCCTGCCTGCAGCAGTAGTGGACTCGCCAACATTAAGGGCATTTAACTGGTCATTGGATAAACATATGGATGATATTGGAATAGTGTCGGTTAGATGGGCTTTAGATTGGTTTCACAGGTCGGCGCACCATCAAGGGCTGAAGGGCCTGTACTGCGCTGTAATGTTCTATGTTCAATGTAATACCTGAACATTGGGGTGCAAGGGACCCACGATCATGGATCTTAAGTCTAATTTCCATGATGCAGGTAAGCTGCAGAGAGGAAGGCAGCTTGCCTGACAAAGTGTGATTAAATATAGAGCGGCTATAATGCTAGCAATGGCCTTGGTTAAATAAAAAAGGGGGTGGGGGTGCAATCAGTAGCTATATCAGGGGTATCAAAAGCTTGTGGGATCATTGACAGCTAGGGTGAGAGTTAATAGCTGAGTTGGAGAGGTTTGTAGCTGATGGAAGCCATTAGTTGACCAACATAATTCCATGCTCAGGTCAGTATATTTTAAAAGCTTGCCTTATTGGTTGCAGCTGGATAGATGGTCCCTTTCAAGTCTGCCTGTAAAGCCACATGTAGCCCTGGATTTTCTGTACAGATGAGAGGATACTGGCTATGTCAAAGCAAAAAAATCTTATAGTGTGGGGTCTGAAACAGACTTTTGGCCCTTTATTTTCATACTTAAAGAAGCTCATTCCTGTTTCAGATGTTGCATGTATACTAACTCTGGGTTTTACCGATATTGTAAACAGTGCACTTCTGACTTACAAAGAGTGAGTGCTTCCTGCTACCATACTGAAGACTTTGGAGGCCGCTCAATGTCTTAAAAAACTATCAAATTTCTACACCTAGTCTGTATCAGTGTCTTCTCCACATGAGCAATATAGTCTTATTTCAAACTCCTGGTCACAGCCCAAGGCAATGCATTGTTTTAACTCAACAGTAGAGAAATGGATGACCATAAAATAAACTTAACATGAAAAAAAATGTTTTAATGTATAAACTTACAGTGTGAGAATGAGGACCAGAGAGTAAAGGGCCTAAGGGCCTATTGTAACCGTCCCCGCCGCAGGATAAACAAGACTGCTCCTCTGAGCCCCAAAAGTAAAGTTTAGATCTCCTGTCTTCTAGACTTCCCCCAAACAATGAGGTCCTCCCGAATCCCTAACCATTTAGCTGAGTGCAGGGGATCATGCATTCATGGATACGTTTTGACTACCCTTACAAGTTAAAGATTGACAAACAATTACAATTCTGTGCTAACACCCAAGAATAGACACATGGTACCTAATATAAGTCATCAGCTTCAAGAAAAATGGCTGGAAATTGAAAGAAAACACAAGCTAGTTCAGAGGAGGTAACTTTTTATAGCATGGACAGAACAAATCACATTTTGCTTGGTTTCCCTGGAGTCTGATGCGTGGAAATCTATCATCATGCTTAAGTCTCTCTAAACCAAGCTACTGAAGTATTCAGCTTCTGTTTACCTGATATGGAGTGCACACAGACTCCCCATTGGGACATATCCCATTTACCTCCAGAGAGCTTTGGCACTTGCCAACCTGAACCTAAGCTGAACAAATTCATACCAATGTTTATGCTCAACATGCACCTTTTCCGACTCTATCATCTCACCCTTAACAGCATAACTTTCTATTGTTTCTCCCTCATGTGTTTCCTTCTCTAGCTTCCCCTTCAATGTATCAGTATTATTTACCTCAAATTCTCCCTGTCAATTCAAGTTCCACTTTCTCATCACACTCTGGGAAAAGAACTTTCACCTAAATTCCCTGTAGTATTTGTTAGCAACTATTTCAAAGGTTGGGGACCTTGTGGGTGTGAGAATGGCTATTACTGGAGTTTAACCTACTAAAGCCATCAAATTTAGCAACATTGCACACTGGTAAGCACAAGTCCATCAGCAAATGAAAGACAAAAAGTGGAATTTTTTCAGATATTAACAAATCCATTGCATATTTCCAGCAGTTTTTGTTTCTATTTCAGATTTGGTGTATTAGCAGTTTTATTTTCATATTACCTCTACCAGTAAGCTACCCACTATTTGCCAGGTTAGGATAATACTCCCCATTAAATTTTCAAAGATAACAGGAACCAGGAGGGACTAATTGTAGCTTGACCCCTACTTTCCCTTCTCCTCCCCAACTAGGATTGTTACTAATATTCATTAGGCAATCAATAAATGCGAGTTTCAGCCCTTTTAAAGTGGACAATAGGTTCCGGAAACTGCACAAGTAACACAGCGAGCACCATAATTCATGATAAATTGAGTGTATTGACGTCTTTGTCCTGACCATGACACTAGTACACCATAAGCCATTGAAGCATGGTTCCTTCCAGCTGTTGGAGGTGTAAGAACTTTAAAAGTAACTGCTTGCCTTCTCTTTTTCTCTCCACAAAACATCATTGTTGTCCAAGGGTGCTAACCATGACTCTCCTCACATTTTTATGTTATGATATAACACTGGGGCAAGGAGCAGAGCAAGCCCAAGAATTACCTCAGTCATTTCAGGGTTTGAATCTACGCTCTCAGTGTCATTAAGCACCACACTTGAGCCAACTGAACTAACCATTCCCTTAATGCTTGCCAGATAATGATGTTAGCTTTTAAACCTTGAACATAATACGACTGCATATGGGTCATCAGATAATTCAATCTGGCAGCTGTCATTCCCAAGCCTCAGTTTCCTCATCCAGCTCTATGGCAAAAATCTACTTCCAGTGTGATGAATAGTCAGCCACAGTATTTAGATCAATGATGATCTAAAAGTCCTATTATGGTCCCACCAAAGTAAACAGCAGTTTAAATGGCCCATCACATCTGCTGAGGGAAGAAATGCCATGGTGGGCTGTAAAATCTTGAGTGTTTAAAACTCATGTGAGTTTCCAAAGAGACGCATCCTGAATCAACCCCCATTACGGTGTTGAGCAAAAGGTTTGGTGGATGGTCAAGAAAGCAAAACTGCCCTATTGACACCGTCATAAACATAATGCTTTGGTTAACTCTTCATTATTTCTTTCCCCTGTAAGGTATGACAAGAATGACCTAGAATGAAACAGGATTAGCCAGTTTAATATTTTTGTATTTTCCATAGATGAGAAAACTTGTTCAACCACTTGAGTGACCCTTGTAAATCTTCTGCAACATCTGATGTGTATGCAAACTTATAAAGATGGTTATACGTGTTTTATTGTATTCAGGTGCTGCCAACATGTTCACAATACATCTAAGTATTACACTCGGATATGAAGCTAAGGATATGAGTTCAATGTTCACTACGGGCCCGATTTTACCATTGCGTTGCGCACGTTTTTGGGCGCAAAAACTTGGTAAAGTCGGGCATGAGGAGAATACCACGATCCGTGCCCGTACTGATTCCCCCTTTACCAAGGCCCGAAAATGGACGTGATCGGGACCATGCCTGAAACGGGCACGACATCAATTTAAATGCATTTGCATGCATTTAAATTGACTTAATGGGCTGCATGCCCAAACTTACCTGCATTTCCCCCTTTACCATCGCGTCCGCCCGTCCAGATACGGCGCGAAACAGAAATGCTCAGCAAAAGTCTGTTTCGGGCGCTCAAGCTTCAGAAGAGAGAAGTTCAGAGCTTCCGGCAGCTCTCTAACTCAGATCGGTGGTGGGGTGGGGAGGGAGGCCAGATCGTTCTCTGGTGGAAGGGGGAGGGGTGGATGGAGGGAAGGAGGCCAGATTGTTCTCTGGTGGGGCGGGGGGGGAAGGAGGTGGGTCAGATGTATTTCTGGTGGGGGTGGAGGAGGAGGAGGATAAGATCGTTCTCTGGTGGGAGGGGAGCAGGGGGGTCAGATGTATCTCTGGTGGGGGGGAGGAGGAGGGCCAGATCCTTCTCTGCTGGGGGGGGGGGGGGGGGGGGGAGGGGGAGGAGGGTCAGATCATTCTCTGGTGGGATTAGGAGGACGGAGGAGGTCAGATGGATCTCTGGTGGGGGGTGGAGGGCAGGGGGGAAAGTGGGTCCGCTGCCACTGCGTGCGATCAGTGAGGGGGAAGGGGGATCCACTGCCACTCTGTGGGCGATCGATGGGGGGGCGGGGGGAAGTAGGGCGGGGGGGGGTTGCGATCGGTCTGGGTAGTGGGCGGGGGTGGATGGATAAGGGGGACAGTAATGTTGTGGGGGTGGGGCAATGCCTGTGGGGGCCAGGGGGAAGCTTAATGCGGCCCAGGAGCAATGTGGCAGGGGAGCATTTTTCAAATTTTTTTTTACTGTGCATGTGCAGTTGAAGGCTCCGATCGGAGCAGCAGCGTTTCAAGTGCGATAAGCCCCGCCCACAGCGCGATTCAGATATGTGACTTTTTTTCAGGCTGAGTGCATATGGGGGCACAGGGTTTACAAGTCAGATCTGAATCACGCCCAGATTCAGCACTTAGAATCAAAATGGTAATATCGGGCCCTACGATTAAAATTTGTGCAGCTCGAAATGTATTTCTAGATTCAACAGGAGTCCATGTTCACTGCTCAACAGGTGACCTTCACCTTTAAAGATGCAAAAAATGTATCAGATGCTCCATTAATTTTGCTTGAATTTAATTCTTTCCACCTTTGCTTTTGTAAGTCATGGCGCCAGAATCTTTCTGTTTGCCATTGTCTGCCCCTAATCGACTTCAGTCTTTTCCTTAGAGTGACATATATTTACTGAGGGTCAAACCATTGTGATTGATGCTACCAAATTACACTCAGCTCGTCTGAACAAGAGACATCATTCTGGCTGCCGACAGATCTTTTTTTCAATGCTCTATATGCCTTACATTGTTTCTACAAGAAATTTGCATCATATTATTCTAAACTTTTGAACAACAATGTGCTTTCTCCACCAGCTCTCCAAAGGATCTGTATTTTAATTTTCTACGTTCTCAGCACCAGATCTATTAAGCTTCCAATGCGGTTTAATCGCTCATCTCCCACTGGTGTTAACAATTGATTTCAAGCATGCTAACATTTATTTCTGGGCCCAGCATCTGAGTGTGTTGCTATTAAAGAGGTGTAAATGTCTTCTCCCCACAGGAAACCATCCAGCCAAAAAATTATTATAGTACAATTCCTTTTTAGTTTATTCAATCTGAGTGTCTGCGTTACAATTCTGGCTCTGTCAAATATCTATTTAGGTTCACTGCCATTAGCCACCCCATTGGACAGGTTGCCTGCTTTGTATGCTATTTATCTGTTAGCACAGGCTTGGAAGCATGGAATTTGAGGAAGATCATACAAAGAAATTCTTTAATGTTATAGGCTTGACATCTGTGTCTTATGAACAGAAACAATCACTTCAAATTTGTTGAGTTAACATTCAGTGAAGCAAAGTTTGGTTTGAATCATAAACTACTTTATTCCACAGTTCTTACGAAATCACAGAGCAGAGGTTGATGACAGAGCTTAATGCAAGCAGTGCAACTTCTGTTTAAGTAATTCTACGAAATTTAATTGGGGGGATTTACAGCCTCGCTCGACCCAAGACCAGAAAATCCCGCCTGAGGTCAACGGACCTTCCTATTGTCTGCCTCTCGCCCGCTCCGATTCTCATGGCGGGAGGAACAGGAAATGCTTGTCCAATCTGTTGTGCTGTAATTTAAAATCATAATATGCTGTACTTCATCCAACCTACTGCTCAGGACAATGTTTGACCTCTATGTGGATTTCTGATGCTGCACTGATTCTTGGGCTCCAGTGTTATTTCAACCTGTTGAGCAGAGATGGGGAGGGAGAGCAATGCCATTTTAGCTCCAGGGCCAGCTGACACAGATAGCAAGCACACCTGCTGGAAACATCACTAGATGCAAACTGGGATTCTATGCTGTTATTAGTACACTGATTCAACATTAAGTAATGGATCAGAACATCCATGTAGTGACAAATCGCTGAGCAAAAGATAGCAGGATTGGCTTCACTAGCTGACAGACATGACTGGAAGTTGGATTTAAAGGAGCAGATATTTGGGTCTTTTGGATCTGTGTTTTTGTACATCATTGATTTCCAAGCCAGTTCTGGGATTGCAGTTTGGTCCATTTCATTACCTACCCTGATTAAGTATTTACTGCTTATCATGACTGCTGTTTCTGCTTCTTTCCTTTGGTTTCAAATCATTAAAAAGGGAGCAGTGCCAAACAACTGGAATAAACAGTAGGAAGGTCTATGGGATATTAGCAGGTCTGGGTAACTACAGGAGAGATACTTATCCAGTCCAATGGGCAGCATGGTGGAAGTGCGCAGCAAGTGCCAGCACTGCTGCCTCATAGCTTCAGGAACTTGGGTTCAATTCTGGCTTTGGGTGACTGTGTGGAGTTTGCAGGTTCTCCCTGTGTCTACAAGGTTTTTCTCCAGGTGCTCCGGATCCCTCCCACAGTCCATAGGTGTGCAGATTAGGTGGATTAGCCATGGTAAATGTGTGGAATTACAGGTATTGGGGTGGGGGGGGAAGGTTGGTGTTGGGGGTCTGGGTAAGATGCTTTTTGGAGAACTGGTGCAGACTCAATGGGCCGAATGGCCTCCTTCTGCACTGTAGGGATTCAATGGATTCTATAGGCCTTGTGGTTGCAGGGAAGGTCAGAGGCCTTGTGGTGATCAGGTGGGGGCAAGGGTCGTTGTGAGAAGAACAAATCGGCAGGATTCTTGGGCAGTCATTCGGATCCTGCAAGTAGGTGTGAAGGCACTTACTTCCTCAACCCACCAAGTTCCCACCCATCAAGTTCCCGCCTTGATGATGCTTGATACTCAGGAAAACTGGCTGACAGCAGTTAAAATTGAAACCTTCATAATCACCCCATTATCATATTTAAAGTTTCAATTTGTCTCCTTGGAGTGGTTTGGCTACCTACCCAACTTTGGCCTCAGTTAATGCTGGAAACGGACAGATTGAAGGTGGGTTTACTTCGGGAGACACATTTTTGAGGCTTAATGCAGTTCCACCCAACTCACAGAATTGTTACAGCACAGAATGAGGCCATCATGTCTACACCGGCTCGTGAGCAATTCGCTTAGTGCCATTCTCCCACCTTCTCCTCATAAACTTGCACATTCTACTTATTTGTAACTATGGAAGCAGGAGATGTGGCTCTTTCTTTCTGACACTATCTATCACACCCAATGAGATCCATAGCTAAAGGAGCTTGATAACCATCAATTGATGGTGTTGTGGGGAAATTTCAAGAGGTGGCCAATTGTGTCCTAAACTAAGACAATTCAAAACTCACAAGGCAAATATCTCTGTATAAAAAACATAATTTATTCAACATAAAACATAAGACAATACAACACAAACGTACAGCTGACAGGAGTCTGACAAAGGGTTAAATAACTCTAAGGACAGAGCGACAGAACCTCTCTGAAAGAACTAGATTACAGAGTCAAATACAGATCAATTATACTTTTCCATAATCAATAATTCCGCCATTCATTAGCTTAAAATCAATTCCATTTAACAGTCATGTATCAATACAAATTTCTGTTGGATACCTCAGCCAATCATAAGATACTTAATAGCATGATGATATCTTATTCATCCAACTGATTCCGAACATAGACTCCCCTTGGCACTAACTAACTGTCGCTTGGTAACGGCTGACGCTACTGCAATGGACGTTCCCACTGGCTCACTGCCAAGTTGAATAGACATGTGTTCCTGCGTCCAGGTTCATATCTATTCTGTCTCTGGGCAAAGGACAGAATTATTCATAATGTTGCATAATGCGTCCCCTCTTAGGGATGCCACCCAATATGACTTGCTGACTAGTCTGTTCCCAGACCTTTGGCTTTAAACTACTAATTTTGACTGCCATGCCTTTCGCTATCTTTGCTTGATTAAAGTGTACATTTACATTGAAATACATTGAAAATATCAGCATATATGTTGTAAATCATAATTATTTGTTTTGATTCACTTACTGTATTCGCATATGTGTAAGCTGTTTGTGTTAGCTTGCCCAATAATCATTTAACTTTTTACTGATTCTTTGTCCTCTGAAAGACTGCATTCTGCTTATAAATCCAGTGCTCTAACACTTCCATAAAGTTCAAGAGGGATTATGCATCATCCAAACTCCATTCTAACTTAACTCCTAGCTGGGGAAAGATTTTGGGGTGAATTTTCCCATTCTGCCCGCCATGGGAGTTGTAGCCGGCAAGGGGCGGACCTTGACAATGTCCATTGACCTCGGGTGGGATTTTCCTGTTTCGGGACAAATGCAGTTGGAAAATTCCGCCCTTCAATTCTATCACTGAGTAATATCACCCATATATACATATCAAATGGTGTCAAAAGATCAATATATGCATCTGCAAGTACCATGTATTCTTAATGCAACTTTAATTACACTCATTAACACTTATGGGATAAACATTAAATTATATTATGATTGTATCAAACATATGTAGAATAAAACCTGTGCTAATTTTATTAATCATGTTTTCTCATAACTATCAATTATTATAGAACATGAAACATTTGATTAAGTACCTATCTACCTGCCAGTATGGCCACATACTTCATTACAAATATAGTTTAATAATGTAAGTACAGTAAAATAATCTACAACTTGGTAAAGCAAGAAACTCAAACTAAATTAGTAATTTGACTAAACACTATTCAACAATAACCCACTCTAAACTCCAAGCAGTTTAAGCCCAGAGTATGATAGACAGCGAAGGATGATGAAATCCATGAGGTAAATGTTTCATGAATTAATAATTATATTTTGTATGAATCTTCACTTTCAAAAATCTAACAGTGTGTCTGACAGGGTGAAATCTGCATCAAATATTAAGATTTTTATATATCTTCACACATTTTGCATTTTAACGGTTAAGTGTATGCTGTAGTCTCATTCTGTTAAATTAAACACAATGACTACTGATTTATTTTTTCCTTTGATTTGGCCTTTATAAAAAAAAATGACTCATTTTGATGAAGGATATATTAAGAATGCAGAATGAAAGGCATCTGTTGATGGAGTACCAGGGCAGAGTTTTATCAAGGACAGTGAATAATTCATAAATATCATTATCATGTGAGATTTAAATCCATTGTCGAGTGAACTATAGAGAGCTCTGAGAGCTCTGAGATGTTCAAAGCATTAGCATGAAGTGGATTTATTGTGTTAACCACTCATCATGAACTACAACATGGTGAATAAGAAATGTGAAATATTTGTGCAATCAATTTTGCCTAAATTTTCAAAACATCATGCCTAAAATAGCAGGAGTATGTTAATTGTGCCATTTCCTTTGCAAACGTATCAGGTAGATGGTAGAGACTTTTTTGTGGTTGCTCCAGTAATCCACTGGCACTGATACCCTGTTGTTATTAAAAGGATCAACATTGAATGGCTTCTATAAAAAGTGGGGGATATGTTCTACCAAATTGCTGCTGATGTGACAAACACAGAAATGTACTGATTTATGCTCTTAAAGTATTTATGTTTAAAAATACTTTAACAACAGAAAAAAAAATACATCATTCTACTTTCTGTGCTCATTAAGGTGAGGGTTGTCAGTACTAGTGGTGGGGAATTGGAGTACTTCTTATTTTGGCATGAGGCATTAAATCAAATGATCCCAAACCTGTTTAGATGCATTGTAAAGCAGTGCTCCATCAGTGTCATACAATCAAATATCTATTCTGCACACTCACTATGCTGTGGTGTCTTTGAGAAACCAAACTAGGAAAGATTTGGTGTTTGCAGACTACACCCTGTAGCTAGACAAAATAATTGTTTTACCCCATTTGCCTCTCTGGCTGTGACTATCAAGCCCGTTAGATTATGGGTGAATCTTTCAGCTTTAGCCGGGGTGGCAAAACGGGTGATAGTAAATTGGATACTTGCCATACAGCTTGCCAAATTTACCTGACTTTCAGGGAACCAGTCCTGTGAGTCTCTGCTTTCATTCCAGCAGCTGGGTTGTGGAGCTAGCAAGGACTGGGCAGGATGCAGAGAAAAATTATTTATGTGCCCAGTCATTAAAATACTGGAAATACTCAGCAGGTTAGGTAGCACCTGTTGAGACAGAAAAACAGTGTTAATTCTTTAGTTGATATCTTTTTATCAAATCCAATTTTCCCCAACAAAAACTTGTCACAACGGTGACAATAATGGAGTGATCCACGTCGGTTCCTCAGGTGAGCTTCGCACCACAATCATCCCGCACCCAGTAACTTTTTTGGAGCGTGACCATGGCCTAAACATGCCAGTGAACCCAGCTTCGGAGTGCTTGAGCTTTGGTTACGCAAGGGCGCCCCAACCTCTCAGTGCCCTAGGAGACTCTCTCCTCCACCACGGACATTGGGACCACCCCTCGCTCTACCCCCCCATCACAATATGGGTCGCTGGCATCGGGGCCCTCCCAATGGGTCCCCATTATCACATGCCCACCCCCCCCTCCATCATGACCCCCTTCATGATCCATCCCTACACAACCTGCCGGGTGGGCACTGCCTGGTGGACACTGCCTGGCTATGCCCCCACCACCTGGGGGCTTCAATGGTCTCCGAGCTCCCCAGCATGACCATTGCACCAGGTCTCTGCTAGTGGAGACCAGTAATGATTCGTGCTGGTGTGACCTCCCACCGGAAAGGTGGGAACATTCTGGGAGGGGGAATGATCACGTGTCAAACTCACTAATGAGATTGAAATCTATCAAGCTGAAAAAAGTGATGCAGCAGAGACATCAGGATTGGAGTTCCCAGTTTTAAAATGAAGGGAGCTATGTTAATGTGCATGTGCTTTGATGAGTCCGAGGAAGTGGAGACCTGATTGAATTTATAGACTTGGGGAGTGATATTTCCACCTCGGCAAGCCGTCCGTGGATTGCATCGATCCGGTGCAGACTTAAAAATGGGTTTTGCATTTTTGAATGGGGAAGTATAATTTGTATAAAGAGCAAGCAGGGAACACCAGAACCTGCATCACCGACAGCATTTACTCGAAGCAGATCTGTCAAGTATCAACTAACATTTTATGCTATGTTGGGCAGCCACAAGGACATTATTCTCCCTCTCCATTCAAAAATGCTTCCTGTTTCAATCCCCCTTTAGCCCCAAATTGACCTAACCCACTAATCCCTTGCTGCAGGTCTGCACTCTTCTGGGTGACCTCCAGACCTTCCAATCCCCAAAATGGTCAGCTGCCCTATTATCAATGGAAAATCATAGACCTGACCATCAAAATCATTTACACCCCTTGCTGAGTAAATTGAGTGGATGCCCTGATCTCTGGTCACCAGGCAACCCGTGTTCAATGATAAAAATGAAAATCCTCTATAGTTAAAATTTCTAAACCATAAATCTGACTGAATGAAATAAAATGTACCTCTCACAGAAATTTTTAACAACTCATAACAGCTAATAAATAATACAGGTTGAAAGAAAAATTATACTCTTCCTCCCTATACATAATACCCAATGCTGACATTAGACATATGTACCAACCCGTATTGCAAAAGCTAATTGTTGTAAGTTTGTTGTTACTGACTAAGAAACGATTGCAGAGGCATAGATAAGTCTGAACAGTAGCTGGTTTATTGGAGGAACATAATGAATAACAGATATACCAGACTAGGCGTTACTCAATCTAAGTTGTGAGCATTCTTTTTCACTCTTGGCCATGTGACTCTCTCTTACCACTTTCTCCAGTCCTGAACACCCATCTTCCCCAAAGACTTTTCTAAATATATTTTACATTTGTATTTCTATACTATCCCCAAGTCTCGAACTTCATAGGTTTAATTGGTTTGGAGTTCTCTCTTGTGAGGCTTAGAAGATTGGTAGCCTCCCTTTGCACTTCGTTGCTTTGGTTTGGTTGGCCTTTGGCAAAAGTTACAGCATCTAGTGCATTGTCAGTTAGACTCTTAAAATCTGGTTCTCCCAAGTGTATCATGGATGGTTATTTTAGTTGGATCTAAACTTGATCCTCATTTTCCTCTCCTTGTTCTTATATCACTTAATCTGATGTTTCTCTCTCATGATTAGATTTGATGAGTTAACCCCTTTCTTTTCATTTGGTATATTCCCTATCCTCATCTATTGAGTTGATCCTTGTTCCTTTTGATGGTTTTGTCAGCCTTTCTTCCATTCTAAAGTGATGATTTCTTGTAGCCTCTGTTCATGAAGTCTTGGGAAATCCTAGACTGCTGTCTCTGGAACTAATTGTTTAGGCAGAACAGGAAACTGAGGGAGGCATTTGACCAATATCTTGCATTCCCTCACATTCCAGTAACCTTGTGTAGCAGTATGGTCAGTGTCCTCCACTGTAGGAGCAGTGGATATTGCCTGGTTCAGTTCTGTCTCTGGTTCTGGACTATCTTGACGGCTTGCGTCCTGTGCCACAAGTTTTGGTGGATGAATAGGTGTGGATGTACTTACAAAGGAGTCGCCACTGTCAAATGAATGGGGCATTGTATCAGCGTATTTTATCACCTGCTGTCATTGGGGCTTTTCTCCCCCCCCCCCCCCCCCCACACCTTCCTCACCACATATAAGGAGAAATCCTTTAGAGGAGGGTTAGCCCCCTGCCAGAGCCACCCGGGCACTGCCAGATACACTGCCAAAGTGCCTGGGGCAATGCCCAGCCTTGGCCCTCAACCCCTGGGGCTTCTATGTCCCCAACATGGCCATCACAACTGTTTTTTGTTTCCGAAAACTAGTAGTGCTTTATGCTGACTTGACACCAGTGCAAGTCCTGTTTTGGCCCTCATGACCATAACAGGCTTTATGGCCTCTGGCAAACGGGGTCACATGTGTAGGCAAATAGGGATCCCAACTTTTAAAGTCATTGGCTGGATGGGGGTAGGGACAAACGATCGGGAAATCCCACCAGTGTTAAAGCTGTTTTGGGACTCCCATGCTATTTGCCATTCCAGGCGATGGTGTTTCCAGTATGTTTGTTTCTGTATTGGAGCATTACTTTAAAATGCCTACAACTTGTAGTTTATCCGTCATGGACCATATAATTGGATTTCAGTTGTCCTCAACCATTGTTGCTTTATCTTTGTCTTTATCAGCATGACTGTGTCCAATTTTAAATGAATGATGTGTCCATTGACACAAATGTCCACATTCCAGAATACGTATCTTGGATCTTGATTTCACCAAGGGAATGTTGTTGTACCTCCTTGTTGAGATTCATCAATTTCAGTAACGGCCTTGTGTGCGAAGATTCTCTCATTACCCCCTGTGAATTAAGAGGTTTTTGTCTTGCACATCTTTCCAAAGTGTCGAAACCTTTCACGATAAAAGCATTCAGCCATGCTTGTAGGACACTGTTTGCACGTGTGGGGCTTTTAGGCACCACAGTGGTGGCCATGGTTTAATGGTGTCTTGAACTTTTATTGTGGAAGGTGTATTTGGCTCTGGAGTGTCTTTGGCATTCTTTTATTTAATAAGTTGTGGCATCATTGGGGTTTCTGAACTACTGTAACAACGGTAAGGGTACTACAGTAATTAATAGGACTGAAAACCAATAAATCTCCAGGGCCTGATAACTGACATCCCAGTGTACTAAAGGAGGGAGGCATGGAAATAGTGGATATGTTGATTATCATCTTCCAAAATTCTGCAGATTCTGGAATAGTCTCGGCAGATTACAGGGTGGCAAATGTAACCCTGCTATTTATAAAAGGAGGGAGGGAGGGGGAAAACGGGGATATACTAACCAGTTAGCCTAACATCAGTAGTAGGGAAAATACTAAGAGAATGTTATAAAGGATGCAATAACATGGCACTTAATAAATATCAATGGGATTAGACAAAGTCAACATGGATTTATGAAAGGTAAATCATGTTTGACAAACCTACTGGAATATCTTAAAGATGTAACAAATAGAATAAGGGTGAACCAGTCGATGTGGTGTATTTGAATTTTCAGAGAGCTTTTGATAAAGTCCCACCTAAAAGGTTAGTGTGCAAAATTGAAGTGCATGGGATTGGGGATGATTTATTGGCATGGATTGAGAATTGGTTAACAGACAGGAAATAGAGAGTAGGAATAAATGGGTCTTTTTTGAAGTGGCAGGCAATTACTACCTACAGGGATCAGTGCTTGGGCTCCAGCTATTCACAATATACATCAAAGATATGGATGAGGGAACCAAAAGTAATATTTCCAAGTTTGCTGATGACACAAAACTTGGTGAGAAGGTGAGTGGTAAAGAGGATGTTAAGAGGCTTCAAGGTGATTTAGAAAAGTTGAGTGAGTGGGCAAAAATATGGCAGATGCAGTAGTGGATAAATGTGAAGTTATCCACTTCGGATAGAGAAACAGAATGGCAGAATATTATTTAAATAGTAATAAATTGGGAAATGCTGACCTACAAAGCCACCTAAGAGTCCCAGTCACTGAAAGCAAGCATGCAGGTACAGCAAGCAGTTAGGAAACAAATGTATGTTGGCCTTCATTGCCAGGGGACTTAAGAACAGGAACATGGATGTCTTACTGCAGTTATACAGTGCTTTGGTGAGATGAGAACTGGAGTATTGTGTGGAGTTTTGGTCTTCTTGTCTAAGAAAGTTTGTACTTGCCATAGAGGGAGTGCAGTGAAGATTCAACTGATTGACTCCTGGGATGGCAGGATTATCATATGAGGAGAGATTGGGTTGACTGGGGCCTGTATTCACTGGAATTTAGAAGAATGAAAGGGGATCTAGTTGAAACATATAAAATTCTGACAGGACTGGACAGACAAGATGCAAGGATATTATTTCCTCTGGCTGAAGGGTCTAGAACAAAGAGGTCACAGGATACAGGGCAGGCCATTTAGAACTAAGATGAGCAGAAATGTCTTCATTCAGACGGTGGTGAACCTGTGGAATTCTCTAACACAGAAGGCTGTGGAGGTCAAATCACTGAATATATTTAAGAAGGAAATAGATTTTTAGACTCCAAAAGTGTCAAGGGGTATTGTGAGAGCACTGGAGTATAACATTGAGATAGAAGCTCAGCCATGATCATGTTGAATACTGGTGTAGGCTTGAAGAGCTAAATGGCCTACTCCTGCTCGATTTTCTATGCTTCTACTATTAGAATGGTTCTATTTTGTTGATGAATCTCTGATTGTTTGACTAACTATATGGCCTTCTCCAAAGTTAAGTCATCTTTGGATTGCAGTACGTCAGATAGGGAGTCATCACTAACATGGACTATGATGCAGTCTTGTATCTGCTCACATTTAATATCACCATATTCATAACCTTTAACCAGTTGACACAGATCATTGATTCACCAGGTTTCTGGACCTTTTTTTCAAACTTGGCTCTTTCTAATTTCTTGGTACTCTGTAAATTAAAATAATTATCAAAGGCTTTAATGACTTCTTCAAATTTGTCTGATGTTTCATTAATGCCTGTCTTATTATCTCATTATCAGCAATTGCACAAATAGAGTACAACAATGTAGTGCTTGTTCAGCCTCTGAATTACTGTTCAATCCAGGTGCAATTATGAATTTTAGAAAACTCTTACTCCACACTGTCCAATTGTATACCTGATCTGATCCTTCCATGTGCCCATGCAAGGTGAATTTGGAATCCATAGCTGTTTTCAGCTCTTAGAAGGCCTGCTTGGATTTTTAAAAACCTCTGTTGCAGTACTGGAGTTTTCCCACACAGGTCAGCCTTTCTTTGATACCCACTTCAATTGCTGTCCCTTTTTGGTAATCGTTTATAAACGTTGCAGACTTTAAAAAATAATGCTGGAAGTAACTTTTCAGTTCTGTATACTGCTTTCTTCCCACTGGGGAATCATGTTTGAGTAGCTGATTTATTTTCAAATGCTGCCATGTGGTCACCACATGTAATGCCATTGACCTCTGTCCCAGGCTGTGAGATGTATCAAAACCTATGCTCACTAAAAATAGAATTTGCTCACTGCAGCCCGCATACTGCTCCATCAACTTAAAGATTTTGTGCCCTTTCCAAGGTTTGCTCACCCTTCCTTGAGCATCATTAGGTTCTTTACTTCTGCTGCTGGATCAGGATTTTTCACAGACCTCTATGTTGAACAGTGGATTTTTTTTCTCTGCCTCTCAGCCTCCACATCGTCCATGAAGCTGTTTTGGCAATTTTCAACTGTCTTATTGGCGTCTTCAGCTTTGGCATCATTTTTCAGGTCAGACTTGCAGACTTTTTAAAGTTAATTTTTAGAGATTTCAGGGTCCTTCACTGCTGCGACCATGATATGTGTTGGTTGACTAAGGAACAATAGCAGAGACAGATATGTCTGAACATTAACTGGTTTATTAGAGGAACTTAATTTATAGATTAGTGTTACTCAGTCTAAGTTACGAGCATTCTCCTGCTAGACTCTTGGTCATATGACTCTCTCACATCATCCTGTGATGGTACTTCTGCAGTTCCACATATTAACCCTTTCAGCCCTGAACAGTTTAATACTACACTAATATCTACCTTGCAGAAGCTTTTTATTTCAACAAGTGGACTACTTGAGCAGGAAAATTCCTGCCCCACCAATGCCTGTGGATAACATTGTGGAGAAAATTGTGGCCAAGCCTAATTCTGTTTTTCAGGCATTTTACTAAACTAAAGGCACATGGTAAAAATTGGTTATGGTCCTTTTATTTGCGCACACCCGACCTAGTAGGTCCGGAAATTACTAGAATTGGGCCGGCCCTCATTTCAATAATCTGGGCAGTCGCTTGGCTGAAATAAACTATTTTTCAATTATTGTTTAGTGGCAGTTGCTACTTAGGCTGGCAGAAACCACGTAAGTCTTTTCAAAATTATTTTGAGGGATGAGCACCTTGATGGCAAAGCTGGAGAAAGTGAACTGCCTTCTTGAACCATTGCATTCCATCTAGTGTAGGAATAGGCCCAGATATTGCTCAAAGATTTAGTGCAAGGTTTTTCAGTTGTTTATGCTTCTGATGTTGGACAGGTAGGAGTATCCACTGGAGCTTAAAAGAATGAGTGGTGATCTTTTTGAACCATATAAGGTCCTGAGGGGGACTACACAAGGCAGATGTGGAAATTATTTTTCCCCTTGTGGGAGAGGCTAAAACTACGTGACACATAACAACAGGTCTCCGATTTGAGACAGATGAGAATTTTTTTATTTCAGGGGTTGTGAGTCGTTAGAATCCTCTTCCCCAGAGATTTGTGGAGGCAGGATCATTGCATATTTTTAAAGCAGAGATAGATAGATTCTCGATGAACAATGGAGTCAAAAGATATTGGGGGTAGGCAGGAAAGTGGTGTTGAGGCCACAATAAGATCAGTCATGATATTACCAAATGGCAGAGCATGCTGCTACACCATTACCTCTGGTATCTGCCAGGGATCTATCCTTGGTCTCTTCTTATTTTTCATCTGAAAGCACAAAGTTAGTTTTCAAATATACATTGATGACACCCAGCTCTACTTCACTATCACCTCTCTCGACACCTTCACTGTTGCTAAATTATCAAACTTAAAGCTGATATCCAGTGCTGCATGAGCAGAAATTTCCTCAAATTAAATATTGGGAAGACTGAAGTAAAACTCCATTCCCTAGCTACCACCTCACTCTTCTCCCTGGCAACTGTCTGAAACTAAATCACTAAGGTTCATCACCTTGATGTCACATTTGATCCCAATATGAACTTCTGACAACATATTTGCGCCATCATGAAGATCATCTATTTCTTCCTCTGTAATATTACCTAACTCCACTGCTGCCTCCACTCATCTGTATCTGAAATCCTCATTCATGCCTTTGTTACCCCCAGATTCAACTACTCCAATGCACGCCTCCCTGGTGTCCCATGTCCTACACTCTTGTAAACTTAAGGTTATCCAAAACTCTACTGCCTGTGTCCTAACATGCACTAAGTCCCAATCACATATCACAACTTCGCTCACTGACATACATTGGCTTCTGGTCAGACAAAAGCTTGATTTTAAAATTCTCATCCAATTCCCTCCTCCAGGGCCTTGTCTCTCCCTATCTGTATAATCTCTTCCAATGCCATAACGTCTGAGATATCAGCAATCTTCTGGCTTCTTCAGCATCCATAATTTCATTTGTTCCACCATTGGTGACATCCTTTCACTTGTTTAGACCCTAAACTATGGAATTCTATCCTTACATTTAATTGTCTCTCTCCCTCAATCTTCTTCTTTCAGGCATTCCTCAAAACCTTCCTCTCTGACCAAGCTTTTGGTCATCTCATCTAATATCTCACATGACTCGGGGTCATAGTGTGCTGTATTCTGCTCCTTTGAGGCATCTTGGGTGTTTTATTGTATTAAAGGTGCTATGTAAATATAATTAAAAACAAAATACTGCGGATGTTGGAGATCTGAAATAAAAACAAAAATGCTGGAAAAACTCAGCGGTTCTTGCAGCATCCATGAACAAAGAAACAGAGTTAATGCTTCGAGTTCAATATGACTTCTCTGGAATCGAAGAGAGATAGAAATATGATGGGTTTTATACTGTTGAAAAAGTGGGGGCAAGGTCAGGTGAAACAAAAAGGGAAGTTCAAGGATAGTTTAGAGAGCAGGGAGGATTAAATTACAAAGATGTCATGGAACAAAAGGCAAAGAATGTGGGAACGGTAGCAGTAAACGAACAAAGCATTGGTTCTGGGTAGGTGTTAATAACAGAATAACTGTCAGTGCTGAAAGCAAAATGACAGAATAAAGGTCAGTCTGTCTGAAAACAACACATGAGAACACAAAACAGACTGGCACTTAGGGACAAATACCAAATGGCAGATAGAGTTCATGGTCTGAAGTTGTGAATTTAATGTTGAGTCCAGCAGGCTGTAAAGTACCTAATTGGAGGTTGAGACTCTGTTCCTCATTGGGTGTCAATGGAACATTGCAGCAGACTGAAGACAGAAATGTCCATACAAGAGCAAGGTAGTGAATTGAAATGGCAAACATTGGAAGAGGGAGTTGTGAGTTAAGCAATATGATCATGTAAAATTTGTGCTGATAGATATCCTGACTAAACATTTTCTCTCAAATTTCTCCTGTAGCGTGGCAAAAGAACCTGATGTGGAGATGCCGGCATTGGACTGGGGTAAGCACAGTAAGAAGTCTCACAACACCAGGTTAAAGTCCAACAGGTTTATTTGGTAGCAAATACCATAAGCTTTCGGAGCAATGCTCCTTCGTCAGATGGAGTGGTCTCTGTTCTCAAACAGGGCACAGACACAGAAATCAAATTACAGAATACTGATTAGAATGCAAATCTCTACAGCCAGCCATCTTGCATGTTTGTAGAAACTTGATGTCTGTGTCGATATGCGCGATCTTCTTGGAGATCCTCTCCACTTGGAGCCGGCAGTTTGTGGCGTCGATGGTAGTCATGATGTGGAGATGCCGGCGTTGGACTGGGGTAAGCACAGTAAGAAGTCTCACAACACCAGGTTAAAGTCCAACAGGTTTATTTGGTAGCAAATACATGTCTGTGTCGATATGCGCGATCTTTGGCTGGCTGTAGAGATTTGCATTCTAATCAGTATTCTGTAATTTGATTTCTGTGTCTGTGCCCTGTTTGAGAACAGAGACCACTCCATCTGACGAAGGAGCATTGCTCCGAAAGCTTATGGTATTTGCTACCAAATAAACCTGTTGGACTTTAACCTGGTGTTGTGAGACTTCTTACTAAAAGGACCTGATGGCAGATGGGGAGAATATTTTTTAACACTGTGAATTGCTAGGAATACATTATCGGAAAGGGTGGTGGAAACATATCCGTATGTTTGAAAGTGAATTAGATATATAATTGAAAAGGAAAAGTTTGCATGGTTATGGAGAAAGAACAGTTGAATGGGATTAATTGATTGCATAGGACTTTACAGAAACAGGCCATTTGGCTCAACAGATCTATGCTGGGTGTTTATGCTGCACATGAGCCTCCTCTTTCCATCTTACTTCATAGGAACATAGGAATTAGGAGCAGAAGTAGACAAGTTCAGCCCTTCAAACCTGTTCCGCCATTCAATCAGATCATGGCTGATCTCTCCCTGGTTTCAAATCCACCTCCCCACTGTTCCCCATATCCCTTTTTCTATTAGAAATATATCTAGCTCCTTCTTGAAACCATTCAACGATTCAGACTCCACCGTGTTATGGGGCAGCGAGTTCCACAAATTCACCACTCTCTGTGAGAAGTACTTCCTCCTCATCTCAGTTTTAAATCTATCACCTCTCAACCTATACCTGTGACCCCTTGTTCGAGATTGCCCCATAACAGGAAACATTTGGTCTACATTTACTTTATCAATCCCTTTTAAAATTTTATATACCTCAATCAGATCCCCTCTCATCCTTCTAAACTCCAGCGACTATAAGCCCAAACTGTTTAATCTCTCC
Source organism: Mustelus asterias (assembly GCF_964213995.1). Lineage (NCBI taxonomy): Eukaryota > Metazoa > Chordata > Chondrichthyes > Carcharhiniformes > Triakidae > Mustelus > Mustelus asterias. The sequence goes on along the minus strand of NC_135801.1, from coordinate 28,951,211 downwards.
TCATACTTTAACCCTTTCATCCCCGGAATCAATCTGGTGAACCTCTTCTGAACTGCCTCCAATGCCACCACATCCTTCCTCAAATAAGGAATCCAAAACTGAACATAATACCCCAGATGTGGTCTCACCAACACCCTATATAATTGCAACAACACTTCTCTGCTCTTGTACACCAGTCCCTTTGCAATAAATGCCAACATCCCATTTGCCTTTTTTATTACATGCTGCAGCAGCATACCAACTTTCTGCGATTCATGAACATAGACACCCAGATCCTTCTGCCCGGATGCATTTTGAATTTGTTTTCCATTTAGGTAATAATTTGCCTTTCCATTTTTCTGCCAAATTGGACAACTTCACACTTATTCATATTAAACTCCATCTGCCAAATTTTGGCCAATTTTCCTAGCCTATCTACGTCATTCTGTAAAATCTTTATATTCTCTTCACTGCCTGCTTTCCCAACTATTTTAGTATCATCCACAAATTTTGCTATGTTACACTCAGTTCCTGCTTGCAGATCATTTATATAGATTGTAAACAGTTGAGGTCTGAGAGCTGACCTCTGCAGCATCCCACCAGCTACATTTGCCAGCCAGAGAAGGACCATTTATCTTTGCTTTTTGTCAATCAACCAATCCTCAATCCAATCCAATACTCTACCCCCAATCCCCTGTGATCTCAACTTCTGGATCAGTCTTTTATGCGGCACCTTGTCAAACACCTTCTGGAAGTCCAGATATACCTCATCCACAGGTTCCCCACTATCCACCTTGCTGGTTATGTCCTCAAAGAACTCAAGCAAGCTTGTCAAGCATGACTTATCCTTCATAAAACCATGCTGACAATAATGGATTGAGCTTTTCCTTTCCCAATGCTCGTTCATCTCCTCCTTAATGATTGACTCCAGCAACTTCCCCACCACAGAGCTCAAGCTAACCGGCCTATAGTTTCCTATTTTTTTCCTCTCTCCCTTTTTGAATAATGGTGTCACATTAGCATGTTTCCAATCCACTGGGAGTTTACCAGAATCTAAGGAATTTTGAAATATCACAACCAATGCATCCACTATCTCTGCTGTCAACTTCTTTAATACACTAGGGTGCAGGCCATCAGGTCCTGGAGACTTATCTGCTTTTAATCCCATTAGTTTATTCAATACCTTCTCCCTAGTGATGATTATTGCACCAAATCCCTCTGCATTAACGACAACTTTTGGAAAATCTTCATTATTCTCTGCCATGAAGACAGAGGCAAAATATTGGTTTAGTGTCTCCGCCATCTCTGTGTTCCTCATTAATACCGCACCAGGATTGTCCTTGAAAGGGCCAACATTTACTTTAGCTATTCTCTTTCTCTTTGTATACTTATGATGTGGAGATGCCGGAGTTTGTCACCTGACTAACCTGATGAAGGAGCAGTGCTCCGAAAGCTTGTGATACCAAATAAACCTGTTGGACTTTAACCTGGTGTTGTAAGACTTCTTACTGTGCCCACCTCAGTCCAACGCTGGCATCTCCACATCATGCTGCCACCAACACTGCAAACCGCCGGCTTAAAATGGAGAGGATCACTAAGAAGATCACGCATATCGACACAGACATCAAGTTTCTACAAAAAAAAGAACATAAGAACAGAAGAACTAGGAGCAGGAGTAGGCCACCTGGCCCCTCGAGCCTGCTCCACCATTCAATAAGATCATGACTGATCTTTTTGTGGACTCAGCTCCACTTACCCACCCACTCACCATAACCCTTAATTCCTTTACTGTTCAAAAATTTATCTATCCTTGCCTTAAAAACATTCAATAAGGTAGCCTCAACTGCTTCACTAGGCATGGAATTCCACAGATTCAAAACCCTTTGTGTGAAGAAGTTCCTCCTCAACTCAGTCCTAAATCTGCTCCCCCATATTTTGAGGCTATGCCCCCTAGTTCTAGTTTCATCCGTCAGTGGAAACAACTTCCCTTCTTCTATCTTATCTATTCCCTTCATAATCTTATATGTTTCTATAAGATCTCCCCTCATTCTTCTGAATTCCAATGAGTATAGCCCCAGTCTAGAAACATAGAAACATAGAAACACTACAGTACAGAAAGAGGCCATTCAGCCCATCGAGTCTGCACCGACCACAATCCCACCCAGGCCCTACCCCCATATCCGTACATATTTACCCACTAATCCCTCTAACCTACGCATTTCAGGACACTAAGGGCAATTTTTAGCATGGCCAATCAACCTAACCCTCACATTTTTGGACTGTGGGAGGAAACCGGAGCACCCGGAGGAAACCCACACAAACACGAGGAGAATGTGCAAACTCCACCCAGACAGTGACCCAGCCGGGAATCAAACCCAGGTCCCTGGAGCTGTGAAGCAGCAGTGCTAACCACTGTGCTACCGTGCCGCCCTCTCTCTTTCACACACATCTCTCTTTCACACACTCTCTCTCTCTCTCACACATGCATACACACTCTCACACACACACTCTCACACACACACACTCTCACACACACACACTCTCACACACACACACTCTCACACACACACTCTCACACACACACTCTCACACACACACACACTCTCACACACACACACTCAATTTCTCTCTCAAACACACTCTCGCACACACATGCACTTTTTCTCACACACACTCTCACACACACACTCTCTCTCTCTCACACATGCACACACTCTCTCTCGCACGCCCTCTCTCTCATACACACTCTCTCACACACACTCTTTCACACATGGACACACTGTCAGACATCCACACACATTTCTCTCACACACACATCTCTCTCACACACACAAACACACTCTCTCTCTCTCTCACATCCACTCTCTCACACATG